>NW_026712334.1:3028055-3578055 GCF_030504385.1 Musca domestica | reverse complement strand
AGATGGGCTATATCGGTCGACGATATCGTTTAGACCCCATATAACAGTACCTCCGGTATTCGGTATTTGGATGATTGTAGCCAATTTTTTCAATGAAATTATCTGAAAATCCACAAAAGGAGTTCCTTCTGAGTACATTACCCCCTGGAAAAGTATTTTCCATATAGGTCCATAGGTCCACGTATATATCGTATATCTCCCATACGTATATTTTTTCCTCCTTATATTCGGTATTTTGAGTTTCCGTTTTTTTGAGTTTAGCTAAATTTTTCAATGAAATTGTCTAAGAATCCATACTAGAAGCTCTTTCTAAGCACTATACCCCCTGGAAAAGAAATGTCTAAATAGGTCCTCGATATCGTATAGCCCACATACAACCGTATTTGAATATAGTATATGGCTTATGACAAAAGATGCCTATGCAGGTGCACGTCTTCATATTAAAACCCAATATGAGGGCTATATTCGGTATTTTGAAGATTTTAACAGAATTTTTTTTTAACGGAATTTGAAAAATTTCCAATTGGGGGTGGGTATTCAAAGATCGACCTGGTCGAACCTAATGCTTTTTTAACTTGTTAATTATTTATTAACACTAGAGACGAATACAATTTTTATTATTTAAGCAACACATCCCTTTTGCATTTGACAAAGCTCATACGCCACACATTTTCTATTGATATTATTTAAACAAAACAAAGACATAATTATATATTAAATCGAAAAAAGACTGCTCAGTGTATTTTTTTCACACCTAAAAATTCCACACCGGATATGTCCCATGTTCAAAAATGTCCCATGTCCTAAAAATGACTTAAACACTTAAACAAAACATAAAATTCTCATAACATCATTACCCTTTCCTCCTATACCTTCCTCTCCCCTTCCCCTTAATTCTAATCATCATAACCTATGTAATTTTATTCTTCTTTATCCTTGTTATCCTTTTCGCCCAACCAACAAGTGCGCGCATAATAATTATGTTTTCTGTTGAGCACTTCTAATTGCGCAAAAAGTAATTAAAATCGTTGGTATAAAGAACCTCAATGAAATGCTTTAACAAAATTAAACGCAAACGTTCCTTGTGCGTTATTTGCGAAAATGCTCACGAAAAGAAGAAAAGAAAATAAATAGAACTCAGTGTAAACATTTAAGGTAATATAAGGCGGATGGATGTGATAGACACACACACACACACATAAAAGTGAAAATGTTGCCTGTGAAGACTGAAAGTGTTTGAAGAGAATTTTATGGTGACAACATAAAAACGGCGCACATTAAATCATCTTAAACACATATTGGAGAACTCGGTAAATACTTAAAAAGACATGTTAAAAGCGGTAAAAAACATAGCTTTAATTTGATATGATTTGTGAGCTTAGATCTTAAGAAAGGAAGACACCTAGCAACAATATATCTTGAGGATTCATTTTTGCTAAATAAAAAAATTATAATTATTTGAGAGATTATGCAATAACTTTAGCCCTGTTAAAAAAAAAAAAAAAAAAAAAAAAAAAACTTTAATAAAAATAACTGAATCGAGTGGTACTACATATATAAAATAAAGCTTTTAACAAAAATTTAATTGATATAACGATGTACTTTTACTACAAATTCGGATACCAAATAAACGGAGCTCCGGAAAAAAAATATTTAATTTACGTAAATGACGAAGTGAAACAGCGTTAAGCTCAGTTGCTTCCAACATTTTGTATTCTCCACCATGTGAAAACTTTCATTATAGCAAATATGGCTGTCAAGGGTCAAGGGTTCAGCGAATGTAAAGAAAAAATTGAAAAAAAGTCAAGGTTTTCAACTAACGGAAGCGGGATATAGATCTACCCGAACACAAATAAATGCGGTTATTTCAAATCCTGGAAACCCTTTGATCATTGTTTGTGAGTTTGGGTCCTTTGAAATTACAGCTACTTCACCTGGAAACTTCAGAGCAAAAACTCTCTTAGAGCGAAATTTCATCCCATGAGAACCTAAAATGTCAAAATAGAGTCAATTCTGTTACGATGCCATTATGGGGTGTGTTGATACAAAATCATGGGTTTATATTGAATATTTTTTCGAGAAATGTAGCTGAAATCATTAGCAAGTGCCAGAATTCGAAACCAAACAACATCGGAGAGATATCAATGCCTTTGCAAATTTTCATAGCTTTTTAAAGACACTACCATAGTAGTAGTGTAATAAACTACAAGTTTTCATCTCTTGCGCCTAAAAGCATGCACTGTAATATGTTCGTTGTAACATGTTCTACAATTTAATGGCTTTTTAATACCCTCCACCATACTTAGTATGGAGGGTATATTAAGTTCGTCATTCCGTTTGTAACTCATCGAAACATTAATTTTAGACCCAACATAGTATATATATTCTTGATCAGCGTAAAATTCTAAGCCCTGTCCGTCCGTCTGTTATAATCACGCTACAGTCAAACAGAATTAAGATAGGAAGCTAAAATTTTGCACAGATCTGTCTTTTGTCTGTCTGTCACGATATCGCCATATTATGGCACCCCCCGATATTCGGTATTTTGAATTTCATTGTGAGTTCTTTACCCCCTGAAACAGAATTGTCTATATAGGTCCACGATATCGTATATCTCCCATATAAAGCCACCTTCCGATATTCGGTATTTTGATGATTTTAGCCATATTTTTCAATGGAATTGTCGAAAAATTCACACAAGGAGTTCCTCCATATAACGGTACCTCCGGATATTCGGTATTTTGATGATTTTAACTCGAATTTGAATATTTGGAAAAACTCGAATTTGAATATTTGCAGTTGCCATCTAACTTTAATTCTATGATCAATTCACAAAGTGCCAGTCCTTACCTTGCACTTTCCTCAGTCCAAAGGTCTCTGATTATAGTAACTGCAACACCTTGTAGTTAAATATCCCCAAAACATTCAAGAATTAAGCGCTTAACCGGTAGTCTATCAAAAAATCTTGCCAAATGTAGTTTTTTATTTTTTTCCAGTTTCCTTTTAAAATCTTCTCAAAGATATTCCTTTTCATGCATTCTTACTTTCTATGGAATACCATTTTTTTATATTTTTTTACAATAAGCCACTTTTTTATCAATTCCACACCAAATACTGACATAGCAATTTTCAAATACAAATCCAATAATCCCAATTGATCTAGAAATAGACATATGTCTTTGAGACTTGCTATAGAAAGCATAGCAGTAGCAGCGGGATAACAGATACATCAAATCTACAAGCAGCACATCTATTAGCCAATTGGTATCTGTAGAATGCGTACGTACTCGTATACTCTTCAAGGACGTGTGGCGTATTGTTTATTTTCGATTGCTGGTCGTTCGTTCATTCATGAAACTTACACCATTGTCCCAAATATGTCGATGACATCTCGTTTGATATATTTTGGTGCTGCTGCTGCTGTTGCTATACAAAATGTCACTTGCTGTACACACATACATACATGTCTAGCATGAGATGCGTACACAAAAAATGTAAGCCATGCTATATGGTGTTTGGACATAATTTCATCTTGTCTAGAAAATTTTGTTACACTTTTTTGTTGGCAGAACGAAAAAACGCCTGCCGTTCATGGCTTCTTTATTTCTTTTCATCGTTACTACGCACAAAATGTGACAAATGACGTCTACACTTTGGCCAGGACCAACAACAACATTACTCTACAAAATATACAGCCAACCAGCCTCCGAGTCACGGAAAAAAATGTGCGTAAAACGTGTTTAAATTACAACGGACGATAATGACGATGACTTGCAAGTTGATACTGAACAGAATAGTGAAGAGCAAAGGCGAAATATTTATAGGATGTGCAACTTGTCACTACTGTATAACAGCTACCCAAAAAAAAAGGAGGCAAGATAATGTAGGTTTTATTTTCCATGGCCGTTTTTCGTGGTATGCCTTGGCTTTTCCAGTAAATGTGGATGGATGGATGGTTGACTAACCGGCTGACCGTCATCATTTTTTTTTACATTTTGGTTACTGAATGAATGAGTGAAGGAAAAAAAATTGTGTGTGCCTCTGCATGGCAGTTGGTTAGTTGGTCTTTCAAATTGGCTGGAGGATTTTATAGATGGATTTGCCTATAGAAAATGGCTGCAAATATTTTTGGCTTTTCTTTGGAGGTTTGATGTTCCTTTTTGGTTATTTGGTTATTGAATGCCTTCACACAGTTAGTCGTTGTAGTCATGGCCATGCAGATAAAATTAAGCCAAAGATAAGCCGAACAGCTCTGAGCACTGTGCAATAGTGAATTTTGAAAAAAAAAAGTTCTACAACATTGGTGTGTTTCAAAAGAACATAACAAGTTTACAATTATTTTAAAGTAGATAATAAAAAACTTAGAAATAAAATTGACTCAAACTCAAAACCTTATTAAAATGAAAAAAGTAAAGTTTAAAAGCAAGTCAAAAAATAACTATGTAAAAAAATGGGCTTTGACTTTATGGTGCATGCTTTTAGGCTGTTAAAAATAAAAATATATTCGTATGAAATTATCTTTTTTTAATGCTAAAATATTGTTAACGTGCTTGTAGTGCCATTTAATATTTTTAAGAACTCCCAAAAGTATACTCCATGTTATATAAAATAAAAGTACAATATCGAAATTGAAGTATAGATGGCAATCATTAGAAATATAATTCAGAATTCCTAGTGTTAACAATAATTTAAAAGTAAAAAAATCAAAAACTGAAAGTAACATGTAATAAAGATTTAAATTAATTCAAACACCTATTGAAAATATAAAAATGGAAATCCGTTGAAATTTTCTTCTATTCAAAAAAAAAAAAAAAACACCTTTTTAAAGCGTATTTTGAGGTCTTTAAAATTAAAATATATATCTGTTTGACTATTAGGAAACTTTGATTTTTATTTTTTATTTTAATGCTTAAGTGTTGTTAATTCCACTGCAGTAGCATTTATTCCACTTTGGAGTTCTAAAAGTATAGCTCATAATAATCAGTATGGAAATTAATGTAACATTAAAATACATCTGTAGGGTTCTTTTGATGGCCAATCTATCAAGCGGTTCAGTACCTTTTTAATGCCTAACAATTTATTCTATGCACTTCAATACTTGAAGCATAGATATAGATGTCCTTTGTCATAATATAAAATATAACATTAAGGCTATTTTACCAAAGTTTCCAATTTTCATGAAGTGAAAATTCCGCCTTATTTTGCATCAGTTATGAACTTCTTAAGAAATGTCAAGTTTTTCTAGCAAGGTGCATTATAAGCGAGTCTCTTGCAAAATGTCAAGATTCCATCTATGAAACAAATGTACTAAGCAAATTGAAATATAGATGACGTTCGGCTTAACATAAAATGGTTAATGAACGTCAATTTAACGGTCAATCCATAAAGCGCCTATTTTACACCTAGTGGTACATCTCATGCAACAAAAATGCATCAAAAACTAGTATTGTATTTGAAGTAGCGATGTCCTTCCTAATATTAGATAAAACATAAATCTTCTGAATTACGACTCTGTTGCAGGATGCTAGCTTATGTAAAATGTAAGTAAATCATCTTGCGATTTAAGTATAGATGGTGTTATGTAAGTTTATTTTAATGGTTAATCATGCCACAGTGTTCCTTTTGTAAAGTCTAAAATCTATCACGTAGGATAGCAATACAAAATTCTTTTTTTAAAATTTCAAACCATTCTTAGGAGAAAATCTAAAATTAGCAAGAAATTGATATGGCTGCAATTCGAGTATAGATGGCACTAGTTATACCACAGAATCCAGCATTAAGAATCCTTTTATAAATTGGAAAACCTTCTGAAATGACAACCTATCTTTAATTTGCAATCATTAGTGAGCCCCTTGCAAAATACATAGCTCCTAACTTGCCTAGCAGAATCTATAAATTTAATTAAAAATATTTTACATGAAGTATAGATGGCCTCCGTTTTAGCACAAAATACAATACGAGGATCTTAAAATTGAAAAAAAAACCAACTTAACTTGAGCTCACATCATGCTAGCTTGTATCTTACTTTATTCGATACAATTCTGCTAACGACGATCAACAATTAAGTTAGCATTTGAAGTGTAGAGGGCATTAGTCTAATATGAAACTTGAAACTGTAAGTATATGTTCAATTTTCGATCCCTTCTGCAAGATATTTTCAAAGTGTACATGGCATTTTTTTATTTTATATGTAACAACATTGTTGAGCTTAGTGAACGCTTCGAACCCTGAGCAGGAAGAAGTCTAAAAATGGGAAAATAAATTTCCTCAGTTTTTCCATTTTAGAAATAATGAAAACAACTTCTGAAACTTATTTTGAAAATGAAGATGGCATTCTTTATTTCATATGTTACAACATTTTTGAGCTTAGTGAAAGCTTCGAACCCTGAGCTGGAAGAAGTCTGAAAATAATAAATAAATTTCCTCCCTTTTTATTATTTTGGTAAAATGGAAAAAAACTATAATTTCATGGGAGTTATAAAATTATATATCAGACAAGGTTTAAGGCAAATGGAGGCCCTAGCAAAATTGCAACGAAACTCGTGTCTCTTAAAGCGGAAAAGGATGTGTTTGGAAGAATGGGACATATTTTTTTAGGAATAAAAAAATTGTTTTTTTTTTTTTAATCTCCCAAATTTATGTCGAGATCTCCTTTAATTATTACATTAATACCTATTTCCAATTATTTCAAAATCGGATAAATATATTTATATATTAAGTGGGATATTATCAACTACACCACACCCCATTATACTGATCTCTACAAGTTGGCAACACACTGAATTACACACAATAAAATATTTTGGAAGAGTTTTTGATTAGTTCGTTTACGTTTACTTTTCCCCCGTTTTGTATTGTTTTATGACTAACTATTGGCCAAGCGACAGCAGCGGTAGGCAACAAATAGTCTAAAGCCGCAAAAAAATATAGACCATACATCATTGTAGAGATACTATGTCTATGAACTGTTGTTTGCCTTTTGGGACCGAAACAAATAACAACTACAGAAAAAAAAATCAAGAAGGAAGGAAATCGAAAATACTATCATCCATGGAATATGGGTCGCTGCTGACTGACGATGACGACGACGACGACTGATGGCAATATTTATTTGCCTTTTGGATTATTTTCGTTTTTTTTTTCGGATTAGTTGTTATGTCTGCACTTGGTTGGAAACCCAAACTAACAATGTCTCTTGTGGAATGTTGGCCAAAACAAAACATGGAATGGAATTTTGATCAATTTTTATTTGAACAATTTAATATTTCTTTTTCTAGCACTACCAAAACGGTGTTGCAGAAAAATGCCATAAGAGTAATTGGGAAATGAAATCGAAAAGACTGTAACTGGAAATTGATTGTTTGTACTTTTTAAAAGTGATAAATACAGGGTTAGATAAAAAAAACTACAACAAGTCAAACGCCATAATTTGTACATTTTTTTTAAAATTTTATTGAATGAAAGCAAACAATGTCGGAAATAGCATCCAATTTTAGAATTAGTTTAGATTTGTTCGAATTGGTCACCTTTGGCACGAATTATGGCCTTCAAACGGTCAATGACTGTAGCTCTGTCCGAATGTAGCTCTGCGGTTTTTTTTTTTTTTTTTTTTTGGTTCATTCCCGGCGAAGCGTTTGCTTGAGGTGATCGACACTTTGGTATTCTTCAGTGCCAACCTTGCTTTCCAAAGTACTCCAGACACAACAGTCCAACGGATTGGTATCCGGAGATTTTGGTGGTCATTGTGCGCTGATAATGAAGCGAGGAACCTCATTTTTTAACCATTTTTGGGTGGCGCGTGCTGAGTGCGATGGAGCTGAGTCCTGTTGGAAT
Source organism: Musca domestica (assembly GCF_030504385.1). Taxonomy (NCBI): domain Eukaryota; kingdom Metazoa; phylum Arthropoda; class Insecta; order Diptera; family Muscidae; genus Musca; species Musca domestica. The sequence continues at coordinate 3,570,222 of NW_026712334.1, read as the reverse complement.
GCCCACGTTCTGCGGCCAAAATGTTTTCGTGCCAATGGCTTTAATACACCCTCCAGAATATGTTCGCGATAATATTCGGCATTTTTATGATGCCACGGTCGATTAACATGAGCGAAGAGCGACCGTCGGCTGTTATGGCGGCCCACACCATCATTATGGCCGGCGCTTGAATTCTGGTGGCCAACCGAAAGAGGCACATTTTCAGCTGACCTCTTTGGCAAGTAAACACGATCATTTTGTTTGTTTACAAACTGCTGGACAATGAATGTTTTCTCATCAGAAAAAAAAACAAATTCGGCAGTTCACCACTTTGGCCGAAAGCAATTCTTTAGATCTTTTGAGTCAATTTTTATTCTGTTGCGGTGTAAGTTCTTGCACTTTTTAGAATTTCAATGACTTTACCCCGAGCTCATTTTTCATTATTTGCCGAATGGAATATTGCGATATGTTCAACTCACGAGCGATATTTCGCGGGTTTCGATCAAGTCGCTTCTTGATTTTTCGAACCATCTCTGCTGATGTTGCAGTTTTCTTTCGTCCACTTCCTTGACGTCGGGCTACGCTACCAGTATCACGGTAACGAGCGACGGTACGAGACACAAACGATTTATTCACATTTAAATGCTGGAGTGCTCTAACGATAGCCACTTGTGGTTTTCCAGCCAAATATAAAGAAATCACACTATCACGCTTGAAATCCATCACGAATAATTTTTTTTCTGGACAATCCTCACCAAAATGCTTTTGTACGCTAGTAAACAATATAATGAGCTATTACTGGAATAATTTTAACAGCTGTTGGACGAGTGTTAGACAGACAGCAGTTTAAAGTTGGTTGCAGTATCTTCATATTACCCCGTATATTATGAGCACAATTGACTTAAGGTAATTTCTTCCTGGTGTATAAATTATTATTAACCTTATACCAATGTAAAGTTTAATCGACAAAAAAAAAACACTATTTCCCGAATTTTCAAATCCTCCCTCGCCAGACATGTAACATGGCAAATAATTGAAAACATGTGTTGATGGTTCTATATTCTCTGCATGATATTTTTTTATATGTATGTTATTATCAGCAGGATATGACTTTGTCGCATAAATATATATTATATATAGACAGAAAAATCCAACACACATATTCATATATACAATATGCTGCAACGCATTCTCTACGCCATGTTTGCTTTTATTTCTATATAAAATGCTTGGATTTTTTCTCCTAGCTGTAATCTCCCAAGACTGTCTGGCTGGTTGGCTGACTGACTTTTTGCCTTTGCCACAGTTTAAATGTAGGCGTCTGCATTTCTATCTTTAAATTTGTCTTCTTTTTTGCCATTTCCTTCTTCTCTCTGTGTGTGTGTGCAGTTTGTGTTCTTAGATTAAAGATAAACTCAAAGGGAACCTAGTTCCCGTCTTCTTCTACTTCATTTTTTTGTGCCAGAGATGTTTGTTCATTGGTTGCCTTGTTAGTCTCTCTCATTCGTTTTTATTTATCTAGTCTGACTTGGTTTGAGCCCTTTTTTGTCGTATGTTGTTGCAAGCCAAACCAATTGAAACCATGCCATCACATTGCATGCATACATGTTCTTTCTAATTTATGGATTTGAAGTTTATTTTTTCTCTCCATCAATTCTTGGAAGAAATTAGATCACTATGTTTGTATGCTAGTCATACATCGCATACTGAGTTTTGGTGGACGCCAAGGAAACTATGGCGTAAATTTATTTGTTTTCAATTTTTTGTGGATTTTGGAGTTGGCGTTGAGGTGACTGGTCTTAGTGACATACAAATGATGTTGTGGCTCCAAAATGTCTTCAACATCTTGATTTATGAATGAGGGTATTTTATGGGACATACATACATAGATCGGAAGTATGATATGTTGAACAACATATTTTTAAGGTTTTTTTTTTCATAGAATTAAAAAAATAGAAGAGATTTTGCAGCAATATTTGGCCTTACCATAGTGATTCGGAATAGTTCTTTTCTGGTCGAAATTTGGCAATTTTGGCAACTTTTTTTGTTATTTTAAAATTTGCCTTGTGATTGTTCTCGGCTTTTTAGTAAAAATTACTTATTAAAAAAATATTTTAAAATGTTTTGTCGGTTTTCCAATACCCAGATATATATCCTTTGCATTGGATTACTAGTTTGCATTTGCATTTTGGGTAACTGATCAAAAAATTGGATCTACAAATCCCATCCTTACATTAGATCCAATGTTGGTACAAGTCATCCAAATTGCGAAGGATATTTTCGCATTTCATGAAAATTATAACAATTATTTGTTAAATTCAAGCGAGATCTAATGAGCTCTAATTGGAATGTGTGAAGATTGAAGAAAATCGAAAACTGATTTCACATTTAAATAGTGTTATAATTATTCAAAATGTTTACCTTTTGGGAAGAGAGAACGAGAAGCAGTGGGCTTATATTGATCGCCCCTCACCTGTGCCTATTATAATTATTACCACGGATCATGTTTGGGCTATATCGACGAATGGTTTTGCATGTGTATCTTCTTTCAAAATTTTTGATTTTTCGTACGGAGATACCGATATATTTCACTTTCTCACTAGTTCTAATATGGATAAAATATTGGGATATAAAAATTTAATAAAATCGAAAATTAAGGGAACATTTTCTGGGAGAGTAACAGAGTACCAATTTTAGTCATGTTCGATAATGATCGATGTCTTATCTAAATATTACGATTTTCCAAGTTTAGTTTTTTTTTTACTTTTTTTTAAATTTTGTGGGGACCAATAAATTTCTTTTTATTCTTAGCTCTAACATTAGACAAAATATTAGCATGTGAAAATTTTGAAGCAAAACATACATCGATTCCCAATTTTAAGCAAGCTATTCAATATTTTAAACGTTTAATTGAAGAAGTACTAGTAATTCCTTAAGCGGATTTCGCACAAAGCGACCAAGGATCTAAAAACGTTATTTCGATGAGGACCACATGAAATTATACATTTCCTCTCAAGACATAAGACAGAGTTAATGAAAACTCTTTCATAACTTTCACTTGAATAAGACAAGTGAAAATGTCGTCTTTTCGGAACCGCAAACAATTATTTACTGGTATACAATAATTATACATTATAGTACTTACATAAAATTCAGAAAAATATATATTTGAATTAATATTTCGGTCCATAAAATTTAATGTTTGAAGATTATTTCATGCAAAAGTTATTGTCGACTTCACATAAAATCCGATTCGCTAAATCCAATTTTGACATACTCTTTCCAATATTTCGCCCGATATCTCACGAATTAATGCTACAATATTGACTTTCAGTGTGTCAATGGGATCGGGTTCTGCTGTATAGACGTGAGCTTTAACATAGCCCCACAAAAAATAATCTAAAGGCAGCCAAAACATTTTCCGAACTCAACGCTCAATAAATCCATTGTTATACGTGTTGTGTAGCACGTGGCACCGTCTTGTTTAAACCACATATCATGCAAGACGAGCTCTTGCATTTTGTGAAAAAAAAGTTGAATATCATCTCAGCATCATTGAAGAAGTACGCTCCAATGATACTACGAGCCCATAAAATACACCAAAATGTGACTGGATGCATGTCAATGCTTCTGGCAGTGTTGCCAAAAGGATAATGGCCAAAAAATTACCCTTTGTTATGTTTATACATACATTACTATAACTATATTAATTTATACATATGTACTACAAAACATTTTCTTTAAAAAATAGTGTGATGCGCCTTAAGGTATGTTGTAAAAATATTAACTACAATTACTAACTATTATTTGAAAAAAAATCACTTTTTATATGACTGTAACCCTCCGATGAGTGACAGTTCTGAACTTCACGGCCGTGTGAAAAGGTCCCTACGGAACTTTTTTGTAAATCATAGTTTTTTCACATAAAGTTTTTTTTTTTTGATTTTTTTCACTAAATTCTACATACAAAAATTATTTTTTTAAAACTTTTTTTTTTTGCTTGAATTTTCTTAACATGATGTATATGCATACCATTACCCTCGTTGGCAGTAAATTTGATTTCTGAAACACTGTGCGATCATTATTCCAACATCCTTTTCAAATACAACCATATGTCTTCTAATGTTGTGTGTAAATGGGTGAGTGTGTGTGTTCAAATATTTTGGGTGTGGGCATACAACGTTCTTTTTTTTTGTGTCCCAACTGTTGAAATGATTAATCGATTTGTTCCTGTGTATATTCACAATTTCCATTCGATATTATTTATTTTACTGATGATGGTTTTTTGTTGTTATTTTGTTGCTGCTTTCATTCACTTCATACGCCTAGGCCAACTGCTTTTTGATGCCAGTGTAAGCTTTACTATTAACGATGGCACATAAAAGTGTTATAATGTCAACACAAATAAACGAACATACATGCAGGCATACAGCTCAGTTGAAAACCTCGTAGCCGGTTGATAGAGATTTGCATAGATTTGGGCACTACTAGGAGGTTTGTTTATACGTTTGATTTATATTTGTTGTTTTTGTTGCTGGCTTGTTGCTTTTGGTTATCGATATCAATCGATTTTCATTAGTCCAATGTGATATTTGTTTGCATTTTCAAAAAAAAAAAAATATTCGTAATGACCAAAGTCAGGTCGTCGAGTTGTGTGCACAAAAACAAATGTGTGTGTGTGTTTGTGCAGAGATGACATATGTAAATGATTTTTTAATTTTTATTGATTGTTGTCTATTTTTAAGTAAAATTGATGGCATTGGCTAAATGGATAAATGATTGTGTAGATAATTTAGATTGTCATTATGATAATGGAATAAATTATAACCATAAATGTCACAAATCAAGTAGGCACACCTGTCAGGCGTACAGAGGGTATTTCACCTTTAAGAGACAAGTAGATGATCATATGGCAATGAAAAATATTTAGACGATTTCTTGGGTATAAAAGGCGCCTATCTTGGTATATAGTATGTATAAATCTTTCGGAAGATCTATCCGTATATAAAAAATATATATCGCTCGTTTTGATTTATAAAATTGCTGCGCTGTAAAATATGCTATAAAATACGATATATCAATGATAAAAAGTCACTTAACATACGACATGTTGTGTAAACTTGACTTTAGTGCTGAAAAATCTAAAAGTTTGATGACGACTTAAAATGTTCATACACGCCAAAAAGTATGCAATGATTTACTTTGTTTTTGTCTTATTTTGAATTTGTTTAGTAATGTAAAACTACTAAATGAAAGTTAACTATCGAATTGAATTTAAGTCGATTTTGAATATCGAACAATTTTTAGCTCATTGCTTAAAAAAAGGACTGAAACGAAGTCTTTTTTCCGAAGGCAAAAGTTTAAAGGTAGAATTTGACTCCAAACTACATACCCCTAGTTGCAAAAGGAATTAATTACTCAATTAATATTTCCCTAATTTGTAATTATAGAAAAATTATGGGACCTTCGTTGGAGTTCTGTGGGGGGGGGGCGAGTTTTATGGATCTATTTGTTTTATGGACATACATTTTTTCTTAAATCGAGATCCTTTAGAAGGTCTTCAGTGTTAACGAGGCCTTCAAAAAGACCCCAAAGTTTTGAAATGTTACAAAAGGGTCTGTAAAATAGATTTTATCTCTACGGTTATTGTTATTATTTGTACTCTTATAAAATGATTTTTTTTAACAATTTCCTTCATTTTTCTATTTTTTGTAGATGAATCGAAATTAAATTCCGGCTCATGGGAGGATCCATTACCCACTGCCGTTACAGCGACGACCCACAATAATAACGCCAATCAAAATTTATCACAAAGTGCCAATAACGGCAATACAACAACCACAGCACAACTTCATAATACCACAAATAATCCGAGACGTCCTGATACGTTGGCAACAGGACGTAACGCTTTACAACCATTATTAATACAGCCTCCACTGGCAGCAGGAAAAAATCAACAGCAACACCATCATCACCCACATCAACAACAACAACATCAGCCAACAGGTCAACAAAATAGTCAGCAACAACATTCAACAAACACAACAACAAGTGCCATAAGCCGCTGTGGAGAAGCGGCCTTAGAACAACAACAACACCACCAGCAACAGCAACTACAACAACATCAGCAGCTCACTATTCAGGGAGCTGCTGTTACCGGCAACACAATAGCTGGCGGTAGTTTTAACGCCAACGGCGGATCGACTGCCGTTGGTTGTGGCGGTGGTGCCCAAACATCACCGAATACCACCTCAGATCATTTGCTTGGCGGTGGTGGTGGCGACGCAGTGACCAGCGAATTCCAAACTATCTCACCTATACCGCCACCACTTAACAGCTCTTCGGAAGACGAAGAGTTGAATCACGAGGAAGAAATAAACGGCAGCGTGACGTCATCACTGAGTGCCACAAATCAACGCAATTCCCAATTGCGTTCCACATTCAATCGGGCCAAACAGCATCTGTCCTTTGACAAATGGCGCTCAACAAATTCACAAAATTCACCGGCTGATAATAACAGCTGCAGTAGTAATTCAACGATAAGTAGCAACAGTAGCAGCGGCGGCGGCGGAGGAGGAACATTGACGCGTCGTGCCAGTACAAGTTGTGCCACAATGCCTACCGCCCATCAGCCACCCAGAGAGGATATAACAACGCCCGGTGAATCGCCGGGTGGTCGTTTGTCGCGATGGTTTTCGATACGTCGCGGTTCGTCGCATCAGTATGATGTGGGCGGTCGTGATGGTCGACACTCGAACTCGTCCAGTATTGATATACCCGATTCGACATGTGATTCGAGCATTGGATCGCCACAGAAAATTAACTCAACAAATTCAGCGAATACATCAAAATCTGCGTGTAAAATGCCTGGGGTGCCAGAGGTGAGGAATTATTTTGAAAAAAAATGCATATTATTTTTGAATTTGCCTTGAATGCAATTGTTAATGATATTATTTGTAGGTCCATTAAGATAAATACCGTATTTATCTAGCGGAGACATAAACCACTCTGTTAACAGAGCCATTAACAGAGCAATGTTAAACTTAACAGAGCATATAGAAAATTGTTATTTTTTTAAAAATTCCATTTTCTAATTTTTAGTCATCAAAGAACTTATTTTTTTTTATGATAAATAACAACTATAGCTTTAATTAAAAAAATTTATGAAAAGCTGTCTTGCTACTGGTACCCACTAACTTGCAGTTGCACAATATGTGACAGGACATTGGCATTAGATAAACTACGTTTTAAAACAATTCTTCCAATACAAAATGCATATCAATGGAAAGCTTATGAAGAGTACTATCCATGGGCATAATAAAAATTGTGGGTCAATCCGACAGATTCCGAGGTATTTGGCTATTTCTGGAAAAATCCTTTTAACAGGATAATTCCATTGGCCAATATGCCTTCCAGGACAATTCTTCCAATCCGATATGCACATCAGTGGAAAGCTTACTAAGAGTACTATCCATTGGCATAATAAATTTTTCATAAATTTTTTTAATTAAAGCTATAGTTGTTATTTATCATAAAAAAAAATAACTTCTTTGATGACTTAACATTAGAAAATGGAATTTTTAAAAAAATAATTTTCTGTATGCTCTGTTAAGTTTAACATTGCTCTGTTAATGGCTCTGTTACAGAGTGGTTTATGTCTCCGCTAGATAACGGTATTTATCTTAATGGGCCTATTATTTGTTTCGTTATCTTTGGGAATGAGCTCAATAAACTAAAACTTTTAATGAAAGGAAAATCCAGAGACACTTTCAGGCTTCTCTGAGCTCATACAGAAAGAGAAATAAACATATATAAATGTATTTAAAAATAAGTAATTTTAAATTATAAAATATTAAATTACAAATTCAGAATTTAAATAATTTTTTTTCTCATCATTGCTAATTTTTGATTTGTACCTATTTTTTTAGAACGATGATGACGACATGGCATCATTGACCACATCGACCTCAAGATTCGATTTGGATTTTATGATACCACCGGGCAGTCGTGCCAACGGCACTGCCCGCACCGCTCACCAGCGTTTGGTACAGCCCATGCTACCACCAGCACCACCCGGCCTCTCTCAACAGCAGTTGAAACGTCGTCACATAGTATCGGCCATTGTGCACAGTGAAAATTCCTATGTGGCCACCCTGCAACGTCTAGTCAACGTAAGTCCATCAATTGTTTCGATTTGTAAATTTCGTGTTCTTTTGTATAAAAGTAAAAGTTCGTTTAGTTATTGTAGATGATTTTTACTTAACCATTCGATTCATTTCTCAATCAGCTCATCATTTCCTTCTTCCATTCATTTATCATGTATCTTTTCTTAGAATATTTTGCATATATCTTTGGGTTGCAAATTCTAATTTCCTGCTTACATTTTTTGGCTTGTTTATTTTTTTCGATTTTAAATTGAACTAATATTTCAATATATATATTTTTTGTTTTTGAATTTTTATACCCTACAACACTATGTGTTGGGGGTATTATAAGTTTGATTGGGCCAAAAATTATGTAACACCACGAAATATTGGTTTCCCACATAGGAAAGTATATATGGATCTTCCAAGCTCGCCGAGCTGAGTCGATCTAGCTATGTATGTCCGTCCGTCCGTCTGTCCATGTTAATTTGTAATCACGCTACAGGTCGCAATTATGGCTCGATCTTCACGAAATTTAGAATGGAGGTGGGGCTAAGGTCAGAATAGAACCCTATTTCTTTTGATGATGATCGCATAATATTTAAGGGTCGAAATGGACCAAAAACTGAAAAAATGTCGGATTTTGCAGTAGCTATACAGGTCGCAATTATAGACTAATCGACGCGGAACTTCGCATGTAGTTGGAGTTTAGGGCGGGGAAGAAGCCTACCAATTTGGGTGGTCATCGGATAATATTTAGCGGGTAAAATAGACCATATCTTTTGTGTTGAAAAAATGCAAAAATTTTCATTAAACCGCGAATATTTTAAATCCCGGCGAACTCACAAAGCCATGACAAGGTTACTTCTGATCTTTACATTGATGTTAACATCCAACAAATCGGATATATAGCAAAATATGTGCGATATATATGTCTATCAAAGAAGATATGCTTGAAAGATCTCTTATATGTCGAGAACGGCTGAACTGATTTCGACAGTTCTCATTAATTCAGAATGGCCTCTTGGCAGGAAAGAAAAAATGACTAAAAAAATCGCATAAAAATATCTCTCTATAGATAAAAATATTGATTTTGTAAAATTTTCTCATATTTTTTCAATTTTGTCGTATTTTTGGCATATTTTCCTTTTGAATTAAACATTTGGTAATATTTCTACAGCTAACAAAACAAAGTAGTTAGAATATCAGGATATCATATACAGATCTCATTTATGGCCCGATCCTTACGAAATTTTGCATGGGGATAAGATGAGGGTCAGAATGGAAGCCTACTCTTTTTGGAGATGATCGCCATATATTTAGGGGTTGAAATGGACCAAAAAACTGCAAAATTGTTTGCAGGTCGTAATTATCGCCCGATCCTCACGCACATTTGAATGGGGGTTACCGACCATCCAAAAATATTAAGTTTGTGAAATAGTTTGCCAACTTTTGTAGACAAAATACGAAAATGTCTATTCCAGTGACTTTTTGGAGAATTCACAAATACAGGAAAGACGCATTTCCGACTATTTCGTTAACACTGATTTCGTTGAAGAATATAGTCAAATGTCTGTATCTCATATAGATGCGTTTCAGTCAAAACCGAATAATAAATGTTAATCTTTTGCCACTTCTTAGAGGTTATAGGTCTTTGGGTAAATATTGGTTCCAGATCTAGGAAGACCACTTACGTGCAACATCCACCAATAAATTGGAAATGAGCAAATTAGTTTAAGTTGCTTTTATTCGAAAATTAGAGAACGAAAACTGTTGGTTTTCTTTTATTATTTGTCACAATATCTTGTGGAATTCTGTCGAGTATTTATTATAGTGTTGTAGGGTATTGAACAGTCGGCCCCGCTCGACTGTAACCTTTGCTTACTTGTTATTATTGTCATTGTTATCAAATCAACGATTTTTTTGATATTGGGTTGTTGCACAGGCGTAGCCGAAAAATCATTAGAAATTAAAGAAAATAAGTAAGAAGCAGTAAGTTCGGTCGGGCCGAACATGAAACGAATTTGAAAATTTTCAAAAAAATAAAAATACCGAATATAGCCCTTATATTGGAGTCCATACGAAGACGAGGACCTGCATAGACAACTTTTGTCATAAGCCATTACAATATTCAAAAACAAAACTTGAAAAAAAAAACCGGTGAATAATGTAGCTAAAATTATAGGGATGTACCGACATATCGGGGCTATACGAAGACCTGGACCTGTATAGACAGTTTCTTGTCACAGTCTGTAGTACCTATTAGGAACTTCAAATACGAAATTTCGGTGAATATTGTACCTAAAATCGTCAAAGTACAAATATAGGGAGGTACCGATATATGCGGGATATACGAAGATCTAGACCTGCATGAATAATATACGATATCATGGGCCATCTTCGAACTTGACCTGCCTGCAGACAAAAGACTGATCTGTGCAATATGTTAGTTCCCTATCTTTATTAGTTTGCCCTTTAGTGTGATTACAACAGACGGATTTTACGCTGATCATTGTTAATTATAAAATTATTATTTCTATAAGTTACAAACGAAATGACGAACTTAATATACCCTTTATACTATGTATGTTGCTGCCATTTTTTTTTTCTATTGGCCCCTTGTAACTGTACTCTCATTTATTTATTTATTTACTTATTTTTATTTTTTTATTTATTTATTTATTTTATTTTTTATTTTTTGAATATCATCCCAGTCACATTTTCCAATTTAATGGATCCGTATCTCACAAAATAGTCAGCATATTTTCAGAATCTAACAAATGTTAGGGAAATTACAAAGAAAAATCTCTGATTTCTGAGAAAGATGTTTATTTTCTATGTTGCAGAAGTTGCTTACATTCCCTTTATCCCTTTATCCCGTTCCCAAAACTAACACACAATTTTGTTAATAGCGGAAGTATTTTCTCCATGACCCCATTAAGAATAATTAATAAGGCACGTGTTAAGCTCAGCTGAAGCTCCATTACTCACATATTAAGGTATTCATGTGCCCAAATTTGTAGAATACTCTTCTTCTTCTTCTTCTTTATGCTATATTTTCCCCATATCAAACCACAAATCAAATAAAAATTCCCACAACATAATACTGCCACTTGCTTTGTAATTTCTTCAGTTCAATGGCAAAATTCCATTGAAGGGAATAGACAAACTTTCACATACATAACACCAAATTCAATTATCCTGATTGCCTTTGGTACACTTATGTGTATGTATGTAGCTGCCATTATACAAGATTTCGAGGAAACAAATGTAATTAGTGCTAATTTTACTTTTAAGACGAAAAAAAATCTCCATAGACCACAAATTGACTCACTTACCTTTTTCACTTTGATTGCCAATTGTAAAGAAAAGGATATGGGAGTGGGGCGGACATGGCAAGGCAAAAATACCGTAATTGAATCGAAACAAACAACAAAAACCATACCAACATCAAATTCTATTCCCCAAACATTTGCAACAAATCAAGTTAATTTATTAAGGGACTGAGCAAGGGGAAATAAAGGATATTATTTTAATGTATTACAACAATCTTCTTGTTTAACATTGATTGAAAATGTTTCCATTTTTAACATCAAAGAATATTATGTTTGCTATTTTCTATTAAGGACTTAAGAGTTTTTTTTTATTAATTTTTTGCATGCTTTTTTCTTTGAATGGGTTTTTTGTTTTAAATGCTAGACTACTGAAAACTTTTTCCTGGTAAAGAATTTAGCCTTTTTTTTCCCTTATTCTTAGTTTGCTTTTCACGGAATTGTTTTTTTTTTTAGCTTCAACCTTTTTGTTGATACATAATAAGTTTTTTTTATTATACTTTAACTTTTATCCCCTTCTCTTCTTTTTTTCCATAATATCTCATATTTATATTAATATATAAAATATATTTTTTTTGTAATTTATTTCTTTACATGCCATCCATTAACCAAACAAAAAAAAATTAATACAAAAATATTTCTTCCCCCCTCTATACTTCTACGTCACGCTATCAATCAAACCTTAATAAAAAAATCGAAATGAAATGTACATTTTAATCTCTCATCATTTACTAACAACCATTACTACCATCCTACAAATAGTTGCAAAATTAAAGTAAATAATTGTACAAAGTCTATTAGTTATAAATATAAGACACACACACATACTATACACACAAACAGGAAAGAAGAAGAAAACCTTTTTTTAAATAGATAGAAGGTCTTCTATACATAAAAGACCTTACAGGCCTTCTGGACATTGAAAATCTTCCGCAAGCCTCTTATATTGAAGACCGATAACAGGTCGTCTATAAATAATTTCCATTGGTCTTCGATATTAGGAAGACCATGCACAGACCTCTTATAGAACACAGATCCACAAATCTGCTATAGATAGAAGACCTTCAACAGGTATTCTATAGATAGAAGACCTTCAACAGGTCTTCTATAGATAGAAGACCTTCAACAGGTCTTCTATAGATAGAAGACCTTACACAGGTCTTCTATAGATAGTAGACCTTCCACAGGTCTTCTATAGATAGTAGACCTTCAACAGGTCTTCTATAGATAGAAGACCTTCAACACGTCTTCTATAGATAGAAGACCTTCCACAGGTCTTCTGTAGATAGAAGACCTTCCACAGGTCTCTTATATATAAAAGACCTTCCGCAGGATAGAAATTTTTCCACAGGTCTCTTATAAATATAATGTCTTCAAGGGATTTTCCACGTATAGAAAACCCTCAGCAGGTCTTCTATACTTTAACAGATCGTTTGTAGATATTCTATAGATAGAATGTCTTAATTATACATAGCAGATCTTCTTCTGACCTTCTATACAGAAAAACGTTTACTAACCTGCTATATACAGATGACGATTCATGGGTATTCCATACCTTTTCTTCTACAGGTCTACATATAGGAGACCTTCCATAAGTCTTCTATAAATTCATGACCTTCCTCAGATATCCTAAAGACTGAAGACCTTCCACAGATCTCTTATAGATGCAAGTCCTTTCACAGGTCTTCTATAATTAGAAGATATTTAACGTTTCTTCCATGTGTGGAATACTGTCCGCCATTTTCATTTTTCTACAAATGATTTTAAGATGGGTTCCTCTTCTTCTTTCCCAATTAAAATCTCACATAACTCCATGCCTATTCTACAAAAGAAACACATTTTGTTTTAGCTACCTTTATAACTTTACTAATTTACATTTCCTCTTTTATTTTTTCTTTTTCCTTTTATTTCCTCAATGTTGATGAAAATCTGCGCCGTAACAAATCAATCAAACAACCAACGAAAATAAAACCCAACAAAACCACCATAAACAACTACCTCTAGGATTACAAAAAACCTCTGGAAGAAAGTAGTCCACCCGTTTTGAGTGCTACCAAAATCAATACCCTCTTTCATCGCCTGCCCGATATTCTGCAATCGCACCAACTGTTCCGCATCGCCTTGGCGGAATGTGTACGCAATTGGGATCGTGATGAAAAACTGGGTGATTGTTTTGTTAGCGCCTTCAGTAAGCCACGTATCTTGGAGATCTATTCGGGTTTCATTAACAATTTCTCAGCTGCCATGGAATTAGCCAAAATGGAGGAGAAACGCAAATCAGCTCTGGCGGATTTCTTCAAAGTGAAACAAATCAGCGCTCACGATCGTTTGAGTTTCTTCGGTTTGATGGTGAAGCCGGTGCAACGTTTCCCCCAGTTCATACTCTTTTTGCAGGATCTACTCAAATATACACCCCAGGGCCATCATGATCGTATGTCGCTGCAATTGGCCTTAACACAGTTGGAACTGCTGGCCGAAATGCTGAACGAACGTAAACGTGAGGCCGAACAGTATCAGGGTTTCAAAGAGATGCTGGGTCACATAAGTGGCACATTCAATACACGCTCTCTAACAACGACCGAAGGCAATCGGCCACGCTATTTACTCAGAGAGGATAATGTAACACATATGGAATTTAATCAGGCCGGTTTTATAGTCAAATCGAAACAGCGTCGCCTGCTGTTGCTGAACGATAAAGTGATTTGTGTTTCGGTGGCGCCCAAACAGTCGCATGATTTCGGTGCAACAGAGAAATTGACATTTAAATGGATGTATCCGGTGACAGATGTGGAAATTGTTGATAATAGTACTTCCGCAACATTGTCGAGAATATTAACTGCAGGTGAGTGGATGGGAAAAATTATTGAAAATATTTTTTTTTTCAATTTGGAAAATGCATAGAGCTTTAGGAAATTATCAACAATGACAAAAAAAGTATATCCCATCAATAGGAAAAATGTGTTTTGGTTGTATATAATTCACACATACATTTTCCACAAAAGCAGCTCTATTATTATGAACAGAATTCATAAAATATATATACTAGAGTCTTCTGAAAATAACTCCAAAACTAAGTTAATCTGGCCAACATTATTTCATCCCACTTGTTATGGTAAAGCTTCAAAATCCCAAACATATATATACTCTCTACCATCGATTTGTCTCTCGTTGTTTGACTATCATTTTTGTTACATAAACCCAAGATAGTTTTCGACTCGCAAAAAAACCCATTTTAACCCATTTTGTTGAAAATTTAGCTAGGACCAATTATTAAGGGGGCCACCGTAAATGGGAACTATTTCCAGCTATTTTCGAAAATCTATGCTACACATTATGAGCATCTAAATATGTTTTGGTTGTATATAATTCACACATACATTTTCCACAAAAGCAGCTCTATTATTATGAACAGAATTCATAAAATATATAAACTAGAGTCCTCTGAAAATAACTCCAAAACTAAGTTAATCTGGTCCACATTTTTTCATTCCACCTGCTATGGTAAAGCTTCAAAATCCCTAACATATATATACTCTCTACCATCGATTTGTCTCTCGTTGTTTGACTATCATTTTTGTTACATAAACCCAAGATAGTTTTCGACTCGCAAAAAACCCATTTTAACCCATTTTGTTGAAAATTTAGCTAGGACCAATTATTTAGGGGGCCACCGTAAATGGGAACTATTCCCAGCTATTTTCGAAAATTTATGCTACACATTATGAGCATCTATAATCTTCCGGAACCGATGTTGCAAATTTCTCATTGTAAGGAATTTAGGTAGTTCAGTTGGAAGTTGGCTCAAGAGGGGAAACCTAAATTTCTGTCTGGGTAAGAGAGAATATGGAAGAGAGTAATGTTAGAATGAATTTAATTTCAAAAGAAATACATCTCAGCCAAATCCTGTTTCTAAGTGAAGGAAGTCCAGAAATTGCGAGAGCGAGAGGGTTTATGGGAGAGCAATGTCCCCTTATCAAGCAACGTTTATATAGGCAAAGAGGGTTGAAGTTTGGTTGTTTTTTTATGTTTATTTGAATGTTCTAAATGCTTTGGCAATTCCTTCCACGGAAATGCTTTCGTTTGGGCTGTGTAGTTTACATTTATTGTATGCGTGGTCGCGGGACATTTTCTTACTTTTTCAACAATAGAAAACGTCCCACGTGGCCACGCAAAGCTTTAAAATCCTATTTTCAATATTGAAAGCTTCTTTATAAAATTGAAAAATTTTATCAAAGCTATATTCTGTACATAAAAAATGTATCCAAATCTATAATTTTCTTTATACCCTTTATCCAAAGTCTTAAATTCTAAAAATTCCATTTAAAGATTTCACTTAATTGTAGCCAACCCACCGATAACAAAATCAATCATTTCAATTCTAATATTCTTTCAAATGATCATTTTGAAATATTTCTCATAAATACCTTCAATTATTATCAATCAGTTTTCACTTTTTAACCTCTTGGCTAAATAATCTCCATATGAAATTAAATTTCACATTCTTTCCCAAAAAAATTAAAATAATTTTCAATTTAGTTTGATTTTTACAACAAACAACATCAATTTCAACTGTAACAATCGTGTGGAGGCCACACACAGACATATTATTCGTTTTGACTCCACCTGAATCACACGCTGTTGTGATGTATCCCACATCACATGTCAATGACTCCTACGAATGAGAGTGAAATTTTCATAAGCATCTTTCAGAAATATAACGAAGATGAAAACGAACACACACACACAAACACACAACACTGAACTTCAACTTCAAATTACTTTTAATATCTCAAGCATTTCTTTCCACCTCGTTTGACTTTCTTTCTAATGAATTGCGTGATGTTAAATACCCATCGTTTTTTTTTTCCTACTTGTTTTAGTACGAAGAAACCAAACATAAACTTCAAACGATTCAATAACAAATAATCCGAACATGATTGTTGGGGGGAGGGAGGTGGTCTTCATACAATAGAGAAAAACTGCATGCGCAAAAGACTTAAGACATCATCATTTCGAAAATTTGTATCCAGCACCGGCAATGCGCCTGTTACAGCGGCTGCTTCTGCTGATGATGATGATCATCATCGAGGAGGCCAAAAAAAAAAAACACTCTCCTCCAAGCCATTCAATAAAATAAAATGTTAACAGTTTTGTGGGTATTTTACTCCTACCGATCGACCAACCAACCAACGAAACGACTGAATGACCACGTCTGTCCATCAATGCATGACTGACAATCTGTTGCTGTTTTCTTTGCAACAATGGTAATGGTGCTGTTGTTGGTTGTTGCGTATTATACCATTGGATCGCTGGACCGATCGATCGATCACTCAATGTTGAGTCTGAGCTTATAAGAGCACGGAACCGGCTAACATAACGCCACCCTATTGTAGCGACAAATAATGCCATTGAATGCTGTGAATGATGAACAAATGCCATATGAAATGGACAAATGTTGTTTAGTTGCCCGGATTTCGTTTTTTTTTTTTTTGAAATTCAACGCCGCCCGGATAACTGATATAAATGGTGGGAGCCTTTGTTTTTGGCTAGGATTTGTTTTTTTTTTTTTTTTATATACTCACAGAGTTAGTAGATATTATGATTGACACAGAATCCTATGTTATGCTCAGGCAAATCATTGAAGCTGTGACATTTTCGAGGCCCTGATGATAGTTTGGTTAAAAGTTAATGGAGATATGAGTAACATTTCAATAAAATGCTGAGCCATCATAAAATTCTTTATCCACTTTATCCTAGTGACAGATGGTGACATTCTTCAGCCACGTTATCCGTCTATTATCTCTTTCCGATATCAAAGAAACAAAACAAAATAATTTTATAAAAAAAAATGTTTCATTTTCAATGATTTTTATAAGTTAAAAATTTTATAAATTTACAGTAACCCGAAAAATAATTGTGTTGCATTGTAAATTGTCTGCGATCTAATCTGCCACCAACAACAAATACCAATAACAACATTGACTAAATGTCGGCTGTCTTCCTTTGTCGTTTTTTGCTTTTTTTCCTTAGATCACTGGCATTGTCGAAGGAAGACAACTACGCCAAATATTGGAATCAAATATAACAAGAGTTTAACGATTTTTTTCCTTTCGGCCTTTGTTTGATTTCGTGCCATTAGTGGCAGTTGTAAGGAAAAAAGGTGGTCAAAATCAAACATTATCAATGAGTTTGTGAACACAAAACTGTTTCTTTTTTTTTGAGGCCAAAAACTACGCCTTTAACGTTTTTTGGATCAGTTTTGTTTTTTTCCCCCAAAACAATGGATTTTTCATGTCCGTCAAACCAAACAGCAATCATTGTTTTGACTGGATACTCGTCGTCGTCGTCAAGTTGTTTGGTTTCCATGTTAATTTGTTGATTTATGCAATTTGGCAATAATCATAATTATTGCAATTCAATTCATTTTGGTGTTGGAGCCAGCCACCAAACCTCCCACCCAAGAGGTGGGTACACCCCCTCCCCATTTTCACCCCTTATGTGTCCCGGTTATTTGAACGAACTCATAAATAAATCTCGATTTTTTGTGAATTGTGTGTATGGTTTTTCTGACTCGGTTTTCACATAGCCATTGAATGTTGGACAAAGTATTTTTTCTCTGTTTGGGAAAAGGGTATGGTTTCCGCTTCGGATGTAATAAATTGCTAAAGAGATAATAAAGTGAATTTTTATGGTTTGTTTTGATGGCTGTTTTTTTATGGAAAACTGAAACCGAACACAATTCAATCTCATTTCATTTGTTGTTTAAGCGGGAACTTGAGAAAAAGAAGAGGAAAACATGCCTAACACCAACCCGACATAAATGATGCAGGTCGAAAATGGAGGTTTTTTCACTCAAATCCTAAAAAATATTAATATTATTATGCAGCATGGCAAACAAACTTCATTGTGAGAGTTCGAGAGAGATTGTAATGTCAGAAAATTTATTGTTTAGAAACAAATTTCTATCTGTATGTTTGTCTCTCTATCCTTTCATTCATCCATCCATCCATCCATCTGTTTTTTGTGTTTCGTACAGAGAAAAAAAGTTAAGCCACAAAAGCTTCCTTAAAAGATAAAGATCGAAAAAAACCAGAGCCATAGAGAAATTATTTGTTAATGCGGAAATTTTATTCATATTTAAAAACGATTTAAGAAAAATTGTGGGAGTTGAGCAGATAACATTTAAACGCGTAACAACAACCACAACAGCAAAAAATTCAAATCAGTTGGGAAAATGAAAGTAAAAGCGTAAATTTAAATATTCTCCTTCCAGGGTTAAAGAGCACCTGTTAAAGACAAAAAAAAACTTAATAGAAACTCCTCTCTATTGTTCATCAAGCTTTTCCACATTTGAAGTAGAAATTGAATTTACTAATGAGAACATAAATCTCAGCGAAAAAAGGCCTGCACAAGACAGGCAAGAGTTCCAAAGTTTGAAAGCATTTAAAAATGAGAACTTGAAAATGTATTGTATTTGTACTGACTTGAACAGAGACAGCCAAATTTGCCAAAAATTAAAAAAAGAATGTTTGCCAGAGCCAAGCGTTGAACTTGGATTCCGCTCCCATTATCTTAGCTCACTCATTTCCTCCTATTCACGCAGAACTTTACTGAAGGCAGTACTGCTCGCAACCATGAGCTAGCATATGAGTTGCCAAAAGAGAACATTTAAGCGAAAATTAATATTCTGTTTTTCTTTATATTCTAATATATTTTAAATTCTTTTTTTTAAATATGAAGTTGATCCAAAAGTGTTAATGAAGTCAATAATTAACAATAGAAAATAAATAACGTTTTAACACTGATTTATAGATGCCTTCTAAAAGCAAAGAAAAATTGACTGGTGAGCGGGCTCAAGGTAGATGTACTAGGTAATCGCATCAGCCCAGCTGACGGCACCATTAAATGTCAAAACAAATTGTTGTAATGAAGAATTCGCCCTAAATGAATGCAACAACAAATTTGTTTATGTTGTCTTCCCTAAAAGTACCTTTTTATATAATTTTAAATAATTTAAGAGCAAGTTAAGAGTGAAACCAGTAAAAAAAAATAAAAGAAAATGAAGGAAGGAGGTTAGAATGGAGTGCAGCTTTAAGAATTAAGTTAGCCTCAACATCTAAGATTCCCAAAGCATATCACGCGAAGTAGTGCAAGAATTCGACTCTTGTCATTTGCAGTTCCGGAAAACTTTCGGTTTAAACCAGTAAAATATAGTCATTATAAGTTTCTTGGTTTAAAAAATATCGCAATACTACAATTAATACTAATTTTACTCTTATTTTTTTACAATAAAAACTTTTATTGCGACGTTCGTTTACGACGAGAGGCACACAAAATAAAATGTAAACAAACATCTCGTTTCTGATTGGTTGAAACAAATTTGCCGCAACCTTTAAATGTCATGGCGAATCTATGTTTTTCGCCTTAGATGCCAATTTTGACATTTGAGGGGACCACAAAAGTTGCTTTGTTGTAGCAATTCGCCGATGCGGTTACCTGTTAGATCTACCTTGAGCGGGCTCAAGCGCTGCTCAAGAAAAAATATGTCTTTCCAGTCATATTTCTCTTTGCTTATTTAAAATAAGAACAAAAAGTGTTAAGTCATTATTTATACAAATAATTTTTATTCATTTGCTTTATAAATTATTTTGGCAAACATTCATAATTAAAAACAATTAAATGGAATCGTAAAATATAAAGAAAAAGAGAATTTTAATTTTCTCCTGAATTATCTCTTTTTTCGGCTCATATTCTATAACAAGGTTTTGAGCAGGGCGGACGAGCAGTGTTGCCAACATTTTGAGAGCTAGAAGCGTAATTAAAAACCGGAAAAGCGTAAATAGCGTAAAAACTTTCCTTAAAAAGGCGTAAAAGCGCTATGTATTTTTTTCTAACCAATGCAAATGCAAAAATTGTCAATAAAGCCCTTTTTTTAAACTAAATACTGTTTTATTCAAAAATTGAGATCATATCTCATATAAATATCTAATGTATATAAGTGCATACATATTTTTAAAAAATATGATATATTAGGAACAGTTTACATGTGGTTAAAACTTACAGACATATACATTTTTACAAAAAAAATTATGTTCACCTATAAAACCCATTGCTTCAAATGCAGTTGAAATGTCTGCATCAGTTTCTCCATTTTGCCATAAGACTGTTTGTAAAAAATAATTAGACTTTTTGTAAACTTCTTGTGTAGAAATTTTTTGTACAGAAATTTGACGGCAGGTCATATTTGTCACAGCAAGTATTCTCTCGACGAAGGCCATATTTAATATGTAAAATAGAACTTACAAAATTTAAGGTTAATCTGTTTTCGATTTATATAAATTCTTAGTACTGAATGCTCTTTCTACTTCTGTATTTGAGTATGGGAAGTTTAACAGTATTATAACGAATTACGATAAAACTTGAAAGGAATTTGGCCCAATGGAATCTTTGAACTCATTTACTTCTATCCAGATGCCATACTATCAACATATTCGAATGTATGAACATTGCCACATTTTAAATCTAAAACCTGCAAATAGCACCAACAGAAAAGATGAAACGCGTACGTACAGTGTTTTTTTTTTTCGTTTCGCGCTATGCCCACTATTTTGGCGTTTTGGGGGGTCTAAAAAGCACCATAAATAGCGCGAAAAGCACCAAGTTTGCATCACTGGTTTTGAGGTTTTGTCAGAGAGTAACATCGTTTTTTGCCCTGCATTACTCTTTCAAAAATATGTGCAATTTTTAATTTAGAGAATATTCTCTCAGCTATTTTGGGATTTTTTTTTATCTAAAAGTCGGTTTTGAAAAGTTTAAGTTTTTAATTGTCTTATGAGCCAAAAGTATGCAACGTATCTCTAATTCTATTTTTTTTGCTCATTTCAAAATCGACTTTATTATTATTTGTCAACGATTTAGGTCTATTTTTTTGCTCATTTAAAAATGCTCATCTAAAAATCGACTCTATTATCTGTTGGTGAAATTCGACTTCCTCAATCGAAATCGAGCGTAAACGACTTTGGAATGGGAATTAAATATCGAAAATCGATTTTTTGAAAATTGAAGAAAAAGGCCATTACACAAAAAGTCAACTTTTTTTGAAGGCGAACTCAAACAATACCTTGGGTGGGTCTTTGCTCTCCATAACACATGTCTAGAAAATCCTTCCCATCTTGAATATTATTCCCAAGGAACTCAACACTTGTTCGACTATCATTAGAAATCCTTGAACCACTTTATATACATTTGTATCGAATTTGTTTTCGCTCCACAATGTCTATGCAATAAATTAAACATTTTAAATTCGCTCGAAGGATCATTTTCCCTTGAACGAGGTAATTGTATACAAGTCTCATCGTTAACATTTCCATCCTTCCATTATAGGTCTCAATCGCGGTGGAAGTCTCAAATCGAACAGCAGTTCATGTAACAATTATCAAACCAAAACCCTACCTGCCAACACATCATCACCATCCGCCACAATGGCGGGCTATCAGAATCCCGCCTTCGACAATTCACCCGCAGCTTTACTGACCAATGGTGCTGACAACCTGTGCAACGAGATGTCGACGCTCATGTACGATTATGAGGTTGTGTCGCGTATCAACGATTTGGTTGGAACCCTTAAGGGTACATACAAAGAGCTCAACACCAATTTGACCCGTAATCTCATGAACTCCATCCAAAGTTCGATACAGCGTAAAAATGAAGAAATGGCCTGGGTTGACTCGTGCTGTCTTCAGCTGGTGGCCCGATCCAAAAATGGCAAAGAGGAGACATTTACATTCCAAACGGCAAATCCTAATGTGAAAAAGGAGTGGATTACGGAATTGCGTTTGGCCCAGTTGGCATTGGATGTGAACAACTCGCCAGCGTGGGAGACAACACCGGCTGAGCCGTGTGCCACCAGTACACCGGCGTATGAGCAACAGCAAATGCAGCTGGTGCAACGACAGTCGAATAAAATGCCATTGTTTGTCAAAGCGATGCCAATACACAAGTCACAGCATCAAACGGAGGTGAGTTTAAAGGCCCTGCCTGCCAAAGATTCTATATTCGTACTAATTCCGATTTTCATTCATTTTCTCCTTAGGTTCGCTGTGGATGTTATTATAGCATCGCCAATGACCCCAAACTCAGTGGCAATGCCCGACGCCGCCACAAGCAACAAAATTATCTCTGGATCTGCACAACCAACACCACATCTTCACAAATCACCGTCTTCTCGCAGCATCATCAGCAGGCCGGTAATCTGAGGGATGTTAGCACTTTCGAATTGGCTGAAACCCAAGTAACGGCAATGGAATATGTCAAGGGCTTGGAGATCTGCAAGACACGCGAGGATGTAAGTAGCCTTTTGGGAGACCTCATATGGATGGGCACCGACACCAAAAAGCTACTCATTTATACCGCCAAAAATCCCGAACAGGAGGAACAACTGCATTGCTGCAATGTCCAAAGTGTCGTAATGAAGATACTCTATCATTTCGATTCCGTTTATGTGGCCCTATCGAATTCCACAATTTTGATATATCGTCGGGCCTACGATGGCGTTTGGATGCTCAAAGATCCTCAGGTGGTGGTGATGGGTGATTCCGGTCTACCTGTGCCCAGTATTTTGCCCATCAATATGAATATATATGCAGCGTGTGCTAACCGTGTATATGTCCTGAATGCTCTTAATGGAGAGATTCAAAGGAGCTTCGAAGTCCACCATGGCTCGAATCAGCAAGTGAATCTAATGGCTCATTCGGGTATTGGATTATGGATATCCTTGAAGAATTCCACAATGTTGTGTCTGTATCACACTGAAACCTTCAAGCATTTACAGGACATCAATATTGCCTCAAGTGTGTTGCGCAGTGATGGCAAGAAGGAGCACGCCGTCAATAACAACGCCATCTATGTGACCGCTTTGATGGCCTGCAAAGGTTTGCTGTGGGTAGGCACAAATGTGGGTATTGCAGTTACTATACCACTGCCTCGATTGGAGGGTGTACCGATTATCAGTGGCGGCATCAGTATGTCTTGTCATGCCCACTTTGGACCTATCACCTTCCTTTTGCCATTGGTGCCCAAGTCGTATCCCAGTTATAAACCAAATACCGCAAACGCTCAGACATCACAAACAATGCCATTAGCCATAAATATGCCTGCTGAGCCGTCGCCCCCTGCACCCAGCATGGGTGATGACTTGCAGTTGCCCGCCATAGACGCTGATCCCAAAAAGTTGACAGAAGCAGAACTGGATGATAGTGCAGTTATTCTTAGACGTGACTTACCCAAAGATGAGAATGGTTCAGGTTCTGCTTCACCCTCAGCCTCTATGCTGAGGGAGTTAAGTGTTGAAGCTGGAGGTGGAGCAGACTCGGCGGCTTCTTCACCACGCTGTTCCAAATTGGATAAACAAAACTCGTTGGATCAAAGTTTTTCGGCCAAAATACGTGCCTCCTTGGCAAACTCACCGGCTTTCCATCGCAAACGTTTCCGTGACTTGTCCTCTGAATCGGCACGCATATCTAAAACGTTGCCTAGAGGTCTGGGTTCAGCTGGTGCCTATTTCCAGTCTGGCATGAATTCGAATACTAGTACCCTATCGCATACGGAGCATGGTTATTGCGATGTCTATGACTTGTATGCTAAATTGATCTACATCAAAGAAGACTATGATGCTGAAGAAGGTACCCAAGGCAACCTTATGGATATGATGTATGAGGGTATGCGTCGCTCGGACCCCGAATTGGCAGCCATACCCGGACGTGTCACCACTTTGGATAGACGTTTGCGCATGAAAGCCTCACGACCCAGATCTTTGGATTTGTCCAATTGGTCAGTGGATTCTAAGTCATCAAGTTTGTACACCTCTTCGGGCAGTGAAGAGAGCATGGGTATACGTTTCTTTGGAGGCCGTTCGGTTTCACGCAACAGTTCCAGTGCAAGCCATAAAACCTCGGGCAATGGCAGTGATTTGGGTAATATATCGGAAAATGGCCTCATGACCGATTTGCATTATACTCACAGTACACCAAAATCAGATGATGGTTTCAAGCTGATGCAACAACAAAAGCAACAAGCGTCCGGAGCTGGGGCTGCAACAGCTGGCGGTACCAGTACCACACCCCCACCAGCAGCAACAGCCACGTTGAAACGTAAACAAAAACAAAATGCCAAGCAACAACAGCAGCAACAAGCCGATGGACCTCGTACCATTATTACACTGACCGGTGGTCGGGGTTATTGGCGTCATGTCTGGTACAACAATACCACTTCACCCGGCCATAAATCATCGTCATCATCGGGTTCCCTCAGTTCGGGAGCCTCATCGCCCCTCATTGCCAACTCCAATGATGCCCACATTGTCATCTGGGAGAAAAAGTTATAATCTCCGGAGTATGTGTGGCACAACAAGGCCACACCTCCATATTCAATACCCAGCGGTATGACATATGTCGCCGCTTCCAACACATCTTCGTTATATTTACAACCGCCCATGTCTTTGCAAACTACACCGGAACGCAGCCGCAGTCGTGTACGATTTCGAGGTTCATTCATAATTCGGGACCGTTCAACATGCTGTTCATCGCTGACCGGCTCACCAAATCTGGGCATGGTACCTGGTACCCCAACAATGGGTGGAAGTTTTCGCAGATTGGCCAAACTGAGACGTGGTGGCAGTTTAAAGGAATTTTAATGGTAATAGGGCATAGCGTTGTTATATGGATAGGTATTCGTTTTAATGGAGGTGTTTACTTGTTGTTTTAAATAATCGGATTTAAGATGGAAAGTATTTTTATTACACGTGGTTTGAATTTGGAATGTTTTGAAAACATCACCCACCCTCTTTTTTAATTGTGGTTTATTTTTTTTTTTCTAATTTTGGATTATTGTTGGTTTTGTTAATAGATTAGAATGAGCGGGACTCTTAAAGAGGAATTTAAGAAAATAAATGTATATTTTTTTTGAAAATAAGTTTGTTGTCTACGAACGAAATGTGTGATTTTGGGATTTTTCATTAAGAAAACCTTTTAAAATATTATTGGGATTACAGAGTTAATTGTATAAAAATAATTTCTGGAATTTTATGTTATTTAATTGTTAATTGAAACCCTTTATTAAAATTAAAAAATATATACAATAAAAATATACATACATAATATCCAGTTTCCTTGAACTATGTATATTGGCCATTTCCTTGACTTTCCGATATATTGGCAATTTTCAAGTCCCCAGCATTGAGGTTATGGAAATATTTTTATTATTTTTTTTTTAATTTAAACCTAAGCCCGTTGAACGCATCCATTTCCAATTTTGTAATTTATAATGTAGTTTTAGAGTCCAACGAAAAAAGCTTTGTTTTAAATTAATTTTTAGAGAAAATAACATTTTGACTCCTTTTTTCACAACCCCATAAAATGCGTTTTTTTGCAAAAGTTGAATAACTTAGAATGTGTCTCTTTAAAAGACTTCAACATTAATGTAATCAGAATTTTATTAGTTTATTTATTTTAAAAAAGTAATTCGAGAAATATGTTGTTTTATTAATAACTCTATTTTCTAGAAAACAAACTTTTTTCGCAGATAATATTCCAATGGTCTACCTTTGTTTGCAAAAGTTGATTAAATTCTGTTTAATGGGCTTCAACATAAATGTAATTCTCAAATTCCAATTTTCTACATTTATTTATATTAAAAAAATTGTAGTCCCATTTCAATTTCTATTAATAATACCATTTTCTATGAAACAAATAGTTTTGGTAAATAATATTCCAAAATCTCACACTTTTAAGGATCAAACGATATATTGAATATTTGTAAATCTTTGTAAAAAATACATAATTCTTTAGTTAATGTTTAATTGCTTATATTAAAATCTACATGCATTAAATTTAAATTATTTAGGTTCTTTTTTAATTTCTTCTCATCATATATAGGGTATCACTAAATGGAAGGAAAACGAAAATTAATTAACTTCGAAATACTATTATTTTAAGTTTTTAATGTATTTTCTTACACATTTTTGTGAAGACCCTGTTTTTTTCTTTTTTGTTATATTTTATTTTTTAAAATTTCCATTAAGTTTTCTTTTTGAAGATCTTTGGTTTTTTATGAGAAAAATTTTACATTTACAATATTTTTCTTTTAAGAAACTAAAGATCAAATCTCCATTTTTATTATTAATTTTTTCTTGTTTAATTTATTTCCAATTTTTGTAATAAGGTTTTTGTAATATTTTACTCTTCATAATGTTTAATAGAAATTTAAATTAAATTTAAATTAATTCAATGGTAAACCACAACTCCAACTCTTATCTAAAATTTTGTAAAAATAGTAAATTAAAATAAAAGCTAAGCTTTCTTCATTTTTTTCAATATATATAAATAGAGTATACATTTTATTTAATGTTAAGCCTTTCAACATTTTTGTATTCTATTCTTTTTTTTAATTTTTGTTAACGTTATATCCCTAGATTATTTAAGTTTACATTTTTTCATTGTTTTAAGGCTTTAAAGAACAATTTTAACTTCCTTACAATTTATGTTCAATATGGTTTTTCTTTTCGAAAATAATTATTAATTATATACTTTTTCCTTTTTTTTTTATTAAAAAA
The DNA here is from genome assembly GCF_030504385.1 of Musca domestica. Lineage (NCBI taxonomy): Eukaryota > Metazoa > Arthropoda > Insecta > Diptera > Muscidae > Musca > Musca domestica. The sequence goes on along the minus strand of NW_026712334.1, from coordinate 3,543,160 downwards.
CACACAGATACACACACAAATCTTAAGTATAATCTAAGTAACAAAAACCTGAATTATTATTTTTATACATAAATAAATATTTATATCGTAACAAAGAAGAAATATAATAAATTAAAAAAACGAAATTATTAAAATAACAATAAAGCAAAATAACGAAAAAAAAAACAAACAACCTGTGTAATTATCTAAACGACGAATAAACAGCAACAATAACAACAAAGAAACAAATGAATATAGCATAGGAAAGTATCTAAACACTAGGATCAAGGATTAGTAAGAATGATACGAAAGCTAGCATAGCGTATAGTTAAATCAAAGCATATCTCTTTTTTCTACAAATGCAAATACAAGATATAAATAACATTTGAGAATTGCAAAACATAAAAAAAGAAACAAAAACCAACAATGAATGTCAAAAATTAACATTCAAACCCCTAATTTATAACAGTTTTTTCTGTATGAATAGCTTCATTTTTGTAAAGCTTTAATTGTTATAAAAATACAAGAAAACACGAATGGAAACTCAATTTTGCTATGGTTTCAAAATGCTTCACGAACTCCGAACTCAAGCGGTGTGATTGTCATCACATATTCACCGCATATTGAAATTATTATATTCTTATTAAATAATCTCTCTGTGTAAAATCAATGTGTGTTTATTTATGTTAGTTACGGCACAGTGTTGCAATAAAAAAAATCAAGATTATACTTTCAATGTGACTGAGGATTTTTTTCGGGTCTTTCAAAATACTTTGTAACAAACTCTTGAACATATTATTTTTTTAACTAGTTTTTTTTAAATTTTGATATTTCTCGTCCTGATTTGCCAGAAGTTTACTTCGAACCTTATCACATTGATGACATACCTTGAATGTTGTGGCACTGTATAAATGTTCTTAATTTTTTCATTACATCAATTTGTTTTCTTCCCACCAACCAATCATCTCCTCCTCACCCAAGAAACCTTAAAATTCAAAAAGAATTAAAAAAAACAAATATTTATATACAAACTTTAATTTACCATGAATCAAATTTCTGACTTACCCCCAAAAAAAAAAATCAAAAAAAAAAACTTTTTGCTAATTGTGTATTTTGTAAAACAAGTATATTTTTCGTAATGGAAACTAAATGAAATTTATTATACAAAAAAAAATATGAATACAAATTTTGTGGTTCATAATTTAATTATGCGCAAAGTATACCAACAAATAAATACAAATTTAATAGAATTAAATAAATAAAAAATAACTACCCACATGACACATACACACTCATACACACAGACATAAATTGCACACGTAAGGATATGAATCCATAAATGGCTTATTAATTTAATAATTAAATAAAGAAAACAAAAACATAAAAAAATCAAAATAGATGAAAAAGTATTTAAAATTAAATCCCATAATATTAAAAAAACACAAGTTAAACAATACAATAATAAATAATAATATTAAATGCATATACATTTAAATGAATACATTATATACCTTAAAACACACAAACAAACAACAAATAAATAATATTAAAAGAAATAAACATTTTTTATTTATACATGTTTAATTGTATGTGTAATTGTCATATATACATATATAAACAAATATATATTAAAATAATTAAACACAAAATATTATTATTACTATTAATAAAATGAATATTATTATTATTACAAATTATATACAACAACAAACAAAAAATATAAAATGAGAAAAATCATTTAAAAAAAATTAAAACAATCCAAAAAGTAAATAAAAAATATGTATAAAAATTATTTTGAAATTGTTTTATTTCGACTTTGGTACAGGTTAACATTAACATAGGTTACATTTTGACATGTGACCGAAAATTTACTGGATGTTAGAAAATATTACTCGACCTTATTTCTCCAGTAACAACCAATTAAAATCTCAGTCGGCCTTGTTGTTTGGTCTTGTTTCGAAAAGTTTTTTTTTACTTTTTACTCGCAAAATAGTCAGACTTAATACTTTTATGGTGGTTTTTTATGAGAATAAGCATGAATATTGCAACAACAATATAATTAATGAATCTCAATGTCAATTCTGTTGTGTTTTTCGCATTTCTTTCCACGTAAATTTTATTCGAAAAGCAAATTTTCGAAGGTCGCAATTATGGACCGATCCTCACGAATTGAAGCCTATTGCTTTTGGAGATGACCGCTTAAAATTTAGGTGTTGAAGTGGACCTACAGGTCGCAATTATAGACGCGAAATTTAGCATGGGGCTAGAGCTTAAGGCTGGGCAGAAGCCTACCAATTTGTGTTAAATAAAAATAAAATTTGTCAACATTTTTACCTTACAACATAGGTTGAAGTTATTATAAACAGATTATAATTATCGTCCGATTCTCACGAAAATTTTGATGAGAGTAGGGTTAGGCTCAGAAGTACTAGGCCAATTGTTTTTAATGATGTCTGCAATATATTTAGGGGTTAAAATGAACCAACAACTAAAACGGTTCCTGATCATAGAGATCATGCAGCCGTTATGTCACAAATAGAAACCAAAGGACAGGAAATCTCGCATGAAGTTAGAATTTAATACAGCTGGTAGAATGGACCACTACTTTTGTGTGGAAAATATCAACATTGCCATTCTACCGAAACGATGATAATAACTTACAGGCGAACAAATATTGTAGAAAAGCAAATCATATGATGTGTCTAAATTTGGTGATGAAGAAGGGACTCTTGCATTTGGAGATGGTCGCAAAATATTTAGGGTCCCTGGTCAAAAAGCTAAGGGTAATATCTGGGCAGTGCTCTATGATATAACTACAAAAGCGAAATATTCCAAAATGGATTAGAACATAAGAGGGCTTTTACCATATTGTAGTGTTGTAGGGTATCACATGGTCGGCCCCGCACGACTATAGCCTTTGCTTACTTTTTTTATAACATTTGTAAAATTTGCAAATTTATTAAAATAGTTTTTGCAGATAGTCGGCTCATTTGCCAATTGTCGGCATGGCATGTTCGACGTTTTTATTTTAAAGATTTTTTATCCAATGTTCGGCAGGGTCGCTAAAATCATTTTTGAAGTTGATGAGATTTCAGTCTTTAGAATGTTTCTGATGGTGAATAAATGCTCGAAAATCATTTTGTTAATTAATAGTATTTTAAAGTATTTGCTTCACATTTATAAAATGTTTTATTAGTTATAACATCGAAAATGATTTTTTTTTCACTCACATTAGAATTAGAAAATTATTATGCATAATTATAAATATTTTACAATAGAATTCCTGACCCTGTTGAAAATTTGCTGGCTTTAACACAGTTACGAGTCTTTTAAATTTGACTTTTCCACTATTTTTTAAAGAGTTTTTTTTACTGACAAAAATTTAAATTTTATTAGAATAAATCATATTTTTCTAGTGAAATTTAATAAATTTCTTTTTTACATTTAATTATAAGAATTATTATTTATTTGAGTTTAAAAATAAAATTTTCGACTACTGGGGCAAGACGAACATAGGCGCTTTTACAAGCCTTTAGTTACAGAAATTCTGTTAAAATGTTCATTTTTTCCCAAATACCTACTATTTTAAAGACTTTTGGAAACCTTATCATATTTTGTTAGTAGCGCCATCTTCCAAGGGATTACACTTTAAATTGTTATGTAAATTAAATTTGCATAGATGGCGCTAAGACCACCATATAGATGCTGCCTAATGGAAAAGTAACGCGTCCGATATTTTTAGACTTGGCAGCACACTAACCCAAGACATAAACTGTCATAAAGTCAAACTTTTATACTCATTTTAACAATAGATGGCGCCAAAGGTGTAGTTGCGCTAGAATACTGTAGAGAAGGGTTTATTTATATTATCGTTCACTTATTTAATCCAGCTGCTAAATGAAATGAAGAAACTGTATTGAAACTATATACAAATGTATTTTAGGGATTTAAGAACTATTGTTATTGAAACTAAACCAGTGTAGTGCCCATAAAGCGGTACCAAAAGATACGGCTTTTAGACCCCCCACCAACATGGAGGGTATATTAACTAACTAAGTATATACAAGGTGAGATAAAAAAACTGCAACAAAGTCAAACGCCATAATTTTCAAGTTTTTATACCCAACAACACTATGTGTTGGGGGTATTATAAGTTTGATTGGGCCAGAATTTATGTAACACCTCGAAATATTGGTTTCCCATATAGGAAAGTATATATGGATCTTCCTAGCTCGCCGAGCTGAGTCGATCTAGCTATGTATGTCCGTCCGTCCGTCTGTCCGTCTGTCCATGTTAATTTGTAATCACTCTACAGGTCGCAATTATGGCCCGATCTTCACGAAATTTAGAATGGAGGTGGGTCTGGGGTCAGAATAGAACCCTATTTCTTTTGGAGATGATCGCCAAATGTTTAGGGGTTGAAATGGACCAAATACTGAAAAAATGTCGAATTTTGCAGTAGCTATACAGGTCGCAATTATAGACCAATCGACGCGGAATTTCGCATGTAGGTAGAGTTTAGGGCGGGGAAGAAGCCTACCAATTTGGGTGGTCATCGGATAATATTTAGCGGGAAAAATAGACCATATATTTTGTGTTGAAAAAATTAAAAAATTTTCATTAAACCGCGAATATTTTAAATCCCGGCGAAATCACAAAGCCATGACAAGGTTACTTCTGATCTTTACATTGATGTTAACATCCAACAAAACGGATATATAGCAAAATATGTGCGATATATATGTTTATAAAAGAAGATATGCTTGAAAAATCTCTTATATATCGAGAACGGCTGAACTTTCCACAGTTCTCATTAATTCAGAATGGCCTCTTGACAGGAAAGTAAAAACGTCTAAAAAAATCGCATAAAAATATCCCTCTAAAGATGAAAATATTGATTTTGTAAAATTTTCTCTTATTTTTTCAATTTTGTCATATTTTTGGCATATTTTCATTTTGAATTAAACATTTGGTAAGATTTCTACAGCTAACAAAACTAAGTAGTTAGGATATCAGGATATCATATACAGATCGCATTTATGGCCCGATCCTAACGAAATTTTGCATGGGGATCAGATGAGGGTCAGAATAGAAGCCTACACTTTTTGGAGATGATCGCCATATATTTAGGGGTTGAAATGGACCAAAAAACTGCAAAATTGTCAGCAGGTCGTAATTATCGCCCGACTCTCACGCACATTTGAATGGGGGTTACCGGACATTGCAAGAGCCAAGCAGTTTTGGATGGCCATCCAAAAATATTCAATGTGCGAAATAGTTTGCCAACTTTTGTAGACAAAATACGAAAATGTCCATTCCAGTGACTTTTTAGAGAATTCACAAATACAGGAAAGACTCACTTCTGGTTATTTCGTTAACGCTGATTTCGTTGAAGAATATAGTCAAATGTCTGTATCTCATATAGATGCGTTTCAGTCAAAAACCAATAATAAATGTTAATCTTTTGCCACTTCTGAGAGATTATAGGTCTTTGGGAAATATTGGTTCCAGATCTAGGAAGACCATTTACGTGCAACATCTACCAATAAATTGGAAATAAGCAAATTAGTTTAAGTTGCTATTATTCGAAAATTAGAGAACGGAACCTGATGGTTTTCTTTTATAATTTGTCACAATATCTTGTGGAATTCTTTCGAGTATCTCGCCTATATAAACTGTATCGTTTATTATAGTGTTGTAGGGTATTCAACGGTCGGCCCCGCTCGACTGTAGCCTTTGCTTACTTGTTTTTTTTTAATTTTATTGAGTGGAAGCAAAAAATATCAAAAATAGCATCAAATTTTAGAATAAGTTTAGATTTTTTCGAATTAGTGATCTTTGGCACGAATTATGGCCTTCAAACGGCGGCCCACACCATCACCATGGCTGGCGCTTGAGTTCTGGTGGCCGACCGAAGGTGCACATTTTCAGCTGACCTCTTTGGCAAGTAAACACGATCATTTTGTTTGTTTACAAAATGCTGGACAACAAAAGTTTTCTCATCGGAGGAAACCAAATTCGGCAGTTCATCACTTTCGGCCAAGCGAAGCAACTATTTAGCTCTTTTGAGTGCATTTTCTTTCTGTTGCGGTGTAAAGTCTTGCACTTTTTGGCTTGCACTTAATGGCTTTACCCCGCGCTCATTTTTCAATATTTGCCGAATGGAATGTTGCGATATGTTCAGCTCACGAGCCATTTTTCGGCCACTGCGATGCGGGTTTCGATAAAGTCGCTTCTTTACTTTTCGAACCATTTCTGTTGATGTTGCTGTTTTCTTTCGTCCACTTCCTTGACGTCGAGCTACGCTACCAGTATCACGGTAACGAGCGATGGTGTGAGACACAAAAGATTTATTCACATTAAAATGCTGGGGTGCTCTAACGATAGCCACATGTGGTTTTCCAGTCAAACATAAAGAAATCACACTACCACGCTTGAATTCCATCACGAATAACTTAATTTCTGGAAAATTCTCACCAAAATGCTTTTGTTCGCTTGTAAACAATATAATGAGCTGTCACTGGAATAATTTTAACAGTTGTCGGACGAGTGGCTTAGAAATGATAGCAGTCTGAAGTTGGTTGCATTTTTTTCATCTCAGCCTGTACCTCTCTGACTTTACTTTGTCTACGATATTCTTCCATAATCTAATGAAAATATATGCTCTGTTCCAGAACTGCAAGAATGTAAAAGTTTTTACTACGATAACCGATTTTTCTTTTATGATAGCGAAAATAATTGCAAAATTAGTAGATTCTAGCAGGTTCTGGAACAGATCAATAGACAACGAAATGCTCTTCTATAAAAATTCTAAGTTTGTTCGTAGACCATTCTGTTAGACCATTCTGATCTACGAATTGCACTCAATCTCAAATGTCAATTCTAGAGCGTATACGAAATATAATATCCACTGGATGTATGAATACGATTTTCGTATTTATACGCTATGGGATTGACATTTGAAATCAAATGAACACGCAAATCAAAGCTGTCGGATATTTTTGAACTGAAGAGAATGAACAGGAATTGCATGATAACTTCGAGAAATATTTAATTGAATATATGAAATTTTTATACCCTACAACACTATGTGTTGGGGTATTATAAGTTTGATTGGGCCAAAAATTATGTAACACCTCGAAATATTGATTTCCCACATAGGAAAGTATATATGGATCTTCCTATCTCGCCGAGCTGAGTCGTTCTAGCTATGTATGTCCGTCCGTCCGTCTGTCCATGTTAATTGGTAATCACTCTACAGGTCGCAATTATGGCCCGATCTTCATTCAAATTTAAAATGTAGGTGGGGTTAAGGTCAGAATAGAACCCTATTTCTTTTGGAGATGATCGCACAATATTAAGGGGTTGAAATGGGCCAAAAACTGAAAAATTTCTTGATTTTCAAGTAACGGGTCAATTCTGACCGTTACGTCGATGCCGATAGTAAATATATCGGATATATATAGCGAAATATATACAATGTGTATATACAAAGGAAGGGGATGTTAGTTAGAATGCTTATATCTCAAGAATGGCTGGACCGATTTTGACAAATTTTGTCAATTCAGAATGGCCTCTTGACATCAAAGTATAAAATCTAAAAAAATAGCAGAAAAATATGCCAATAAATATGTTAATATAGATTTGGAGTATTTTGTGACATTTTTTTTATTTTTTCATATTTTTTATCGCATGCGATTTTTTCAATTTGACTTAACATATTAAAGTATACATTTTGTAATATTTTTTCAGTTTCCAACACAGGTTGGGATTATTATATACAGATTGAAATTATCGTCCGATCCTCACGAAAATTTTCACAAGGGTAGGGTTAAGCTGAGAAGGGCTAGAACTATTGTTTTTAAAGATGTCCGCAATATATTTAGGGGTTGGAATGGACCAACAACTAAAAATGTCCCTGATTTTGCAGCCGTTATAAAGGTACAAATAGAAACTAAAGGACACGAAGTCTCACATGAACTTAGGGTTTAATACAGCGGGTAGAATGGACCACTACTTTTGTGTGAAAAAATACCAACATTACTTACAGATGATATCCGAAATAAACAAATATGCTCATTTCGTTAACGAATATAGCCAAATATTGTAGCCAAGCAAATCATATATATGAGTCTAAATTTGGAAACACAGAGGGGCCACTTGCTTTTGGAGATGATCGCAAAATATTTAGAGGTTCAAATGAACCAAAAACAGAAAAAAATTCCTAATCACACAATTGAAGCCAATCAACACGCCTTCGCAGAAAGTTAAGGACAGGGAAGAATTCTAGCATTTTGGATGACAAAATGTTTGTTTTCGGAATCATGTATATCGAGCATGAAATTCACAGGAATCGATAATGAAAGCACCCCCGTGTATTTTAACCTATGATTCAGTTTTCATAAGTATTTTCCCTTTATTTGGAACTTTGAAAAGGAGTCGGGATTTTTGTTACTTAAGAAGTGATGTATGTAACAAGTTTTTTTTACATCTTTTTTATATTTTGTACATTTACAGTAAGCATTTTCTCCAGCATCCCAGCATCTAATTATATTTTAGTCATCGTTTGCAAAATAACATTCGTAAACAATTCATATAAGCCCTTTTTTAAAGGTACTCCTGGTGAAAGGTAGTTTTATCGATTTGTACGGAATCAGCTTGTTGGATATTATTATATATGTATGCTATTGGCAGAATCAGAGTCATTTTATCTTATTTTTAGGAAATTTGAAACTGGTTTTATCATTGTCACAAAGTTAAGTTTATAAAAAATACGTTGTTTGTGAAATATTTCCATGGAAAGGACGCACATTAAAGTGAATGGCTTATTAACGTAATCGGGTGTGTTTTGTGATGGCGTTCATTTATTGAAGAAGGTATATTTTTTACCCAAAACTTTGTCACTCCTTGGGTCATGACACAGTTTCAAATATTTCACAGTTTTTTTGGCTGTTTGATATATAGCGGCTTATAATGGAACCATCCGATATTTGTCATTTTTCGAGTTTGCAAAAATTAGTCAATTTTGAAAAATTTTTCAGAAAATTTACCTTTTGGTAATTTTCCTAATCCAATATGAAAACGTCAATACCGCTACCGTATTCAATAATTGCATCATACATTTCAATGTCACGGGGAATGAATTATTATTTCTTTAATTTCAGACTTAAATTCATCACAATTAAGTAATTCATCATGAAATCATAAGTCTTGGTATTATTATATTTCAGCACTATGCCGAAATTTCTTTTGTCTAGAAGAGATATGAAAACTTTTATAGTCATTTTATGAGATTGCTACTTAGGCTGATAACGAAAGAACACGTGTGGGCCCCCATAAGGCGAAATGGTATATAAATATGTATACCACGATGGGAGGTGAAAAGAAAAGAGAAAGTTTTTTAAGTGCCTACATTTTAAAAAAATCATATCTCCTGTTTTTCGAGTTTGTAATTCCCATTTTTCCTCCGCAGAACTCTGAGAGGGTATATGTCATTTGATACGGCCAAAACGTACCTTATCGAAATAACGGTTTTTGATCCTAGGTCTTTTTGGACCAAATCCTTTTCAGGGCATTTGGAGTCGATCTAGTGATGTCCGTCCGTCCGTCTGTCTGTCTGGTTGGTGGTGCGAACGATAACTCTCGAAGGGAGTATTCGATTTGGTCCAAACTTAGTGCACCTTAATATTATTGTCAAACTTGGATCGAGTTCGGAGATGGGCAACATCGGTCCACTCCTTCGGGTACCTTCCCCACACAGCTCATAAAATCCGAAATAAACATTCGATTCCATACAGACTTGTTACATCCCAATATTTCCATCAATACAAGATATGTTATAAATATGGTAGAGATCGGATGGTAGAGATGGAACTATTCTTTCTGTAGGGTCAAAATTTTGAACAACCAAAACGATCAAAAAATCCGAAATAGAATACAGTTCTCTCCATAAGCGTACGGTTCCATTCAGACTTGGTGCATCTTAATATTTTCATCAATACAAATAAGCGAAAGCTATAATCGTGTGGCGCCGACCATGTGAAACACTACAACACTACAATATGTTAGAAGCACCTTTATGTCCAAATCCATTTTGGAAGACTCCGCATTTGAAATTATGTCATCGAACATTGCCAGATATTATCCATATCTTTTTGTCCAGGGGCATTTGCCTAATATTTACGCACTCCCTCTGTTATTAGTTGTTGTGGTCCATTTTACAGCTAAGTATAATCCAATGGTCATCCGAAATGCTAGACTTCTTCCTTGTCCTTAACCCTCTTCTCAGGCAAATACCCGTCTCGATTGGTTTCAATTGTGTGATCAGGAACATTTTTCTGTTTTTGGTTCATTTGAACCCCTAAATATTTTGCGATCATCTCCAAATGCAAGAGGTTCCACTGTATTGTCAAATTTAGACTGATCTTCTCTATGATATTTGTCTATATTCGTCAACGAAATCAACATAAAAAGCCAGAAGTTCGCCTTTTGTGTATTTTGGATTTCGCCTGCAAGTTATTTTCAGCGTTTCGGTAGAATGGAAATGTTAGTATTTTTCACACAAAATTAGTGGTCCATTCAATCCGCAGTCCTAAACTCTAACTTCATGCGAGATTTCCTGTCATTTGCTTTCTATTTGTGACCTTTATAACGGCTGCAAAATCAGGAAAATTTTTAGTTGGTCCATTTCAACCCCTAAATATATTGCGGACATCTTTAAAAACAATAGGCCTAGCCCTTCTGAGCCTAATCCTAGCCTTATGAAAATTTTCGTGAGGATCGGACGATAATTACAATTTGTATATAATAACCCCAACCTGTGTTGTAAGGTGAAAAATATTACAAAATGTTTTATAAGTCAAATTGGAAAAATCGCATGTGATAAAAAATATAAAAAAAATAAAAAATATCACTAAATACTACAAAATCTATATTAACATCATTATAGGTATCGTTTTATGAGTTTTTATTAGATTTTATCCTTTTGTGCCACGTGGGCATTCTAAATTGACAAAATTTATCAAAAACGGTCCAGCCGTTTTTGAGATATAAGCAATCTAACAAACATCCCCTTCCTTTGTATATAGACTTTGTATATATTTCGCTATATATATCGGATATATTTAATATCGGCATCTACGAAACGGTCAGGATTGACCTGTTCGTCTATTTGTGATTTCGCCGGGATTAAAAATATTCGCGGTTTAATGAAAAATTTGACTTTTATTTAACACAAATGTTATGGTCTATTTTACCCACTAAATAATACCCGATGACCATTAAAATTGGACGACTTCTGCCCAGCCCTAAGATCTAGTCCCATACTAACTTTCGCGTCGTTTTGTCTATAATAGCGACCTGTAGAGCAACTGCATCCATTCCATTTCAACCCCTAAATATAATGCGATCATTTCCAAAAGCAATAGAGTTCTATTCTGACCCTAACCCCAACTATATTTTCAATTTTGTGAGAATCGGGCCATAATTGCGACCTGTTGATTGATTACAAATTTAACATGGACAGACGGACGGACGAACATACATAGCTCGATCGACTCAGCTCGGCGAGATAGGAAGATCCATATATACTTTCCTATGTGGGAAATTAATATTCCGAGATGTTACATAATTTTTGGCCCAATCAAACTTATAATACCCCCAACACATAGTGTTGTAGGGTATAAATATGGCAGAGATCGGACCATTCATTCTTTCCCACACATAGATTTCAAGATTTTGAAAAACAAAATGTTCAAAGAAAGCGAAATAATAATCCAACTCTCTTCAAATTTTACACTTACAAACATTTTTGCTAACACAAGATCTGTTGTGAAGATGACATATATCTGCGTTCCTCTTCTGGTACCTCACCCACAAAGGGTCACAATTTTCCATACTTTTATCTGTCATAACTTGCGAAACAAGTCGGCAATTATTTACAACTTGCTATATCTAAATATTAGTATGGAATATATGATTTCGGATAACATTGGATATATATGTTTGATTTTCTTGTAATTTTGCCTTTGGGAAAAATTTTTATATTGCCCCATTTCTTCGGAACACACTCCATAGTATATTGAGTTTTTAGTTACCATTTCTGCAGTGATATTTTCCATATATAATATATAATATAACATAATATAATATAATATAATATAATATAATATAATATAATATAATATAATATAATATAATATAAATAAATAATTATATAATATAATATATATAATATAATATAATATAATAAATATAATATAATATAATATAATATAATATAATATAATATAATATAATATAATATAATATAATATAATATAATAATATAATATAATATAATATATATAATATATATAATATAATATAATAATATATATATATAATATAATATAATATAATATATATAATATAATATAATATAATATAAATAATATAATAATATAATAAATATAATATAATATAATATAATATAATATAATATAATATAATATAATATAAATAATAAATAATATAATATAATATAATATAATATAATATAATATAAATAATATAATATTATAATAATATAATATAATATAATATATATAATATAATATAATATATATATATAATATAATATAATATAATATAATATAAATATATAATATAATATAATAATATAATATAATATAATATAATATAATATAATATATCTTAATATAATATAATAAATATAATAATATAATATAATAAATATAATATAATATAAATAATATATTATATAATATAATATAATAAATAAATATAAATAATATAATATAATATAAATATATATAATATATATATACAATATAATATATAAATATATATAATATAATATAATATAATATAATATAATATAATATAATATAATATAATATAATATAATATAATATAATATATATAATATATATAATATAATATAATATAATATAATATATATAATATAATTAATATAATATAAATATATATAATATAATATAATATAATATATATAATATAATATAATATAATATAATAGAATATAATATTATATAATATAATATATATAATATAATATAATATAATATAATATAATTAATATAATATAATATAATATAATAATAATATATATATAATATAATATAATATAATATAATATAATATAATATAATATAATATAATATAATATAATATAAATATAATATAATATAAATAATATACATATATAATATAATATAATATAATATAATATAATATAATATAATATAAGATATATAGATAATATAAAATAAGTAATATATAATATATATAATATAATATAATATAATTAATATAATAGAATATAATATAAGATAATATAATATAATATAATATAATTATAATATAATATAATATAATAGATGAATATAATATATATAATATAATATAATATAATAGAATATAATATAATATATAATATAATATAATATAATATAAGATAATATAATATAATATAATATAATATATATAATATAATATAATATAATATAATATAATATAATATAATATAATAATATAATATAATATAATATAATATAATATAATATAATATAATATAATAAATATAATATAATATAATATAATATAATATAATACTAATATAATATAATATAATATAATATAATATAATATAATATAATATAATATAATATAATATACTATAATATAATATAATATAATATAATATAATATAATATAATATAATATAATATAATATAATATAATATAATATAATATAATATAATATAATATAATATAATATAATATAATATAATATAATATAATATAATATAATATAATATAATATAATATAATATAATATAATATAATCTAATATAATATAATATAATATAATATAATATAATATAATATATTAATATATATAATATAATATAATATAATTATAATATAATATATATAATATAATATAATATAATATAATATAATATAATATAATATAATATAATATAATATAATATAATATAATATAATAATATAATATAATATAATATAATATAATATAATATAATATAATATAATATAATATAATATAAATAATATAATATAATAATAATATAATATAATATAATATATAATATAATATAATATAATATAAATATAATATAATATAATATAATAATATAATATAATATAATATAATATAATCTAATATAATATAATATAATATAATATAATATAATATAATATAATATAATATAATATAATATAATATAATATAATATAATATAATATAATATAATATAATATAATATAATATAATATAATATAATATATATAATATAATATAATATAATATAATATAATATAATAATATAATATAATAATATATATAATATAATATAATATAATATACTATAATATAATATAATATAATATATATAATATAATATAATATAATATAATATAATATAATATATAATATAATATAATATAATATAATATAATATAATATAATAATATAATATAATATAATATAATATAATATAATAATATAATATAATATAATATAATATAATATAATATAATATAATAATATAATATAATATAATATAATATAATATAAATAATATAATATAATATATAATATAATATAATTATAATATAATTAATATAATATAATATACTATATATAATATAATATTAATATAATATAATATAATATAATATAATATAATATAATATAATTAATACTAATATATATATAAATATAATAATACTAATATAATAAATATAATATAATATAAATAATATAATAATATAATATAATATAATATAATATAATATAATATAATATAATATAAATAATTAATATAATATAATATAATATAATATAATCTATATATATAATATAATATAATATAATATAATATATATATATAATATAATAATATAATATAATATAATATAATCTAATATAATATAATATATATAATATAATATAATATAATATAATATATAATATAATATAATATAATATAATCTAATAATATCTATAATATAATATAATCTAATATAATATAATATACTATAATATAATATAATATAATATAATATAATATATATAATATAATTATATAATAATAATATAATATAATATAATATAATATAATATAATATATACTATATAATATATAATATAATATAATATATATATAATATAATATAATATAATATAATATATAATATAATATAATATAATATAATATAATATAATATAATATAATAAATATAATATAATATAATATAATATAATATAATATATATAATATAATATAATATAATATAATATAATATAATATAATATAATATAATATAATATAATATAATATAATATAATATAATATAATATACTATAATATAATATAATATAAATAATATAATATAATATAATATAATATAATATAATATAATATAATATAATATAATATAATATAATATAATATAATATAATATATAAATATAATATAATATAATATAATTAATATAATATATATAATATAATATAATATAATATAATATAATATAATATAATATAATATAATATAATTATATAATATAATATAATAATATAATATAATATAATATAATATAATATAATATAATATAATATAATATAATAATATAATATAATATAATATAATATAATAATATAATATAATATAATATATATATATAATATAATATAATGTAATTATATAAAAATATTTTTTCATTCGTGAGCGAAGGGTTGCTGTGACAATGGTGACAATATTTTACGGAATCTAATCCTAAGTCTTTTGTTTTGAGTGGGAGCACCCCTGAAAGGGTGTTGATAGGAAGAATAGGGGGTGATCTTGTAAAGAAAAATACACATTCAAAAAAGAGCGTTCGACAGTAGTAGAATCTGATCGATTTTGAACGAACGAAGCTCCCTCTGAAAAACGTGAAAAATAAAATATAAAATATATTCGAGTGTCATCATTTTTTTTGGTCAGTTTTTTCTGCTACCAGGAGTGCACTCGAATTGTAGTGAATTTTACTTTTCGTATAATTTCGAGCGAGTTTTTAGAGGCCCGGTATTAAATACGAAAATATGGTGTGATAATTTTAGCGAATATGTAAAAGGTAGAAATTTGGAGTATGGATCACTCTTCGTGTATAGGGGTGACTTGTGGCCGTAACTCGATGTAAAGGAATAATAAAAGATATAAAATATTTCAGCACCATTTTTTGGTAAATGCTTAAAGTTCTTAACGTATTCGTACGTCTGGAATGTCGGTCCATGTTAAAGTGGAAACATAAAGTGCACTAAATGCTTTGTCGGGTAAATTCATAACTTATAAATTTGGAATATGGTTCAATCTAGGAATGCAGGTCTGAGATAAGCAGGTTTTTTTGAAAATACGTACACGAACAAATTATACGGTTGTTAGATGGTGTGTATAGTTAAAGGTTCAAAAATTCTTGGAAAGATATACGAATAGGACCAAAATTGATAACATTTGGTTTAAGCGAAATCATAATTTTATAATATAGTGTGAGTGTTACTGTTGGAATATAGATATTATATAGGAGGTTATTTTGGAAAAAATTAGTGTACATGAAGGTCTAAATGGATCTTCATTTTGAATTGTAGATGATAGGAAAACGGTTAGAACTTCATGTTTATTTGGCATGAGAATCGTTTTTGGAAATTCATATTAAGGTGAAGTTAAAGGTCTTAATTGCATTTATGTCATAATCGTGAAACAAACCATTTTGTGCTTCAGTTGTTGAACTTCGTTCTATATACATTATGATAGTCTTCAAATTTTTATATCATAGGATCTTATTTAAAATGTTACAAATAAGTATTCTCCCCACATTGAGGTAGGGTGTTTAATCGCGGCACACGCCTTTTATTAAATATAACATAACGATGCGTAAAAATATACAACAACATTGGATTGCAAAATTTTGTGCACAGTGCTTTCAATCCCAGCAAAATTAATTTGATGCTGTTCTATACGAAGTAGGCTTTCCATACAACAAACATAAAAATAGTATTCCTTGATTTGGATTTTGAATGTGTCCAAGTCACTGAATTTTTTATTTTATTTTTATTTTATTATTTTTTTTTCAAATGTTCAAATTTGTTTAAGAATTTTTCACAAATCGTTGAACATAGATTCTATCTTATAACGCCAAGGGTTATCTCCAGTACAATGGGATAATTGCATATAATTTATATTGTTAGGTAAAATTTAATTTAATTTTTCGCCGCTAGCAAAGCTCTTTCAGGAAGGTGTTTTGCTAGAATAATATGGCCAGATCTAAGTCTTAGATACTTTTTTACTATCTAGGAACAATGAAAACTTAATATAATATTTTAATAATTAAAATATCAATACTATTTATACCCTCCACCATAGTATGGAGGGTTTTTGATGATTTTAGCGACATTTTTCACCGGAATTGTTTCAAATTTGGTATTTGAAGTTCGAAATGGGTACTACAGCTTGTGACAGAAAATTGTCTACGCCTTCGTATAGCCCCCATATAACGGTACCTCCCGATATTCGGAATTTTGATGATTTTAGCGACATTATTCACCGGAATTGTTTCAAATTTGGAATTTGAAGTTCGAAACAGGTACTACAGCCTATGATAGAAAATTGTCTGTGCAGGTCCACGTTTTGGTATATCCCCCATATGAAGGTACCTCCCGATATTCGGTATTTTAATGATTTTAGCGACATTGTTCACCGGAATTGTTACAAATTTGGTGTTAGTCCCAACATAACGGTACCTCCCTATATTCGGAATTTTTGTAATTTTAGCTACATTACTCACCGAATTTTTTATTCAAGTTTCGCATTTGAATATTGTAATGGGTTATGTATGACAAAAGTTGCCTATGCAGGTCCACGTCGTCGTATAATAGAGGGTATTCAAAAATTGGCCTGGCCGAAATTACAGCTTTTTTACTTGTTGTTATTGTGTTTGATCTCGTTATATGGGAGTCATGGTAGAACTAAGAAGGTAAAGTCATGCAATCATATGCAAACATTTTTTTCAAATTTATGCATTTGGCAACAATTCATTTTTCGTTAAAATCTGTATTCATAAATCCATTGTATACACACAAAATCAGAGATGGGAGCTGTATTTTATGCATTGAAATTTTGACAAGGTAAATTACAGAAAATGCAAAGCTGGGAATGGCAAAATGAGGTTACCTTTATTTAATTGTACCATGATGGGAGCCTTAACAAATCAATTTTATACTTCAAGGATTGTCATCTACCAAATCTTCTTAAATACAAAATTTGAAAGAAGTTCGGGGGTACATGTGACTACGATTATCAAAATACCAAATATCGGTGGCTTTCGTTATATGTGCGCTATAGGAAAACGTGGACCTAAATATTTAATGTTCTGCCACCGGAACGAGAGGCCATTGCAAAAAATGTGGTAAAAATCATCAAAACACTGAATATCAGTAGGTACCGTTATATGGGGGTTATACCGAAACCTATGGACCTATATATTCTATGTTCCGCCACCAGAGCTAGAACCCATTATGACCTACAAAATACCAATTTTAAGAAAAATCCGTGAAAAAATGTGGCAAAAATCTCCAAAAACAGAACGTGGGGAGGTACCGTTATATAGCGGCTATACAAAAACGTGGACCGATATATCTCATTTTCAATACCAACCTTCCTAGGCACAATAAAATTTGTTCTGCCAAATTTTGAATCTCTACGTCAAATAATGTATCGTAATTACAACAGACGGGCAGACATATGTTCAGATGGACATCGTTAAATCGACTTAGAATTGCTTATCATGCTGATCATAAATATATATACTTATGGGTTCTACAACGAATATTTAGGGATGTCACAAACGGAATGATTAAGTTAATATACCCTCCTTTAAGGTGGAGAGTATAAAAATGAATATTGTTAAAGTTACCCAGAAACTCAACTTGAATTGATTGATTGATTTTTTCATAGGTTTTTATTTGCTTCCTATGACTACCTATTATAAAATAAGGGGTCAAAATGTACTTAATAAACCCATTATTTGATAATGAGTGTTTTTGCTTGGAAGATCGAGTCCAAATGATTTTCGTTCACAGAAACATAGGTTTTAAAACCGATACTGCGATTTCGAATTAAATTATATATCAAACACCTGAAGCCATAAGGCCGAGAGTATAAAAATATTGACTCAAAACCACTGTGCATGCCTGATGACAAATAATATCGTACATAACATTTCAGCCCCTTTTTTCTTATCTTCGGCTCTAGGAACATTAAACATACATCTATTTCGATATTAATAATGTTTCTAGAAATTATATTACCTAACCGAAATAGTTTCTTTTTGGCAAATATATTTTATTCATAAATAATATTTATACAAAACATGTACATATATACGTACGTACACATACATAAACACTCGCCAAGGTCAGGAATAGAATTTTTTCGATACTCAAAATAAGAAAAAGAAAGAACAACAAAGGAACTCATTAATATGGGGGAGAGAGCAAGCTGATAGCTTTCATATCATTTCATTTTTTCCAAATTACTTTCATTATCAATGCCAAGACCGAACAGCCGACTGAAAAACGGCCCGCCGAGTGAAATAGAAGAAATTTTGGGGGGCCAACAACAGCGTTAGTCACTATGTGAAATGGGGAAAGCATTGTCACGGGTATGTACGTAAATGTATGTATGTATGCCAGGCTATGTGTGTGTGTTCTTTATCTGCTGGAAAGACAGCAAATTCTAATTTCGCTTGACAATCAGCCAGCCTGCCAGCTACACATGCCTGAATTCTGAATCAAGAGGATTTAATTTGTTTGAGTTATCAAATTTTACGTGATATTTATTATCTGCAACTCCAACGAGAACATGAGCCAAATAATATTATCAAATTGTCATAGAATCATGTGGGGTGGTGAGTGATATTCATATATTCCATGGGTAGGTTTGGGCCCCCAGACATTTTTTCGCTATGGAACTCGGAATGTGCGTCACAAGGCGTTGGATAGATAATGATTAATGAACTAAAGTAGTTAAATTAAATATTTTGCCATAAGAATTTTTTTGTCATAGGATTATTTTTTTAAATAACTTCTGGGGAGAATATCCCAGAAAAAAAAAACAAGGAAACTGATGAGGATTGGTGGCTCTTTCGGAAACCAAGGTGTTCCCTGCCTTACCCCCTGGTAAACATTACCATCTTTCTCCACTAATAAACAAACGTTGTTTTTATAATAAAACAACAATAATGGTATTAAGCCTGACTATTTTGCAACAACAAAATAATACGGTATACCGAACAAACATGCCAACACTGATTTAGAGAATATCTTTGAAAGGTCCTTTAAAAGTAGGAAACTTTTTGAAGAAATTACCTCATTAAAAATATATAGACCTTCATAATAAATTCAGTCTATAAAATTTTTTTGAATGCTCTATTTGTATACACAAAAAGGCAATCAAATAAATGTCACGTGATTAATTGTAAACAGATTATTAATAATATAAACAGTTCACAACAGTTGTTTTCAAAAATGATAGTACACGTCCAAATTTAAAATTTGTATAATCTTTCTATATATAAAAATCAATTGTTGTTTGTTGGTAACGGAATCAGTTGAAAACGGCTGGACCGATTTGCATAATTTTTTGTACAAACGTTTGTCATACCCCGAGTTAGGTTTTTAAAGAAAAAAATATTGACCACGCCTACTTTTACTCCCACTATTTCGATTTATCTAAAATCCTTATATTTGCCAAATAATGAAGATATCGGTTTTAAAATTATTACACGATATACTGTTGACTTTCCCTCCAATCCTAAGTATTCATTTTGGGGGCTGAGGAACTGACCACGCCTACTTTTTAATCTATATATAAACCAATTGTTATTCGTTGGTAATTGAATCAGGTGAGACCGGTTGGAACTATTTTTTCGATTTATCTAAAATCCTAATATTTGCCAATATCTGTTCCACAGTTTGTATACGACGTAATCTTGACCCCCCCCCCCCTCCCCTCCTCTAAGTATCTGTTTGGGGTCAGAGGAACTGGCCACACCTACTTCTTTAAAATTATATGTAAACAATTGGAAAAAGTATAGTAACACATCAGTTGAGAACGGCTGGGCCGATTTGACTCAATTTTTTTTATTTCGATTTGACATTTACAGTAAAAACGTTGTTATGAAAGAAAATTTTAAGAAAAATCGCGGAACTGAAAAAATTGACTGTTCTATTGTGTTTCAGAATTCCTTATGGAATTGAAAATTCTTATTGAAAAAAACCGAAAAAATCGAGAAAGTTTGCACATATTCTACACATGCTGTTATATGGTTACCCAAATTTTCAATTTTGATTAGATATGGAAATAATCAATCCAATGAGAACTCAAAATGCAAAATTTATTGGGACTTCAATCAGTGAAATACCGAATACGAAGAGGCACTGTAATATGCGTACTATACAAAATAGTGGATGAAAGGATTCATATACTCGAAAAATTCTTCCGAACCCTTAAAAGTAACCTTAAATCATAGGTAACGTTATACAGGCACTATGCGCTATCGTCTGTAATTACACTGTGCCGCAGACAATCTTGGGGTTTAGAAAATTTTCGGTTGGTAAGTAAAAATCCCAAAAGAGGGGTTCCCGGATATAACTTTTTTAGAGTCCATTTTATATAGCTTAACCATACACAATGGGCCGCATATATTTTCCCTATACTCTGCAAATGTTACCATAAAGTCTTAAATTTGATGCGGTCCTAGGGGTTGGAATCATTGTGATATAGCTCCTTTCAAAATCCTCAAATGTTGGTAATTTTAGATTCTAGAAAGAAAAAAAAATCTTTCAAATAATTATAAGTATAGGACCATGCTTCATTATAACTCTTATGTAAAGGTATCCGGTGATTTTAGCTATTACCAGGGTCATGGTCACATTTTTCAATTGATTTTGCTCTCATTTGGCATCTAGCTTCTGGTAGAAGACCTCTTCGCGGAAATTTTTCAATGTTCCGGAAGAGGGCTCATATAAAAGTACCTCCTGATTTTACCTATTTCGAGGGTTTTGATTATATTTTCGCATCGATTTGACTTAAAATGTGTTAATAGGCTACATGGAGGGTAGAGAACCATCTTACACGGGCATATTATAATTAGGTAATGTATTCTTTTTAAAATATATGCTATATTATTTAGATTTTCAAATCTCAAACTAAAACCTCTTACGGAAAAATAAGATCAGGTTATTTGAAAGACGTATTTATTTATATTTAATCGAGTCATCATTTATACAAAAAAAAATTGAGCCAGATTTGTGAATTATTATGCTCTAAAAACTATTCATTAAATACTAAAACTACGGGACGGCAATGCGGACTGGGCCAGCTAGTAACTAATATATAATGTGATTTATTTGCGATACACCTCGAAATATTTATTACATATATTCTATTCATGTTATCATAAATTCATAGTTGTCAGCATAGAGAGTTTTGAAATTTTGCAAATTTTTGGATGAAACAAAAGTTAATCATATCAGGAACTCAATAATTATTTTTCGCTATTTTCTCTAAATTAAAAATATTGTAAAAAAATGTGCTGAATAAACAAATAAACTCATTGCATTTGTTATTAAAACATACAAGTCTCGAGCGTCAGAGTTTAATTTTTATACCCTCCCCCATTCTAAGAGGGAATATTAACTTTGTCACTCCTCAAAATACTCCTGATAGAGCCTACAAAGCGTATACATTCAGTATCAACGTAAAATACTAAGTCAATTTAGCGATGTCCGTCGGTTTATCTGATGAAATCACGTTATCTTTGGAACGATTTGAGATAGAAGGCTAAGGTTTTCGTATAGCCCCCATATAACTAACTGTACCTCCCAATATTCGGTATTTAGATAATTTCTACGACATTATTTACCAAAATTGTTTCAAATTTCATATTAAAAGTTCGATGACAGAAAATTGTCTATGCAGGTTCACGTGTTCGTGTAGTCCACATATAACGGTACCTCCCTTTATTCGGTATTGTGATGATATTAGCGATATTATTCACCGGGATTTTTTCAAATTTCGTATTTGAAGTCTGAAATCGGTATTACGGTCTATGACAAAAAAGATACATATGCAGGCCTACATCTTCGCCCCGAGATAACGGTTTAAATTTATGTGGTATTTTGCGATGGATTTTTTTTTTTAAATTTTCGATTTTCTTTCAAATAATGGAGGGTATTAAAAATGCGGACGGCCGAACTTAGCTGTTTTTTTTTAGCTGTTCATATTGAATAAATTTGCTTTACCTGGTAATTATTGCATCACGCCTTATACTATGTCTGGGATAATTAGTATCGAATATGGGCTACATTGGGATAATTGGAGAAAAATACCTGCGAAGAGGAATTAAGAACAGAACTAATGCAGGAGCTCTTGTTAAACTATCATTCATAACAGAGCTTGTCCTCTTCATGAGAAAACGGAAACTTCCACATTTTTTGCGCGAATGCTAGGCGGTGTCACATTGAGCCTATCATCAGAAGCCAATAATCTCGGTATTTATCTCGACCAACAACTTATCTGGAAGAGAAATATTTAAGAAACTGCTAAGAGAGGCCTTATAGCACTTTACTTTGACAAGAACTCCATAAGTAAGTATTAATAATCCTTGTGTTCGTCCGATACTCACTTATTGAGTTTTAGTTTGGAGGTGCTCGCTAGAAAAATCCTCCCTAAATATTCTTCGTAGACCCATAAAGAATATATATTCATAATCAGCATAAAATTCTAAGTCGATTTAACGATGTCCGTCTGTCTGTTGAAATCACGTTACAGGCCACATTATTTGACGAAGAGCGTCAACATTTAGCAGAATAATTTGAATTGTGTCTAGGATGGTTGGTATTGAAAATGTCATATATCGGTCCACGTTTTGGTATAGTCCCCATATAACGGTACCTCCCGATATTCGGTATTTTGATGATTTTTGCCGCATTTTTTCATGGATTTGTCTAAAAATTGGTATTTGTTGGTCATAGTGGGTTCTAGCTCCGGTGGCGAAACATTGTATAGGTCCACGTTTTGGTATAGCCCCCATATAACGGTACCTCCCGATATTCGGTATTTTGATGATTTTTGCCACATTTTTTCACGGATTTGTCTGAGAATTGGTATTTGTAAGTCATAATGGGTCCTAGTTCGTGTGGTGAAACATTGTATGTATATGTCCACGCTTTGGTATAGCCCCCATATAACGGTATCTCCCGATATTCGGTATTTTGATGGTTTTTGTCATATTTTTTCACGGATGTGTCTAAAAATTGGTATTTGTAGGTCATAATGGTTTCTAGCTCCGGTAAAGAAACATTGTATGTAAGGTTCACGTTTTTGCATGGCCCCATATAACGGTACCTCCAGATGTTCGGTTTTTTGATGATTTTCACCACATTTTTTCACGGAATTGTCTAAAAATTGGTATTTGTTGGTAATAACGGGTTCTAGCTCCGGTTTTTTGAATTATCAAAACGGTCTTGCTGGTATTTGAAGTTTCAAGTGGAACGCGTTTGAATTCAGATACTTTTATATAAAAAAGATTTCTTTACGCAAAGTTGGAGGGGTTAAAGGTTCGTTCCGTCCGAATTTGATGTTTATACTTGTTTATTTTAGACGCAGGTCGAGCGACAATAATTTTGGCCCAGTTCTTCAGTTATCTTCCAATCACAAGGGCGACAATTTGTATAATTATAACTCTTAGTAAATGTAAATTAAAATTTTTCTATTAACGCTTAGATTAGAGCGAATATTGAATTTTTCGATTATGGAAATAAGTGCCCGATTTTCTTCAATATTTGTATATTTTCACATTTCTGGCAAAATAAAATTTATCGGTACACGTTTTATGAGATATTCCCACAAAAGCTTCGAAATTGGATGTTGTCCTTAAAAATCATAAATTACACAAAAGCTGAACTATGTCGACGTTTTATTCAAACTTTACGCCTCGAAATATAGGCGAACTAAGGTCAGACAATACCTTTGGTGAGAGCATATATAAGTCTACAAGACTTATTGCTCAGAAGGTTTTCTGAAAGGATCCTGCTGTATAACTGGTTAAAGGGAATCATTGTCTTTAAACAATTTGTGGTTATTCTCTCATTTAAGATTTGCTGACACATCTGTTCAAAAATGTTTCCTTATCAATATTAGAGATCTGATTGGACGTCAAGCAATTAAAATTCATATTTACGTAAATCAAATGATATTCAATAAAATTTTAGAACTTTTCAATAATCGCCAGTTTTTTCATCGGCAATGGCACAGATGTTTTGCAACGATAGTAAGCGAGTGAAGTGACAATGGCTGATAACAACAATAATACTTCTGATTTTCTTTATTTGAACAACTGCTACCCCCCATGGACTAAGTAGGACGTATATATATATTTTAAAAAGAAAAGGGTATCATAGTATATACATATACACGAATAAAGCCAACTATAGTACATAAATTGATTTGTGACCAACATTGAGTTCTACTCTTTAATAAGCAATTTAACTACCTCTTTGTCTTACTGCTGATGGTGATAATATTCTAGAATATCAGTTTCAATAAATGTCATTCACGTTTTATTATTATCTTTTCAATCTGTTGATGTACCACATAAATGACAGCAAAAGTATTATCATTACATTTTACGCTATTCATTGTAATTATTTTTTGGAAATATACAAAAAAAATCAGGAACTGATAACAATGAATTCTGACACCAATTATTTGTTCTGTTAAAAAATCTGCAACAACATATACGGAAAGGAAAGAAGAAAAGCAAATGGACTCATTTTTTGCAACATATTGTAATCTGAAAGCCAAAATTAAAGAAAAGAACGAAATTTGGATATTCTTACAAGTTACCTAAAAAAAAGCATAGCCAAATAAATCGACCCGGTCGATTTTTGAATATTTTTTAAACATTTAACTTAAAAAGGATGTTTAGTATTGAAAATGGCCTATAACGGTCAATATTTTGGTATAGCCTTCATATATCGATACCTACTGAATATAGATAGATATAGCTCCCATATACAGGTTGAAATTAAAAAAAAAAAACTACAACAAAATCAAACGCCATAATTTTTACTTTTTATACCCTACAACACTATGTGTTGGGGGTATTATAAGTTTGATTGGGCCAAAAATTATGTAACACCTCGAAATATTGATTTCCCACATAGGAAAGTATATATGGATCTTCCTAGCTCGCCGAGCTGAGTCGATCTAGCTATGTATGTCCGTCCGTCCGGGTAAAATAGACCATATCTTTTGTGTTGAAAAAATTCAAAATTTTTCATTAAACCGCGAATATTTTAAATCCCGGCGAAATCACCAAGCCATGGCAAGGTTACTTCTGATCTTTACATTGATGTTAACATCCAACAAAACGGGTATATAGCAAAATATGTGCGATATATATGTTAATCAAAGAAGATATGCTTGAAAGATCTCTTATATGTCGAGAACGGCTGAACTGATTTCGACAGTTCTCATTAATTCAGAATGGCCTCTTGGCAGGAAACAAAAAACGTCTAAAAATCGCATAAAAATATCTCACTAAAGATGAAAATATTGATTTTGCAAAATTTTCTCATATTTTTTCAATTTTGTCATATTTTTGGCATATTTTCATTTTGAATTAAACATTTGGTAATATTTCTACAGCTAACAAAACTAAGTAGTTAGGATATCAGGATATCATATACAGATCGCATTTATGGCCCGATCATTACGAAATTTTGCATGGAGATAAGATGAGGGTCAGAATAGAAGCCTACTCTTTTTGGAGATGATCGCCATATATTTAGGGGTTGAAATGGACCAAAAAACTGCAAAATTGTCTGCAGGTCGTAATTATCGCCCGATCATCACGCACATTTGAATGGGAGTTACCGGACATTACAAAAGCCAAGCAGGTTTGGATGGCCATCCAAAAATATTCAATGTGTGAAATAGTTTGCCAACTTTTGTAGACAAAATACGAAAATGTCCATTCCAGTGACTTTTTGGAGAATTCACAAATACAGGAAAGACACACTTCTAACTATTTCGTTAACGCTGATTTCGTTCAGTCAAAAACCAATAATAAATATTAATCTTTTACCACTTCTGAGAGATTATAGGTCTTTGGGAAATATTGGTTCCAGATCTAGGAAGACCATTTACGTGCAACATCTACCAATAAATTGGAAATGAGCAAATTAGTTAAAGTTGCTATTATTCCAAAATTAGAGAACGAAACCTGATGGTTTTCTTTTATTATTTGTCACAATATCTTGTGGAATTCTTACGAGTATCTCGCCTATATAAACTGTATCACTTATTATAGTGTTGTAGGGTATTCAACGGTCGGCCCCGCTCGACTGTAGCCTTTGCTTACTTGTTTTCATTTTATTTAATAAAAGCAAACAATGTCGGAAATAGCATTAAATTTCTTCGAATTGGTCACCTTTGGCACGAATAATGGCCTTCAAACAGCCAATGAAATCGTCACATGCTGCCCAAATTTCGCTTTGCGGTATTTTGGCCTATTCCTGGCGAAGCGCTTGCTTGAGGTGATCGACACGTTGGTATTTTTTAGTGCCAACCTTGCATTCCAAAATACTCCACACACTATAGTCCAACGGATTGGTATCCGGAGATTTTGGTGGCCATTGTGCGCTGGAAATGAGCGAGGAACCTCATTTTGTAACCATTCTTGGGTGGCACGTGCTGAGTGTGACGGTGCTGAGTCCTGTTGGAATGTCCAAGGCCTGCGGCCAAAATGTTTAATACACCCTCCAGAATATTTTCGCAACAATATTCGGCATTTATTCTGATGCCAACGTAGATTAATACGAGCAGAGAGCGACCATCGGCTGTTATGGCCCACACCATCATCATGGCCGGCGCTTGAGTTCTGGTGCCCAACCGAAGGTGCACATTATTAGCTGACCTCTTTGGCAAGTAAACACGATCATTTTGTTTGTTTACAAACTGCTGGACAACAAATGTTTTCTTATCAGAGAAAACCAAGTTCGGCAGTTCACCACTTTCGGCCAAGCGAAGCAACTCTTTAGCTTTTGAGTCTATTTTCTTTGTATTGTGGTGTAAATTCTTGCACTTTTTGCAATTTCAACGGCTTTACCCCGAGCTCATTTTTCAATTTTTCCCGAATGGAATATTGCGATATGTTCAGCTTACGAGCCTTTTTTTGGCCACTGCGACCCGGGTTTCGATCAAGGCGCTTCTTTACTATTCAAACCATGTTGATGTGTTCTTCCGTCCGTTTCCTTGACGTCGGGCTACGCCAGCAGTGATGGTACGAGACACAAATGATTTGTTCACATTTAAATTGTGGAGTGCTCTAACGATAGCCACTTGTGATTCAATTAAATTCTTGAATTCCATCACGAATAATTTTTTGTTGTACGCTAATAAAAAATAGTCACTGGAATAGTTTTAACAGCTGTCGGACGAGTGGCTTAGAAATGACAGCAGTCTGAAGTTGGTAGCATTTTTATACCCTCCACCATACTATGGAGGGTATATTAATTTTGTCATTCCGTTTGTAACTCCTCGAAATACTCACGTCAGACCAAACAAAGTATATATATTCTTGATCAGCGTAAAATTCTAAGACGATTTAGCCATGTCCGGCTGTCTGTCTGTGTGTCTGTCTGTTGTAATCACACTATCTTTCGAACAAATTGAGATAGAAGGCTAAAATTTTGCACACATGTATATTTTGCCAGTAGGCAGGTTAAGTTCGTAAATGGGCCATGTAGGTCCAAGTTATCATATAGCCTCCATATAACGGTACCTCCCGATATTCGGTATTTTGATGATTTTAGCGACATTATTCACCGGAATTGTTTCAAATTTGGCATTTGAAGTTCGTAATGGATACTACAGCCTAAGACAGAAATTATCTGTGCAGGTATACTCCTTCGTATAGCCCCCATATAACGGTAGCCCCTATATTCGGTATTTTGATGATTTTAGCTACATTATAAACAGATTTTTCTTCAAGTTTCGCATTTAAATATCGTAATAACTTAAGTTGCCTATGCAGGTCTACGTCGTCGTATAGACATTCGGTATTTTTAAGATTTTAACAGAATTTTTAACGGATTTTTTTTATTTTATTTATTTATTTATTTTTTTTTTTTTTGAAATTGCCAAATTTGTACCAAATGGTGGAGGGTATTAAAAGTTCGACCCGGCCGAACTTACAGCTTTTTTACTTGTTTTCATCTCACCCTGTACATTTGGATGGAATTTAGCACATACGAAAGCCTAGAAACATGTATATCAAATTTGGTGAAAATCGGCTCAGATATAGCTATAGCTTCCATATATATTGGTTATCCGATTAGTTATATTTTTTCTCCACAGCCGTAATATGCACTTCTTAACATCGATTTTCGGGGAAATATATCATATACAGCTCAGAAATACCTTCGATAGAAATACAAATCGATGAGAGGAATATCCTCCAAACATTAGATCCATTGGACTTTAAATTATAACTTTAATCATGGTTGGTATAATTTAGTTCTCACAAATTCCCCATAAAACATTTTTTTATTATCTGAATCTCTACTATATATGCAAAGAGGTGTAGGATATCGTAACGTGGGCCTTTAAAACAGTAAAACTTTTTTTTACTGGTTTATGATGGCTCTTTATAAGAAGCCTATCAAGTTATTATGTTTTTTTTTTTTAATTTTACACAATTTTCCAATTAACCTACTGGTAATTCAAAAGGTAGGTAGGAAATCTTGTAGATGACCTCTTGAACTTCCTTCAGAAAGTCGGGTTTCTTATAAAATATCAATACATTAAAAAAATATTTTTCGAAAACACATTTTCTTTTTTCATGTCATTATCATTCTTCATTAAGCATGATTCTAAATCGCCAATAACATCTATTCTCTAGACATTTCTATGTAGCACGATTGATGATACTCACCACACACACGCAATTTTCATGACAATTGTTTTCCAGAGATTTCTTTCGAAATTGAAATCACCTCAATTGCATTACAATTCCATTTTCAATTTCTGTTGTCTGATGTGTGTTTTTCAAACTTAGTCAGTGCATCTGGAAGATACTCTGCATTTATTTGTGGCATGCCACAAACACTCGATTGTCTTCTCTGTGTCACAGATGCATCCATTGGGCATTGTATGTTGTGGCATTAAAGTGCAATTATGAAAATTGCTCTCAAGAAAAACTTAAAGCTTGTATAGTGTTCGAGAAGCTTACCAAATCAAAAAAAGCAACAACAACAAAAATAATAATAATGGTGCAACAGAAAACCGACAAGAAAACCTGTTTAGACACACCTCCTTAGTCAAGGCTTTACCAGTGAGTCCAATGACCGACCGCATTTCATTTCTGACAGCAATCGATCAACACAAACATCAATGTAGCCAATATTCAATGATGCTGGTGATTTTTGGAATGAAATTATTGTTTTTGTTGCTGACATGTAAACAACAATTGAAAGCTGTTCTGCGAGTTCCGTCAAAAACCCCTGAGTGGGAAAACAACTTCTATTTTCCACGGAAAATTGTGGTAAACAATAATTGCGGCAGTCAAGAATTCAGAAACGCTTTTCAGAAAAATGTCGGCTCGGGAATTGTCTTACGACTTTATTTGTGAACTACGCTTTGAATTCGCTTAAATTTGGTGTCGAATTAAAATTTTATAAGCATACATAAATACTATAGACGTATAAATAAATACAATTATAATCTAACATTCCGATATTATATTAGTTCGGACATTGTATTCATTATTTTTTGGATGCCTTTGAAAGATTGGATTAATACAACACCAAACTATAAATTGCGATGCGTCTATTTTAGTCGAAATCGGGAAACATACGAGCATTAACCATATTTATATATCTAATTAAAGTAGATATTTCTTCTCATTATCAGCATAAAATTCTATGTCGATTTAGCTAATAACGGTACCTCCAAATATTCGCTATTTGGATGATTTGTGTCACTCTCTTCACCGGAAATGTTTGAAATCTGCATTTTGAAGTGCCTAATGGGTACAACATCATATGACAGAAAATTGCTCAAACAGGTATACGACTTCGTATAGCCCCCATATAATGGTATCTTCCTTCATTCGGTAATTTGATGATTTTAGCGACATTATTCATCGAAATTTTATCATATTTTGTGTCAGAATTCTAATGGGTACTACAATCTGTGACATACATTTTTTATGCAGGTCTTCGTATAGCCTCCATATAGTAGTACCTCCCTATATTTGGTATTTTGAGAATTTAAGCGAGTGATGTCGAATTGTTTTAAATTTCGTATTTGAGGTTCCTAATGGGCTATGCAGGTTCACGTCTTCATAGGTAACTCCCTATATTCCATATTTTTATTGTTTTAATAGTTTATATCAACAGTTTTTTTTTTAATTTGCAAATTCTTTATAAATGGTGGAGAGTGTTAAAATTTCGACCGGGACAAACTTTTTTTACTTGTTAATATTCTGGCGTTTAGGCGAGACTTAGATTCTTGATGTACTCTTGGACGTATAGATGAATTTTATGGCAAATAATTGTAGAATTTTTCACTAGTATACCGTTTAAATGGAGTGTTCTACCTTATATTGAAAAAAGACCAAAAAGTCGCCTTTGGTCACTTGATTGAGAATCTCAAACAAAACTTCTAAAAAAGCATCTAATTTCGGCCGGGCCGAACTATCATTACCCTGCACCATTTGTAAGAAATTGCTGAATTCAAAAAAGTCCCTTAAAAATTCAGCGAAAATTTTCACAATCGGGATATCACGTGTTACATATATATAGTGTTCTATATTCAATTATCTGCCAGCGTGGGCGTGTATTATTACAAATTCACAATTCCAAGTTTGAGATAAAACTGTTGAAAAATTTAGCTAAAATCAGCAAAATGCCGAACAATGGAAGGTACCGTTATATTGAGGACAATTTTGTGTCACAGAAGGTTTTATCCATTGCGAACTGCAAATACCAAATTTGAAATAATTTAGGCGAAAAGTTTAGTTAGAATCATTAAAATACCGAATATAGAGAGATACCGTTATATGGAGATTATATGGAGACGACGAAGCAAATTTTATTTTATACAAAATGTTATCAACCCACTGGAGTGATATCTACAGAAGTACAGGCTGAATCGACATAGAATCTTATGCTGCTCACCAATATATAATTTGTGGGGTCTAAAATGCTTATTTCAAGGAGTTACAAACGGAATATGTAAAATGTAAAGAACATCGAACACTTATTTCCAATTTTATTTGAATAGTCGTTAATCAATAGTTTAACCCTTTGGGGGGAAGCTCCAGAAAGAGTGGGCTGATAAATTTCATTGCCACATCAGATCTGTGGTTGACAAAAATATTTAGATATATCATGTTAGAAAATTACTTATTTTGCAAGTCAGCTCTTGCGCTCGTAAATGAAAATCAGATTTTTTTTTCGTATTTTATGAGCATTTTGGTTATTCAAAATGTTGACCCATTTGTGGGGAGGTACCAGAGGGAGTGCCCCGAAATATCCCATCTTCAGAACAGATCTTTTGTTAATGAAAATATTGGGATGTGTGAAATTTCAAAAGAATCAGAAGCTTATTTCTTTAGCCACTATGTGAGGGAGGTAACAGAAGACGAGTACTGACATATTTCATCTTCACATCAGATCTTGTATAAAATATTGGGATTTCCAAAGTTTGCACGAAAGGTGCAAGGTAAAGGTAAATTATTTTCTGTGAAAATTTTAAACTTTTGTGGGGGACATACTAGAAGGAGTGAACCGGCATCGCCCATTTCCGAACTCAACCTAAGTTTGATAATAATGTTACAATATACCAATTTTGGACGAAATCGGATACTACCTTCGAGAGTTATCGTTCGCACCGGCCAGGCAGATGGTTTTGGTCCAAAGAGACTTATTCTAAAACCGTTATTTCATTGAGACACGTTTTGGCCGTTTCAAATGATGTATATCTTCTGTTGTCGTATGACTTAGGGTATAATGAACAATATCAGTCAACATTTGGGTGTAACTTCCCATATAACGGTATCTCTAGATTTTATATATTTTAATGCTCTCAACCACAATTTTCAACTAAATCGGTATAAATTGTGTTTCGGATTCTAATTAAGTAGAGTCTGGCCTTGTATCCAAATATCTGTTCCACCATCTGGTCGAAAACTCAATGTATTCTAAAATACGATATGATAGCGAAATCGACTAGAATCTAGGAATAAACCATTATTCTCAACCTACTTTTTATGGGTTATATGACCCAGCTCCGAGCTCCCATGTTTTTTTCTGGGTAGATTTTACTAAATTAAAATGTGACTCATTTATTGTCGAACGTATTGGGAACGGAACTATTTGCACCTAAATTTATGCCTGGCGTCCCTATATATGACGTACTTTGTATTTGTTTACCAAGTTCTGTGACCTTCTTTTAAATATTATACAATATTCACTGCGGCGTAGAAAGCTTCGGGAACGGGAGAACACTGGATCAAACCAAACAGAAAAAACACATATAAAATATCCAAGACCTTGTGGGTTTTTGGAAGCAACAAAACAAAGACATTTTGCGTATAGGTAAATGAAAGTAATGCAGATGGAAAAAAACAATTCGCGTAAGACTTCATCAACAAATTGCGACGACAACGACGATACACAATGTGGAAGAACGGAAAAAATCAAGAAAAAAATTAAGAAACTAAAGTTGCGATCGTACGATATCGAAACAACAAAAAAAACAACCCACTTGTAGAAAAACACACAAAACTCAGTTCGTTCACAAAAAAACACTGTTTTTTGATCAGTAAATGAACAACAAGAAGAGGAAAAAACGCTAACAAAAAATACAAAGAAATTCGTATATTCGCACATGCGTTTATACATACAACAGAAGAAACGTAGATATATATGTTTCTATATGTATTATATCTGCTGGGGGCAAATGTGGAGGCACATACCCATTATACATACATATACACACGAGTATACTTATGTGTGTGAGTATATTGTTGGCCCCTGTGTAACACAATGGATCGTGCTACCACCACACATAAATGCCATTAAAAACTCATAAATTATGCTCTGAGCATCCATCCCCCCAAAGTGAAGGTGGACTGATAGTAAATAATTCTTCACTTGGTTACTCAGCAAAATGAGAAATTCACACAACGCACGAGGGAGAAAGAGAGATCGCACATTTATATCAAGGCTATATAAAAAATCGGGTACTAAAAAATATTTGCCAAACATTGATTTCTGTTCTCTTCTGCTCTCGTTGTGGCGCTCTGAGCAAAACACAAGTACAATTTGCAAGCAATACAGCGCCGAAGATAAAACAAACAACAACAGCAACACCAACAACGAGAGACACGTTTGTTGTCACAGATAAAGCTGCCAACACCACCAATCCATCTAAAATTGGATTGGTTGATTTTCTGGGCTCGTCTGTTGAATATTGGGGGGCCCACTTCATGTGGGTCAGAGCCAAGAAATGTTGCGTCAGCAGCGGGCAGGGTGTGGAGGGAAATTTGAACAAAAACTGGAAAAATATTGTTTGCTGACGTATCTCTGATGTTCACATACCAAGTTAGGTCTTTTTTTTTTGAGTCCCATAATTAATTAAAAAATCATATATATGTATGAAGAACAAAATTGGGCGCAGGTAACTAGTTCTTGGCTGTGAAAAAATAGTCTCACG
Organism: Musca domestica; assembly: GCF_030504385.1. NCBI lineage: Eukaryota > Metazoa > Arthropoda > Insecta > Diptera > Muscidae > Musca > Musca domestica. Next base: position 3,508,307 of record NW_026712334.1, on the reverse strand, counting down.
TGGTTAGAAAACTGGAAATTTTGCTATAATAAAAAAAACGCCGAACGTTTGATGCCCTACCTTCTATTCTACATTAATAAAAACTCTTTTAATGCCAGTCGTGGAAAATATTATTGAATTCCTATCACGTTCCATAAATTGTAAGCAATTTTCATTATTAGTGATTCATCTTTTATCTTAATCAAATATTGTACCAAAATCGACTTTTTTAGATTTCCGGTTTTTTGAATATAATATTGTTAGCAAGCTATTAAAAATGTTCGTAGACTAGTCTAGAGAAATGAATTGCAAAAAAGTAGGACAAAGCTCATATTATTTCGATACAAATAAAGTAAACCAAACCAGTAAACCGTTATTGTTGGACCTATAATGATTTTTTTCCATAATAAGGCCTCAAGGTACGAAAATTTGGCGAAATTAAATGGAAAATATGGCTAAAACGTAAAAAATACTTTAAATCGGATTTTTTCCGATATACGATTTTATACCAAACAAGTAAGCAAAGGCTACAGTCGAGCGGGGCCGACCGTTGAATACCCTACAACACTGTAATAAACGATACAGTTTATATAGGCGAGATACTCGAAAGAATTCCACAAGATATTGTGACAAATAATAAAAGAAAACCATCAGGTTCCGTTCTCTAATTTTCGAATAATAGCAACTTAAACTAATTTGCTCATTTCCAATTTATTGGTAGATGTTGCACGTAAATGGTCTTCCTAGATCTGGAACCAATATTTTTTGGTCCATTCCAACCCCTAAATATATGACGATCATCTCCAAAAAGAATAGGCTTTTATTCTGACCCTCATCTTATCTCCATGCAAAATTTCGTAAGGATCGGGCCATAAATGCGATCTGTATATGATATCCTGATATCCTAACTACTTAGTTTTGTTAGCTGTAGAAATATTAGCAAATGTTTAATTCAAAATGAAAATATGCCAAAAATATGACAAAATTGAAAAATATATGAGAAAATTTTACAAAATCAATATTTTCATCTTTAGAGAGATATTATATGCGATTTTTTTAGGCGTTTTTTCTTTCCTGCCAAGAGGCCATTCTGAATTAATGAGAACTGTCGAAATCAGTTCAGCCGTTCTCGACATATAAGAGATTTTTCAAGCATATCTTCTTTGATAAACATATATATCGCACATATTTTCTATATATCCGTTTTGTTGGATGTTAACATCAATGTAAAGATCAGAAGTAACCTTGTCATGGCTTTGTGATTTCGCCGGGATTTAAAATATTCGCGGTTTAATGAAAAATTTTGAATTTTTTCAACAAAAAAGATATGGTCTATTTTCCCGCTAAATATAATCCGAGGACCACCCAAATGGGTAGGCTTCTTGCCAGCCCCAAACTCTAGCTACATGCGAAATTCCGCGTCGATTGGTCTATAATTGCAACCTGTAGAGCAAGTGCAAAATCAGGAATTTTTTCAGTTTTTGGTCCATTTCAACCCCTAAATATTATGCGATCATCACCAAAAGAAATAGGGTTCTATTCTGACCCTAGCCCCACCTCCATTTTAAATTTCGTGAAGATCGGACCATAATTGCGACCTGTAGAGTGATTACAAATTAACATGGACAGACGGACAGACGGACAGACGGACGGACGGACATACATAGCTAGATCGACTCAGCTCGGCGAGCTAGGAAGATCCATATATACTTTCCTATGTGGGAAATCAATATTTCGTGGTGTTACATAATTTTTGGCCCAATCAAACTTATAATACCCCCAACACATAGTGTTGTAGGGTATAAAAATGTGACAACATGACCTATTTTTAAAAGTTAACAATTCTTGGAATGTACCATTTAACTGCTTAATAATATGGCCCATACTATCAATTCAATGTATTCCTAAAACTTTGCTATAGCTCTTAAAAAATCAACATTGATTCTGACTAAAACAAAGTTTTATTTAATAATTCTAGAAAAACATAGGAAATATATATTGACACCAAAAAATCTTCAAAATATTTCGCTTTGAAGTTCACAGAAGAGGATGTTAGTGAACTCATCGCACAATTGACCCACATCCAATTTTCTGTCCAAAATATTTTTGACGTCTCCAAAAAATGACCTCATCATCAAATTTCAGAATTGCATCTCTATCCCTTCATCCGATACCAAATTTAGTAAAACAATCTTTTGGCACTCATTTGCAAACCCGTTCCATATCTTAATCCTATACACCTTATGTCCAAATCCATTTTGAAAGAATTCGCTTTTGAAATTATGGCACCAGGGACATTTGCCCAATATTTACGCACACCGTCGTTCTTTTAATTGTCTGGTCCATTCTACAGCTAAATATAATCCAATGGTCATCCAAAAGGCTAGACATCTTCTTTGTCCTTAACTCTCTTCTCAGACGTGTCGATTGGCTTCAATTGTGTAATCAAAAATATTTTTCTGGTTTTGGTTCTTTGAACCCCGAAATATTTTGCGAAAGTAAGAGGCCCCACTGTATCTCCAAAATTAGACTCATCTATATGATATGCTTATCTACGATATTTGGCCATATTCGCCAACGAAATCAGCAAAAAAAAGCCAGAAATTCGCATTTTGTGTATTTCGGATATCGCCTGAAATAATGTTGGTAATTTTCTACACAAAAGTAATGGTCCATTCTACCCGCTGTCCTTAACTCTAACTTCATGCTAGATTTCGTGTCCATTAGTTTCTATTTGTGACCTTTATAACGGCAGAAAAATCAGGAACATTTTTAAATTTTGGTCCATTTCAACCCCTTAATATTATGCGATCATCTCCAAAGCAATAGGGCCCTAGTCCCACCTCCATTCTAAATTTCGTGAAGATCGGGCCATAATTGCGACCTGTAGAGTGATTACAAATTAACATGGACAGACGGATGTACATAGCTAGATCGACTCAGCTCGGCGAGATAGGAAAATCCATATATACTTTCCTATGTGGGAAACTAATATTTCAAGGTGTTACATAATTTTTGGCCCAATCAAACTAATAATACCCCCAACACATAGTGTTGTAGGGTATAAAAACTGCAACAAAATCAAAAGCCATAATTTTTAATATGTTTTTAACTTTTATTGAATTAATGCAAAAAATGTCGGAAATAGCATCCAATTTTAGAATAGGTTTAGATTTGATCGAATTGGTCACTTTTGGCACGAATTATGGCCTTCAAACGGCCAATGAAACCATCACAAGCTGCTCGAATGTTGCTCTGAGGTATTTTGGCTCATTCCCGGGGAAGCGCTTGCTTGAGGTGATCAACACTTTGGTATTTTTTAGTGCCAACATTGCTTTTCAAAATACTCCAGACGCAATAGTCCAACGGATTGTTATCCGGAGATTTTGGTTGGAGGATCCTCAGGATCCTGGAGGAACCTCATTTTGTAACCGTTCTTGTGTGGCGCGTGCTGAGTGCGATTTTGCTGAGTCCAGTTGGAATGTACAAGGTCTGCGGCCAAAATGTTTGCGTGCCCAAGGCTTTAATACACCCCCAGAATATTTTCACGATAATATTCGGCATTTATTCTGATGCCACAGTCGAATAATACGAGCTGTTATGGCTCCGACCGACTTTAAGACTTTCTTTACTGGTTTTTCAATATTTTTAGCAGTATTTTTATCTCACCCTGTAGATTGTCCGTTTATATTACTAATTTATTCATTCTTAAAAGGAGTTTCACAGCACCCAGATAATTTTTCTCTTGGTTCTCATTTGTATTCCTTTCTTTCTTCCCACTGCGTCAATAATAGTAAAAATCGTATTAATATTTTTCTCATTTCAGACAAATTTACGTCATTACCATTGTGTTGCTCAATTTGCAATACTTTTACATTCATATTGACATCTGATCCATATCAGTAGACTTGTTTTTGTTTGGTGTAAGGAAAAGGAAATGTTTTTAAAATGAAAAAATCTTTTAAAATATTACCATTTTTTTGCAGACACCCAAATTCTACTGTTTCCATAAAATAAAGCGTGATAAGAATAAGCATAATTATTACCAGTAGCAATGGTAATAATTATAATTATCAGTATTATAAAAAAATTTCCACAATCTAAATAATATTCTAAAATTAAAAAAAAAAGTCATTATTAAAATTTTTATGGATCTTCTAAAATGTATATGGCTTTTAAAAAATATAAATGTTCCACCTACGAAATCTCAATTTCTTAATTTCCGATGCATGCGGTGCTCGAAAAGAAAGACTTTTAATATTAGTATCTAAAACAACAGCAAATCCAATATTGAAACCAAATTACTTAAAAGCTTGGTCAATATTCTAAACACTTTTTTGTTTGATGTATATTTTTGCCTTTTTTTTGCATTTTTTATATTTAAATATTTTTTACGAATGACATTTATTGGTGGTTAGTATAAAATATATATGTATAACCTTGATACTGAACAAAGAACCATAAAATCATGTGAAATATATAAAATCGAATTCATTAGCCTAAAACGTAATTCTATTTGCATCTTTTTAAATAAATAAAAAATCGAAACGCTTAGACAAAAATGTGGGAAAAAGTAGATATATATTCGACGTCATTGCTCGGTCTCTGCGATATGTACACAAAAAATGGATTAACCAGACCCAATAAATTACGCTGAACATGCGTGTCTGCATTAATAATAATGCTTGTGGGGGAGGAGGTCAGGCGTCTATGGGCTTTAGAAAAAAATTAACAAAAAAAACGAAATATTTCACATCTGAAAGAAAAGCAGAAAGACGTAGTACAATGTGCAAATAGGAAAATCATGGGATCTTTGTGGAAGAAAATTTTTCCAATTGTGATTAGGTGCAAATTGCAAATTAACTGGAATAATAAACGTGTGGTGTTTATTTTTTGCCGAAATATAAAAGAAACAACGCTTTAATGCTAATTGTTTAAACTTAATACCTGCTTCTTTTCTGATAATGCCTTTTTTTTTTTTGTTAATTTGCATGACGAATGACTGCGTACATTTCCTGGAGGCTTTGTTCCGATATGATAATTTTGATGAAGTCTTGTGACGAATAGCAAAAGCAAAACAAATATCTTTAGCTAAATGCTTGTGGCAATTATGTGCTTTAAAGAAATCAAAAAAAAAAAAGATGGTCACAGGAGAGTTTAACATTAAGGTGTTTAAAAATAGCACAAGTTTTTATAGAGCCCAACATGAAGAAAACCACAATTTCTTAAATTTTGTATCGGACTCTTTTAACATGGTAAACCCCTATTACATAATATTATTATAAAAGTTAGACCGCGCTCGAAGATGGGTCCCGACCTTCTGGTACCTCAAAGAAAATAATTTACCGCAGTATCATCTGATGTTGTTCAATCTTTATAAATCCCAATATTTGAATCAGTACCAGGTCAGGTGCAAAAATATACAATATCGGACCACTCCATCAAACCATAACCGACTAACATTCGATTTAGTGTAATAGTGGGATATACACAGGGTGAGATGAAAAGATTGCAACCAACTTCAGACTGCTGTCATTTCTAAGCCACTCGTCCGACAGCTGTTAACAAGTGGCTATCGTTCGAGCACTCCAGCATTTAAATGTGAATAAATCTTTTGTGCCACGTACCGTGATACTGGTAGCGTAGCCCGACGTCAAGGAAGTGGACGAAGGAAAACAGCAACATCAGCAGAAATGGTTCGAAAAGTAGAGAAGCGAGTTGACCGAAACCCGCGTCGCAGTGGCCGAATAATGGCTCGTGAACTAAACATATCGCAATATTCCACTCGGCAAATATTGAAAAATGCCATTAAAATTCGAAAAAGTGCAAGAACTTACACCGCAACAGAAAGAAAATAGACTCAAAAGAGCTAAAGAATTGCTTCGCTTGGCCGAAAGTGGTGAACAGCCGAATTTGGTTTTCTCCGACGACAAAACATTCGTTGTCCAGCAGTTTGTAAACAAACAAAATGATCGAGTTTACTTTTCAAAGAGGTCAGCTGAAAATGTGCACCTGGCCATCAGAACTCAAGTGCCGGCCATGGTGACGGTGTGGACCGCCATAACAGCCGATGGTCGCTCCGCTCGTATTAATCGACCGTGGCATCTGAATAAATGGCGAATATAATCGCGAAAATATTCTGGATGGTGTATTAAAGCCTTGGGCACGCAAACATTTTGGCCGCAGACCTTAAACATTTCAACAAGACTCAGCGCCATCGCCCTCAGCACTCGCCACCCAAGAATGGTTACAAAATGAGGTTCCTCGCTTCATTTCCAGCGCACAATGGCCACCAAAATCTCCGGATACCAAGCCGTTGAACTATTGTGTCTGGAGTATTTTGGAAAGCAAGGTTGGCACTAAAAAATACCAAAGTGTCGATCACCTCAACCAAGCGCTTCGCCGGGAATGGACCAAAATACAGCAGAACAACATTCGGGCAGCGTGTGACGGTTTCATTGGCCGTTTCAAGACCATTAAGACCATGCCAAATTGACCAATTCGAACAAATCTTAACTTATTTTTAAAATTTGATCCTATTTCCGAAATTTTTTGCTTTCATTCAATAAAATTTAAAAAAATGTAAAAAAGATTGCGTTTGACTTTGTTGCAGTTTTTTTATGTCACCCTGTATGAAAAGGAATAGAGCAAAACTTATGAATTCTGCTATGGGGGTAACTGTGAGCTAGACAAGGGAACGTTTTTGGAACGACATGCTATATAGTGCTAAATTCGGAAGAGAGTATAAGAACAGAAGTGAAGACATTAATGTTTGTACATATTAGGATCATAATGAAGATGTAGCTTTTATATATGTCTGGGTCTATTTGCAAATGCGTAATAAAACGTGTACGAAAAATACTAAATGGTACTAAATTTATAGATGTAGCAGGAAAATTGTGCATTTTTGTATTAAGATCGCCGTGAAAAATACGAAATACATTTATTTTTTACAAAGGAAGTGAAATACAAAACTATATGTACCTATGTACGGTTTTGTAAACGTATGAATTATTTATATGCAAGGGAACTATTTTCAAGGTGTATTGAAATTAGTCGTTCAATTTATAACTCGAAACTAAGAAAATTTGGTCTTTTATAAAAATGTATCTGTTTGGGGTAAAAAAAATCACTCATAAATTAAATAAATACAAAATCCTTTTGTCCGTGTACGAAGTAGCGGGCATTTCCTAGTATATACATAAATGAATGGTGGATATTACGGGTGGGATATTACCAAAATTGTATTTTGGGTTCCATACCCATACAACATTAAGCCTTAAAAAAGTTATGCCTAAATTCAGAAGGTCTACTTGAACTCGTGTTCTTAATTAGACACCCAATTGAAGGTGGTGGTCGGGCTTAGGGGAAAAAGCCTATCGAGTAACCTCATGTTAAAAATGTGTTAAATTATATGCCTATTATTGTGCAAAGTCCACACCACAAATTCACCAATTTACAAAATTATTATCTAAAAATCTTTCGTATAATTGTAAAACTAATATTATAAATTAGATAAGTAAATATGACCAAAAGCTTTGTTGTTATTGCTATTTGGCTGCTCTTTTATGTTCGGTCACAAGATATCAAATATTTATTTTTTCGTTAGGCGCGTGTATGAATTTTTTACACCAACATTATGTACTGCTAGCTAGAGGGCTTTTAAAATGCCATCAACATACATATCTCTGTATACATATATATACAAACGAATGAAAGTATACACTATTCAAATGAGAAAGCAAAAAATTGAGCAGATATTCACATTAGTTTGAGTGTACATATTTACAAATTCAATTGTTTAAACAATTATTTTTTTTTGGCTATAAATGCTAACCGCATGTGGTATTTATTGTATGAGAGTGCCAAAGAACTAAGTGTTCTCTAATGCGAGTGAGTTGCGAGGGGAAGAACAATACAAAAGATAAATTCTTATTTCTTGAAAATATTTTAAAAGAGAGATACCTACACCACCAAGTGTATTTAATTAAACAAATACAAGAAAAAACATTTTAGCTTCTCAAAGAGGGTGTGTATTTCTGCTAATTTTTTTTTTTTTTTTTTTTTTTTTGGCAGAACCTGTACTCTAGGTTGAGATCACATAACCAGTTTGAACTGGTTTCGTTCGAATCTCACAATGTGATTTTAGAAATGAAATTCTTGAAAGAACATATCTAGAAAATAACATTTTGGAGTGCTTTACACTTTCTTCAAACAATTATGTCATAAGTCCCAATAGTCATTTACAATAATTTTGAAAAAATTGTTTCAATTTAATTTCGGTAAACTTTAATCAGGAAAATTTAATAACAAACTTATAAATATCTAGAATGAAGCTGTAGCATTATTTTTTCCTTCAATTCAAAAATTTGTTATTAATTTGATTTTCAGTTTCTTATGTATAAAAAAATCCTTCCATGTTAACTATAATTCCCCGCAGCATAAGCTGAAATATGCAATGTGTAGTTTGTGAACATAGTTTCATGTTTGTGCTATCCTCAATAAATCACCTTGTTCGTTACTTTTCAAGCCTTAAATGTTCGAATCCACTAAAATTTGGTTTTGAAATTTGAATATATTTATGTATGGTAAACAAGTAAAACACATTAAGTTCAGCCGGGCCGAACTTTTAATACCCTCCACCTTAGGGTAATGGAAACACTAGAACCAATTATGACCCACAAATACCAATTTTCAGACAAATCCGTGAAAAAATGTTGTAAAAATCATCAAACCGTGGACCCTTACATGCACAGTTTCACCACCGGAGCTAGAACGCATTATGACCAACAAATACCAATGTTCAGACAAATCCGTGAAAAAGTGTGGCAAAAATCATCAAAATACCGAATATCGGGATGTACCGTTATATGGGGATTATAAATATAAATAAACGTGGACCGATATATCTCATTTTCAATACCAACCATCCAACGGAACTAGAACTCATTGTAACCAACAAATACCAATTTTCAGACAAATCCGTGAAAAAATGTGGTAAAAATCATCAAACCGTTGACCTATACATGCACAGTTTCACCACCGGAGCTAGAACCCATTATGAACAACAAATACCAATTTTCAGACAAATCCGTGAAAAAGTGTTGCAAAAATCATCAAAATACCGAATATCGGGATGTACCGCTAAACGTGGACTGATATATCTCATTTTTAATACCAACCATCCTAGACACAATAAAAATTATTCTGCTAAATGTGGACGTTCTACGTCAAATAATGTGGGCTGTATCGTAATTTCAACAGACAGACAAATGGACATCGTTAAGTCGTTTTAGAATTTTATGCTGATTATGAATATATATACATTATGGGGTCTACGACGAATATTTAGGGATGTTACAAACGGAATTACAAATTTGTGATCATACCCTCCTTTCCAAGGTGGAGGGTAAAAAAACAGTATTTAATTACAAAACCGCATCCTAGCCACTTATTTTAACATGGATATGTCATTGGATGTAAGTAATTCCCACACTTCCAAAGAAATTAGTTAAAAAAGCAATCATTCCGTTTTTAGACCACTAGAATGGAATTTGAGCTTCATTTAATCACACTTCACACTGAGATTTTTGATTGATGGATTAAACTGGCGATCTTCTAATTGGTAGTGTCGCACAGAAACAAATTGGTAAAATTATGCGCTCATTTCCGATGTACACCTTTTTCCTAAGTACCTAAGAGAAGAGATTACAAATAACTAACTGACTGAATCAACGCCCAGACGAAATGTATAAAGCTAGAATTTTTAAATTTTACACGAGAGCCTGTCTTTGTGCGTAGGCGTAAATTCGTACTAAAAGGTTACGAAAAGTACTTAAATCTACTAAGAATTATATAATTTGTATTAGACAAACGGAATGAGCTCAGAATTCTGAAACTTGGATTGAGAGACACTGATGGAGTGTAAGATAGATGTACCAAAAAGTTTTTGAAAATTTCGAACTTTAAGGTAACGAAAAGTTCTAGAATGGTACAAAAGTTTTAAAATGGTACCTTTTGGTTTTTGTGAACGGATAGAGCAAAAGACTGGAGAATCCAGGTTGAAGTCGGTTTTGGAAATGTGTACTAAGTGTGCGAACTGTACTAACTGGCATTAATTTGAAGCAGTTTGGTTTAGGGTGAACGGATGAAGCTGGAATTTTGAAATTTTGTATTGCGGTCCCTGTTGCTGGTAGGTTTTTAGGTGGTTTTGGAAATATGTACTACAAGTGCATGAAAAGTATTTAATAATACTATTTTTGGTACAATCTGGTATTGCGTGAACAGATAGTGCTCAAAATCTGAAATTTGGTATTAGGATCGCTGTTCATGTATAGCCTGAACATATGGATGGGGTTGCGAAAATGTGTACTAAAATTGTACGAAAAGTACTGAATGGTACCATATTTAGCATTGGATAAAGATAGAAAAAAATCTTAAATTTAATGTACTGATCATAACGGTATTTGAGATTAGGCGGTGGTATGGAAACTGCGTTTGGTCTGAAAAATTGGATATGGACTCATTTTGCAATGATTTTACTAACCTCTAACTAACCTCCTCTGTAAACTTCAAAGTGAAAGATCTTGAAGACTTTGTGTTGTAAAAAGTAAACTTTTTCCTATTATTCTTTCTGAACAAGGAAGAAACTTGAATAATATAAAAAACCTTGAAAATCTGAAATACGATCTGAATCTGAAATACGATATACGATGCACAACGTTTTGATTAAAAATTTGCGTCGAAATGAACAAATTGTACATTTTGACGACTAAACAGACCTTAGACGAACTGTTGGAATGAATCTAACATTTTGTGGACTTTTTGCAAAGGAAAACGCGGGCCCTTGCTAGTTACCTACATAGCGGTATCTCCAAATATTTCGTATTTTGGTGCTTTTAGCCACATTTTGATTAAAAGCATTTTTTTCAATATTGGTATTTAAAACTCGTAATAGATAACAACTACTGTAGTAGAAAACAAGTAAGCAAAGGCTATAGTCGCGCGGGGCCGACCATGTGATACCCTACAACACTACAATATGTTAGAAGCCCCTTTAAGTCCAAATCCATTTGGATTTCCATCATGGAAATTTGCCCAATATTTACGCACTGCGTCGTGCTGTTAGTTGTTCTAGTCCATTTTACAGCTAAATATAATCCAATGGTCATACAAAATGCTAGAATTCTTCCCTGCCCTTAACTCTCTTCTCAGGCGTGTCGATTGGCTTCAATTTTGTGATCAGATTTTTTTCCGTTTTTGGTCCATTTCAACCCCTAAATATATTGCGGACATCTTTGAAAACAATAGGTCTAGTCCTTCTGTGCCTAACCCTACCCTTTTTCGTGAGGATCGGACGATAATTACAGACTGTGTATAATAAACCCAACCTGTGTTGTAAGGAGAAATAATATTACAAAATATACACTCCAATATTATAAGTCAAATTGAAAAAATCGCATGCGATAAAATAAATGAAAAAATAAAAAAATGTCACAAAATACTACAAAATCCATATTAACATTATTATTGGTTTCTGTTTATGCGATTTTTTTAGATTTTATTCTTTTATGCCAAGAGGCCTTTCTGAATTGACAAAATTTGTCGAAATCTGTCCAGCCATTCTTGAGATATAAGCATTCTAGCTAAAATCCCCTTCCTTTGTATATACACATTGTACATATTTCGCTATATATATCCGATATATTTAATATCGGCATTCACGTAACGGTCAGAATTGACCTGTTCGTCTATTTATGATTTCGCCGGGATTAAAAATATTCGCGGTTTAATGGAAAATTTGACTTTTATTGAACACAAATGTTATGGTCCTTTTCACCAACTAAATATTACCCGATGACCATCAAAATTGGGAGACTTCTGCCCAGTCCTGGGCTTTAGCCCCATGCTAACTTCCGCGTCGATTGGTCCATAATTGCGACCTGTAGAGCATCTGTAAAATCAAGAAATTTTTCAGTTTTTGGTCCATTTTAACCCCTAAATATTATGCGATCCTCTCCAAAAGAAATAGGGTTCTATTCTGACCTTAACCCCACCTCCATTCTAAATTTCGTGAAGATCGGGCCATAATTGCGACCTGTAGAGTGATTACAAATTAACATGGACAGACGGACAGACGGACGGACGGACATACATAGCTAGATCGACTCAGCTCGGCGAGATAGGAAGATTCATATATACTTTCCTATGTGGGAAACCAATATTTCGAGGTGTTACATAATTTTTTGCTCAATCAAACCAATAATACCCCCAACACATAGTGTTGTAGGGTATAATAAGCACCATGGACTTTTCGGAATTTTGACAATATATAACGGTACCTTCCATATATTCGGTATTCTGATCATTTTATCCACATTTTTAAGGAATTTTTTAATGTATGTTATCACAAGTTCATTATAACGATATTTCGAGAGAAGTCCACCTGTCTGTCATTCGATTTCTCTGTAGAACACTTTTATCTACCACTTGTGATAAAAATGCATCTGGGTCGACGTTAAATTTAAAGTAATCTCTTCGGAACTATTCTAGACTCAACGACAGACAATTGTCATTATATTGTGTAAATAAATAGCCAAGCATGCTGATCTTGTTCGCCAGCACAGTCTCGACTTTTCACCGCTAACATCAACCTTACATACGACAGATATGCATACATATATCAAGCACCCTCATTCACAGTATTCTGGCATATATTTTTATTTTTATTTGCACAAATAAACATCAGTGTGTGTGTGTGTATGTATGTCAGAAATGTGTAAAATAGTTTAGTCGTTACATGGTCATTCACTTTTCGTTCATTCACATTTTTGCGTTGTTGTTATTTTTTTCACTTTCATTGATTTTGAAAAAAGGGGGTGTGCTCTGTAAGACAAATAAACAAATAAAACGACAACGTGAACGAGAACAGTATTTGCCTCCAAATGACGTCACATTTTTTGTTTTCATTGAAAATTTTACGTTTTACTTTCTCGTTGTTCTTGCTGTTGTTGTCATAATTTTTCAATAGTACTACGAACACCACTACCACTATGCGGGATTGATAAATTATTACAACATTGACGTTTACAACAAGTTTGAAGGCAAAAACCAAATCAATTAGATGTTGGGGTAGGACGTATACATTATTAGATTTCATTGGGAAAACGTATGCGTAATGATTACAAACATATAATAACAACTATGTATGTATATTTTTGCGATTTGTAATCAAAGCTATATTAATTAATTAACAATAACAACATATATATATTTTGAGTACAAACAATAACAAAACGTCAAAATCATGGGAAATTTTTATAACCATCAAAACAATTCCATTTGCGTAGAGTGCAAATGTACTTGCCAATGTGTAGATGATGTGAATGAATATCACACTGAATTTATTGTTGTTGTTGTTGATTTGGGAATGGTGGAAAACGTCATATACTTTTATGGAAGATTGGGGTTAATTTGAGATCATATCAGATGATACACACGATGTATGAAGCTATAAGGATAGGGAAATAAAATTGTGTTGAATATGTATTACAAGCAGGTAACCATAAACCACCTGATCAAATCATATTCTAATTTTTTAAGCTTTAGCTGACAACTGACGATATTTATATTTTATTTCTCTCCCTTTTCTGTAAAAAGACAGCATTCATACGCCGCCTGGTATTTATTGTAACACTACTTATTTCAATGTAAGCACATTTCGCCCCCTTTTTCCGTAAAAAGACAGCATGTAGTGACATTTTATTAGAATTGAATACAGAAATTCGGGTTTTTATTTCTCAAATATAGAACTATCCTAATCTGACTTTTAGTTGTAATTTCGAGATACCTTGCCTGGTGTTTATTGTAAGAATATCACATCTTACAACTTTTTAGTAACTTTATGTATATATAACAAATTTTCGGGATTTCAGCTCTATGTAGTACTTTTCGCACAATTATAGTACACATTTCCACATACATATTTCAATTCCAGATACCGACATAGAGTTCAATTTTAAATTTGAGCATTCCAGTCCTTTTTCAATAACAAATTTAGTACTTTTTGTACAATTACAGAAGTACAATCTCAAAAACACCTCTATGTCCCAATACCAGATACCAAAAAACATCTCAATATAAAATTTTGGGATTAAAACTCTATCCCTTCACCCAATACCAAATTTAGTACCATTTAGTACTTTTCAAAAAATTATAGTACACATTTCCGTCCATATCATAACCACAGACACCAACAGTGATATCTATTTCGAATTTCAAGATTTCAGTTCTATCCCTTCACCCAATACCAAATTAAGTACTATTCGTACAATTATAGAACACACTTTGATAACCACCTCCATATCCCATTTCCAAATACGAAGAGAAACCTCAATATCAAATTTCAGGATTCCAGCTATAACTCTTAACCCAATACAAAAATTTAGTACCATTCAGTACTTTTCGAAAAATTATTGTACATATTTGAAAACCACCTCCATATCATAACCACAGACACAAAAAATGATATTTATATCAAATTTCAGAATTTCCGCTCTCTTCACCTAATACCAAATTTAGTACTATTAGTACAATTATAGCACCCATTTGGAAAACCACCTCCATATACCATTCTCAAATATCAACAGAGACCTCAATATAAAATTTCAGAATTTCATCTCTATTCCTTCATCCAATAGCCAAATTTAGAACCATTTAGTACTTTTCATAAAATTAAAGTACACATTTCCAAACCATCACCAAACTCACTTTCCAATCTTGATTCTCATACCAAATTTCAAGTTTTTACCTCTATCCATTTACATAATACCAAATGGTACCATTTTAAAAGTTTAGTACCCTTTGGTACCCCTTTGGTACATCTATTTTGCACTCGATCAATGACTCTCATTCCAAATCTTAAAATCCAGCTCAAATTTCCATTTTCCGATACAAAGTATTTAATTTTTAGTACATGTTAGTACTTTTCTTACCCTTTTAGTACGAATTTCCAAAAACCCGTAACAATACAAATTTTACTCCCACTCGAAAACGAGCAAATCATTCGAGTGGCATAGAAAATCCTCAATTTCTATTTTTATACAATCCACCATAGTATGGAGGGTATATTAAGTTTGTCATTCCGTTTGTAACACCCCACAAAGTATATATATATTCTTGATCAACATAAAATTCTATGTCGATTTAGCTATGTCCGTCCTTCTGTGGAAATCGTTCTAGCTTCCGAACGAAATGAAGTAGATTGATAAAATTTTACTCAAATGTATATTATGTCTGCAGAACTTTTGGTATTGAAAATGGGCCATGTAGGTAAACGTTTTGGTATAGCCCCCATATAATCATCAAAATACCCAATACCGAATATAGGGAGGTAATTCGGTATTGGGTATTTTGATGATTTTAGCGTTGATTTTGAAGTTAGTACTTAAAGCCCATGACAGAAAATTTTCTGTGCAGGTTCTCATCTTCGCATAGCCCCCATGTAATAGTTCAAGTTTCGCGTTTAAATATTTTATTGGCTTATAACAAACGTTTCTTATGCAGGTCCACGTCGTCGTTTAGATCCTAAATAACAGAATTCTTAACGGATTTTAATTTTTCCAAAATTGCCAAATTTGTTCCAAATGATGGAGGGTATTGAAAGTTCGGTCCGGCCGAACTTACAGTTTTTTTTACTTGTTTTATGAACTAGAGTACTGCCACTCGTTCTTGAGTAGAGCAAAGAAATGTAGTCCCAATACATTCTCAACACATTCTATGAGTGTTGCTTTTTAGTGTTATTATTTGGGAAGGGAAGTTGATGTTTTTTTGTACGCAACGTCGAATTTGAAGAAAAAATATTAAAAAAAATAAAAAAATAAATTTTCACTTAAAATAAAATATTATTAAAAAAAAATAAATTTTAATTTCTAAATTTTCATGAGACAAGAATCCTCCCTTTAGTTTATATATAATCTCATCATGTCACCCTTTGTTTTTCTTTGTGTCAAAACTTGTCGGTAAATATTTATTACACGAAAAATCTAAATTATATTATAGTAATTATATTATATAAATAATTATTTTTTCATTATTTTCAAAACAAATCTGACGTAAATTAATCTATATTACCCTAGAAATTATATAAATAGGTTTTTCAAATCTGGTATTAAAATTTGTTTAATATTTCATTGTTTCCAAGTGCTCTATTTCTCAGTGGATGATGACATGTACAAACACCGTGTTGTGATCATACGATTCGAAATGAAAATTTCTAATCTTCTGAATAATATATATATATTTTTTTTTTTTTTTGTTTGTCAAATACCTTGAGTCGCGTTTTGTGGGTTATAAGAGCTAATCGTTGATGTAAAAAATATTTTATTGGACATTTTTTTTTAATTTCAAAAAATGTTCCAAACAATCCTTCAATATTAAAATTTTCAATTTTGATTTATTTGTGAAAATTCCTGTATATTAATTATTAAGTGTGTTTTATTAATGAACACTTTTTAGATTTGAAAGGAAATAAATAATACTAAATTTGTCACTATGTATATTCGTTCATTAGATTTTCTCTGCCTTTTTCTGGGAATTTCAAATCAGGAAGATTTTTCATAAACTACCATGCAAAACGTTTATTTTAATTTATTTGTTTTGCTATCAATAACAATTTTTAATATGAAAATTTCAAACTATATATTTCTAAGTAATCAAGGAAATTATCTAACAGGAAATTGGTTTGAAGAAATATATACATATTTGCTACGCCCATAAACACATGGAAAATTCCCATAATTCATATGAATGTATTATTCTAGAGAACGTCCTTGTAGCCAATATTGGCAAAGTAAGCTTAAATACAATGTGCCCATAACAAGTTTGAGAAGCTTTGAGAGGCATTGTAGCCTAATACAAAAACATACATATTGAATTCGCGTTAAACAAATGTCTATGTATCTATCACAGCGACTATAAATTCTAAATCCTTCAAGTTTTAAGAACCAATGATTTAGGTTCTCAAAATCTTTTTTCAAACGTCCATCTAAATTTAATTTCCATATTGTTGTCATCGTTTTAACAAAGAAAAAATCTTCTTTCGGATTTCTCCTTAAAAATACCCTGCCAGACATAGCCCACTTTCAATCAAACGGATATTTGAAAACTACGTCTTTTCGATACTATTTTGCCATATTTCTGCAAATTTTCCAACTATTTCCCAAAGCTTATACTACAATACCTCTCAACACCTGATAACATACTTGGGCTTTGGATGAGTTTGTTTTTTTTTTGTATTTTGTTTTTGTTAATGCGTTTTTGTTGTCAATCGGACAAGCCTCCACGAAACCAGAAAAACCAGAAGGTAGTCCCCCCATTTATTGAATTGTTTACTTGGCGAAACTGGCGAAGAGGTAAACAAGTTTTTTGTTGTGCCCCTATTTTTTTGCGAATGTAAAAAATTAATAAAATTGTTTTTCAAAACGTGATATTATTGTTATTTTGTTGTTGTTATTATTATTTACTATGACAATGCGTAAACAATAAACGACGAAAACAAAACTTACAACATACGATCAAATCAAATGATGAAAGCGGTGGGAAGGTGGAATCGGGGGTATTTCTTCAGAATTGTATGTGCGAATTTCCTTGAGTATGTTTTTCAATGGAAGTATTGAAAAAAAAACGTAAAAAGATATTCATCAGCGAAGACGACCATGTGATACATCTACTACCATAAACTACCATTTAATGCGTAAAAACGGATGTCGGTATCAATGCGCCATAAGATGAATGGTATCTTCCGAGCAAAATTTCCCATTATCAACTAACTTTTTGGCTCGTGACATAATAATTGCGTTGAAACAACTTTGAAAATAAATTGCGTTGATATTTAATTTTGAAGTAATAGAGAGGGATATCAGTAAAACCATTGGATAATGTTCCCATATCCAAGTTTTCTGTCAAATTTAGTGACATTTAGTACGCTTATTCAAAATAACCTACACCTCTGACAACTACAGGGTGTGATGAAAAACTGCAACAAAGTCAAACGCCATAATTTTTACATTTTTTTTTTAATTGATTGAATGAAAGCAAAAAATGTCGTAAATAGCATCAAATTTTAGAATAAGTTCAGATTTGTTCGAATTGGTCACCTTTGGCACGAATTATGGCCTTTAAATGACCAATGAAAGCATCACACGCTGCCCGAATGCTGCTCTGCGGAATTTTGGCCCATTCCCGGCGAAGCGTTTGCTTGTGGTGATCAAAATACTCCAGACACAATAATTCAGCGGATTGGTATCCGGAGTTTTTGGTGGCCATTGGGCGCTGGAAATGAAGCGGGGAATCTCATTTTGTAACCATTCTTGGGTGGCGCGTGCTGAGTCCTGTTGGAATGTCCAAGGTCTGCGGCCAAAATGTTTGCGTGCCCAAGGCTTTAAATATTTTCGCGATAATATTCGGCATTTATTGTAATGCCAAGGCCGAATATTACGAACAGAGAGCGATCATCGGTTGTAATGGCAGCCCACACCATCGCCATGGCCTTGAGTTCTGGTGGCCAACCGATGGTGCACATTTTCAGCTGACCTCTTTGGCAAGTAAATTCTTTTACTTGTTTACAAACTGCTGGACAACGAATGTTCTCTCATCGGAGAAAACCAAATTCGGCAGTTCTCCACTTTCGGCCAAGCTAAGCAACTATTTAGCTCTATCTATCTATAATTCTAAAGCCTATTTTCTTTCTATTGCGGTGTAAGTTCTTGCACTTTTTGGAATTTCAATGGCTTTACCCCGAGCTCATTTTTCAATATTTGCCGAATGGAATATTGCAATATGTTCAGCTCATGAGTCATTTTTGGCCACTGCGACGCGGGTTTCGATCAAGGCGCTTCTTTACTTTTCGAACCATTTCTGCAGATGTTGCTGTTTTTTTTTTTTCGTCCACTTCCTTGACGACGGGGTACGTTACCAGTATCACGGTAACGAGTGATGGTACGAGACACAAAAGATTTATTCACATTTAAATGCTGGAGTGCTCTAACGATAGCCCCTTGTGGTTTTCCAGCCAAATATAAAAAATAACTTTTTTCTGGAAAGTTCTCTCCAAAATGCTTTTGTACGCTTGTAAACAATATAATGAGCTGTAACTGGAATAATTTTAACAGTTGTAGGACTAGTGGCCTGAAATTGGTTGCAGTTTTTTTCATTTCACCCTTTAGTACCTCAATATCAAATTTCGATATTCCAGCTCTAAAATTCACGCAATACCAAACTTAGTAACTTTTTTAGTACTTTTCGTATAATTTTAGTACTCATTTGCAAAATCGTTCCATATTTTAATCCTAAATAGCAACACTTGTGGCAATAAAAAATTCAACTCTATCCCTTCATGCAATGTCACATATAGTTCAAATTAGTACTTTTCGAACAACTATAGTACGCATTTCGAAGCCCACCAAATCTCAACCACAGATACCTGTGTAGTTATTTAATATTATATTTCAGAATTTTATCGTATCCCTTCCACCAGGACCAAACTTTTGTTAAATTATGTCAATGTCAACGTTACACATTACCAAATAAGTCTAAGAAAATGTTGATAGAACTACTTTATTTAGTTCGGCAGCTGCAGTGATTTCCACAGACGGACATACGAAAAGATATCGCCAAATAAACATAGAATTTTATTTTTTATCAATATTTCCAGGTGTTGACAAACTTAATGGTAAAAGGTATAATAATGAGTTACGCTTATCAAAATAGCAAAGCAAAAGAACTTACTTTTAAAATACCAAGTAAAGAGTAACGTCGGCACAGAGTGAGTGGTTCGTACACTACTGTACACTAAAAATCTTTAATTTGGCCAAGAACTTCATTCCATAAACATATTCCAACGGTTTTAGGCCTCATGTATCTTTGGATGAAATCTGTTTCAGAACATTTGGAGTTGATCTAATCATGACTGTATTTTGGCTTGATTTTGATTTAAATCCAATATGTTTGAAATTTGGTACTTCGTAAAATTTTTGTCAAACTTCATATTGACTTCAAATGCAAAGATTGTACTTTTTGCATTTAAAATTTATTATTGTACGAGTATCATGTATTTTTTATCCAATACTTATCCAAGGATTTCGACATGTTAATACCCTACACCACAAGGTGGTCAGGGTATTATGTCTTTGTGCATTTGTTTGTAACAGGCAAAAGGAAACGAGATAGACTCATAGTTCCTTTTGATGATCTGCATAGAATCACTTTCTGAGTTGATTTATGCATGTCAGTCCGTCTGTCCGTCCGTCCGTCTGTCCATGTATTCTTGTGAACAAAATGTAGGTCGCATTTATTATCCGATTGAGATGAAATTTTGCAAACAACATTTGTTTGGCCCAAGGACGAACCCTATTGAAATTGGAGATAATCGGTAAAAATTTAGATATAGCTCCCATATATATCTTCGTCCGATTTGCCTTTTATTGTGCACCAAACGTGTAATATCATCCCGAATAGTATGGAATTTTGCACATACAACCAAATTAGGCCTGAAAATAAGTATGCCAAATTTTATCGAAATCGGTTCAGATATAGCTATAGCTCCCATATATATTGTTCATCCGATTTGTTATTTTTGTCCTCCGCAGCCGTAATATGCACTCTGTAACAACAATATTTGGGAATATATATCAAATGCAGCTCAGAAATACCTTTGCTAAATTTTATCGAGATCGGTTCAGATTTGGATATAGCTCCCTTATATAACTTCGTCCGATTTACAATTTATTGTGCACCAAACGTCTAATATTTGTCCAAACGGGATGGATTTGGCACATACGACCGAATTTAGTCTAGAAGGTAGTATGCCAAATTTGGTGAAGATCGGTTCAGATATAGTTATAGCTCCCATATATATTGTTCATCCGATTTATTGTATTTGTTACCTACAGCCGTAATATGCACTCCGTAACAACGATATTCAGAGAAATATATCAAATACAGCTCAGAAATATATTTGCCAAATTTTATCGAGATCGGTTCAGATTTGGATATAGTTCCCATATATATTTTTATCTGATTTCAAATTAATTTCGCACCAAATGGGCAATAAAAGTCCGAATTTAAATGATACAAATGCTTCGGCATATTTAGTCCTTTGAATTTTAAATTATAATTGTAATCATAGCGTGTATGATTTAATTCTCCCATAAAAATTCTCCCGCTCAACTAAATTAGCAAAGTGGTGTAGGGTATCATAAAATCGGCCCCGCCCGACTTTAGGACTTTCTTTACTGGTTTTCATTTAACATCCTGACAAAAATCGTGGGCTTTTAAATTGTATTTTTAAAATAACTATCATATTGTGCCACGTCGGACAAATGATAGAGTCAAATAAAGGACGCTTAAAAAACATTATTTAGAAATTCCTTCTATATGAAAAAAGGGACTTCTGAAAATAGAAAACTTGCTCGAGTTATTTATATCCTCTTACGAAAATAAACTCTTTAAATACAATACCGTCAGTAGGGCAAAATTACTTCAAAACACATTGATGCAGATTGTAAATATTATTAATCATGATAACAACTATTTGTTTACATTTATTGTGGCGAATAACGTCACACATTTGAAAATGCAAAACAACAACATCAAATTTTCAAGAGTACTGTATTCTCAGAATAAAAACAAAACACACAAAGTAATTAACTGCACTCTTCCATGCATGCGTAGAATGCAGTCTCAATAATTTCATATTTCCGTAAGAGAATATCCAATATGAGAACTTTGGTTACAAAGAGCTGGCTCTATGAGGTTGTCGGTGGTGTACTAAATTATCTGGGAAGTTGTAACGCCACATGTGTGTGTGTGTGTGAGTGCGTTTGTTTATTTACATTTATCTAGCTCTTACAGGTAGATAGATTTTGTACTAATTTACTGCTTGTACTATGAAGTATGTTCTGCCAGAAACGACAACAACGTTGGCTTAATGACGCAAGCAGAGACCGCAACGTCAATGAGATTATTGACTTATCTATGTAAACAATCTCTCGACCTGAGAGCTGACAATGCGTTGTGCGTACCGAGGAAAACCTCAAGCGGTGCGATGTGTTAATGTGCGTAAGAAGTTCACGTTGGAAAAGCGTGATGCACCATCAACACGTGTTGCATCAGACAATTCACACGACAAAAAATCCAATGGACATGCTCATGTAGTTTGTTGTTTTCTTTTTGAGAGATTTAAAAAAAAACCTAATATGGTTGACATTGAAGTTTTTTTCTCTCCCTAAAATATTTAATGACATTGGATTTACACGTGTATTTTTGTTGTTGTAGTGCAACAGGTTTTCTTCTCATCGCCTGTTGTGATTGACTATTAAGAAGACCTATTAGCCAGGCAGAGACATAGGCAGCAAGTCATTGGGTGTCTTTCGATGGCGCAGTGAAATTTTGAAAAAAAAAAAAACACAAACGACAAATTATGATTTAATATTAGGTGTGTCTGATTACCCTAAAATTTGTAACAATTGTTACAAATTGTTACTGGAAGTCGTCTGTTAACCCGAAAGTTCTGCAAAAGAGAGCGGTTGGAGAGAGAAATTTTTGACAATTCTTTCAGTGATGGACAAATTTCTTCTTGCAATCTCTTGCAACTCTTCTTCTTCTCATTCATCGACATTCAATCAGATGTTTTCTATTGTTTATTTATTTCTTTTTGTGATTTTAATTTGAAAATATTGTTTTGGAATTAGCAAGACTAATTGTTTTTGGAGAGCAACTTTACAAAATGTTGGAACACATCATATCTATCTTCCTTTTATTGCTCATATTTTTATTTTATTGTCAATTTCCTTTTTATTTATAAAACTTGTGAAATTGGTGGTGGTTCCTTTCGTTTAATTCTTTCAATGGGGGACAAATTGCTTTATTTTGACAAATCAGCTGATTAGTTGCAAGCTTCTGCAGGAATACCGTCTGTTTACTTTTCGCAATTTCCTTGCAAAAGAGAATAAAACTACCTTTCTCTCAGAAAGATGTTGCTGGACAATTCCTGCAGGAAAAGTAACCTGACACACCTATTACCTGAAATTATTACACTCAGAAAATATGTTATTGATATGAACTTACGACAAGTAAAGCAAAAAATGCATTTGATGCTCTGCGATTGTCAGATCTCCGATTGAACAACAAAACTCTAATGGGATTTCAATAGGATTTTTATGAACAGACGACCTGAAAGAAAGGCAAAATACCTTAAAATGGTTTTGCGAGACGTTCTTATATACATCTTCGATGAATATACAGGGTGAGATAAAAGTCAAACGCCATAATTTTTACATATTTTTTAAATTTTATTGAATGTAAGCAAAAAATGTCGGAAATATCATCAAATTTTAGAATATGTTTAGATTTTGTCGAATTGGTCACATTTGACACGCTACCCGAATGTTGCTCTGCGGTATTTTGGCCCAATACCGGCGAAGCGATCGACACTAGTATTTTTTAGTGCCAACCTTGCTTTTTAAAAACTCCAAACCCAATAGTCCAACGGATTGCTATCCTAGATTTTGGTGGTCATTGTGCGCTGGAAATGAAGCGAGGAACGTCATTTTATAACCATTCTTGGGTGGCGCGTGCTGAGTGCGATGGTGCTGAGTCCTTTTGGAATGTCCAAGATCTGCGATCTAAATGTTTGCGTGCGCAAGGCTTTAATACACCCAAAAGAATATTTTCGCGATTATATTCGCCATTTTTTCTGATGCCACGGTCGATTAATACGAGCGGAGAGCGACTATCGGCTGTTATGGCTGCCCAAACCATCACCATGGCCGGCGCTTGAGTTTCGGTGGCCAACCGAAGGTGACCTCTTTGGCAAGTCATCGGAGAAAACCAAATTCGGCAGATCACCACTTTCGGCCAAGCGAAGTAACTCTTTAGCTCTTTTGAGTATATTTTATTTCTGTTGCGGTGTAAGTTCTTGCACTTTTTAGAATTTCAATGGCCTTACCCCGAGCACATTTTTCAATATTTGCCGAATGGAATATTGCGATATGTTCATCTCACGACCCATTTTTCGGCCACTGGCCAACCGAAGGTGACCTCTTTGGCAAGTCATCGGAGAAAACCAAATTCGGCAGATCACCACTTTCGGCCAAGCGAAGTAACTCTTTAGCTCTCTTGAGTATATTTTATTTCTGTTGCGGTGTAAGTTCTTGCACTTTTTAGAATTTCAATGGCCTTACCCCGAGCACATTTTTCAATATTTGCCGAATGGAATATTGCGATATGTTCATCTCACGACCCATTTTTCGGCCACTGCGAAAAAGCGATCAAGTCGCTTCTTGACTTTTCGAACCATTTCTACTGATGTTTATTCTGATGCCACGGTCGATTAATACGAGCGGAGAACGACTATCAGCTGTTATGGCTGCCCACACCATCACCATGGCCGTCGCTTGAGTTCTGGTGGCCAACCGAAGGTGACCTTTTTGGCAAGTCATCGGAGAAAACCAAATTCGG
The DNA here is from genome assembly GCF_030504385.1 of Musca domestica. Taxonomy (NCBI): domain Eukaryota; kingdom Metazoa; phylum Arthropoda; class Insecta; order Diptera; family Muscidae; genus Musca; species Musca domestica. Next base: position 3,483,812 of record NW_026712334.1, on the reverse strand, counting down.
CAGATCACCACTTTCGGCCAAGCGAAGTAACTCTTTAGCTCTTTTGAGTATATTTTCTTTCTGTTGCGGAGCAAGTTCTTGCCCTTTTTGGAATTTCAATGGCCTTACCCCGAGCACATTTTTCAATATTTGCCGAATTGCGAAATGTTCATCTCACGACCCATTTTTCGGCCACTGCGAAAACGCGATCAAGTCGCTTCTTTACTTTTCGAACCATTTCTGCTGATGTTGCTGTTCTCTTTCGTCCACTTTCTTGACGTCGGGCTAGTCGGGTCAGTAACGAGCAATGGTACGAGACACAAAAGATTTATTCACACTTAAATGCTGGAGTGCTCTAACGATAGTCACTTGTGGTTTTCCAGCCAAATATAAAGAAATCACACACAGTCACACAGCGGTCTGAAATTAGTTGCAGTTTTTTCATCTCACCCTGTAAGCCCTTGAATATACGTTGATGCGAGCCACACACGATACAACTGGTTGTACAACTTGAAGAGGTTGTATTCAAATTTGTATCGTTTGTGGGCGGTTGTACGAAGTTGTGTCTTGGTTGTATCAAATCAAAATTTGTTGATATTTGGCATGCTGTACCAAAATATGCATCGGCATTTTGACAGTTCCGCCCACATTTAAATTTTTGAAAATTATCGCGTTAAATACTTTGGAATCTTTTTATTTTAGGTATTACTGGAAAAGCCCAGGGAATATTTATTTTAACAATTTCACCCTCAGTCATATTATTAAAGGAGAATTTTAGGTAATTTTCTTCAAAAACTCCACTAAGCTGTGATTGTATCAGACTAAAATATCATAAAATTTTAACATAGGTCTTTAAACATTATGCTTAAAGTCCTACCCCATCTAAGTTTATGCAAGTACAGGGTGAGATAAAAAATAACTGCAACCAACTTCAGACTGCTGTCATTTTCAATACACTAGTCCGACAGCTTTTAAAATCATTCCACTGACAGCTTATTATATTGTTTACAAGCATACAAAAGGATTTTGGTGAGAATTTGCCAGAAAAAAAGTTATTCGAAAATAGAAAATATTATTCAATCTTTATAGTGTGATTTCTTTATATTTGGCTGGAAAACCACAAGTGGCTATCGTTAGAGCACTCCAGCATTTAAATGTGAATAAATCTTTTGTATCTCGTGCCATCGCTTGTTACCGTGATACTGGTAGCAGATGACAATCCTTGCAGTATAAAATTATCTATGGGGGTTCCCGTTTTGGTATGGCCCCCATACAACGGCCTCACCCACTTTATGGTTTTTTGAAAAGTTTAACAGCATTATCTAAACTGTGTTGCTGGTATTTGCAAATCCTAATAGTTTTTTTTTTTTTTTTTTTTTTTTGAGTAATAGGTTACATCAATAAACAATATCGGACCACTACATCAACATCAAATGAATAAATATAACTCTCATAAAATAACAATATAACTCTTATAAAAAAATAAAAAATCCAATTGTCTTTAAAGTTTGCACATCTTAATACTTCTACTCACACAAGATCTGGTAGAACGGATATTGCGAATGACTCCCTCCCCCTCCACAACTGGGCAAAATTTTGAATAACCATCAGGAATTTAAAACGCGTAATAAGCATTAAATTTCCTATATTTCCATCAATAGAAGATCTGGTGTGATGGGATATATCGTGCTATTCCTTTTGGTAACTCCCCCACAAAGGGCCAACATTTTTAATAAATATAACTCTTATATAAAGTGTCCGATTCCTTTCAAACTCGACACATTCCAATATTTCTATCGATACATTATCCGGTGTGAAGATGGGATATATCGGCCTATTCTTTCTAATACCTCTCTGAACAAATTTTGCATATTTCAATTTTTTTATTAGAATATACAACCTTTTTCAAAAATTATCGAATATCTCATGTAAAGTGAAGGAAGTAATCGATCTAGTCCAAATTTGGCACCTTGTAATATTTATGTCAGATTTATGCCTGGTACAAGGACAATTTTGGCCTATTCCTTTCGGAACCTTCACTTCAGTAAGTAGAACAGCTTGACAGTGACTCGTTTGGGTGCACGTCAGATTTCGAACCCTTTACTATATAGATGGCGGAATGAGGAATAATAAGCACTCCATTCCATGAGTATTTTCATATCCAACACCAATTTGGTGAGAGCGTATTATATATTAGCTTTGGTCCAGAAATTTATAACGTCCAAATATATCGTTACTGTTACTAAATCTGTCATATCTCGACGAACTAAGACTCTCTACCTTTGTCTGTTTGTATATCCGTCCTGCAATTATGACCCAATTCCTGCGAAATTTTATATAAAGTCAGAAGAAAAGATTTTAAGATGATAAAATTTTTCGGGGAATTAAATGCATCAGAAACATATATTTTCCTAATTTTGCAGTATCTCCAGTACGATCGACGACATATTTGGCAGTAGATTAGTGTATAGGACAAAAAAGTAGCCCACCATTTGGAAAATGAATAACATTGCCCATTTAAGGCTTAAGTACACAATTGGTTTCAGATGTCTTCCTCTGCATGGTATAAATTAATTATATTATTCAATTAGAATTGCATTGTTAATGGACGAGCCCTTTTATTGCATAGGAAGACATAATCGAACATGCGATTTAAAAATAAAATTTAGAATTAATTATAAGGCAATAACATTGTGCTATAGCCTAAAGAAATTTCATCAGTTTCAGGTAGGAATATTAAGTTTGCCATTCGATTTGTAACCCATCGAAATGGACTAATCTTACCACATTGCCGGCCGGTCTGATTGAATGTAGTTATAAGGTCCATCTTTTTCCATCAAATACTTGAAGGATCCCAGACGAATCGCCTATAGTATGTTTACAATTTATTTAACAAATTGGGAATAGGGTGAGTTGGACCCAGGTCCCCACTGAAATACTTTTCTTATAAAATTCCAAAAAGTCAATTCAAAGTTCATCCGTGAACTGATTAATCACTTGACTTTCTAAGGTGTTATATAAAATCTATATTTTCTTCAAAACAATATGGAAATTGGAAAAGGGGCAGAAAAACAGCAATTGAAGTCGAATAACTTAATTGCAAAAAGAAAAACGACACGCGTGCAATATTTTTTTACCACATTATTTGCTAATTCAATTTCGAATAGGTGGAATTGTTAGGTGATTTAGTAAACAATTGTTTGAATTAACCAGAAAAATGTCCCACCGTTGCCAAGAGGAAAAGGTTACAACGAATGAATATGGAAATTTCGAGGGGATCTTGGCAACAAAATGAAAATTAATTTTCTGCATTTGATCGAATATACTTTGTTAACAGGAGCCATGGCCGAGGCAGAGTTGTTTTTTATACCCTCCACCATACTATGGAGGGTATATTAATTTTGTCATTCCGTTTGTAACTCCTCGAAATACTCACGTCAGACCCAACAAAGTATATATATTCTTGATCAGCGTAAAATTCTAAGACGATTTAGCCATGTCCGTCTGTCTGTCCGTCTGTCTGTCTGTTGTAATCACGCTATCTTTCGAACAAATTGAGATAGAAGGCTAAAATTTTGCACACATGTATATTTTGCCAGTAGGCAGGTTAAGTTCGTAAATGGGTCATGTAGGTCCAAGTTTTCATATAGCCCCCATATAACGGTACCTCTCGATATTCGGTATTTTGATGATTTTAGCGACATTATTCACCGGAATTGTTTCAGATTTGACATTTGAAGTTCGTAATGGATACTACAGCCTAAGACAGAAAATTATGTGTGCAGGTCCACGTCTTCGTATAGGCCCTATATACCGTACCCCCCGATATTCGGTATTTTGATGATTTTAGCGACATTATTTACCGGGATTGTTTTAAATTTCGCATTTGAAGTTCGTAATGGATACTTCAGCCCATGCCAGAAAATTGTCTGTGCAGGTCCACGTCTTGGTATAGCCCCCATATAACGGTACCCCCTATATTCGGTATTTTGATGATTTTAGCTACATTATAAACAAATTTTTCTTCATGTTTCGCATTTAAATGTTGTAATAACTTATGACAAAAGTTGCCTATGCAGGTATACGCCGTCGTATAGACATTCGGTATTTTTAAGATATTAACAGAATTTTTAAAGGATTTTTTTTTATTTTATTTATTTATTTTATTTTTTTTGGAAATTGCCAAATTTGTACCAAATGGTGGAGGGTATTAAAAGTTCGGCCCGGCCGAACTTACAGCTTTTTATACCCTACAACACTATGTGTTGGGGGTATTATAAGTTTGATTGGCCCAAAAATTATGTAACACCTCGAAATATTGGTTTCCCATATAGGAAAGTATATATGGATCTTCCTAGCTCGCCGAGCTGAGTCGATCTAGCTATGTATGTCCGTCCGTCCGTCTGTCCGTCTGTCCATGTTAATTTGTAATCACTCTACAGGTCGCAATTATGGCCCGATCTTCACGAAATTTAGAATGGAGGTGGGGATAGGGTCAGAATAGAACCCTATTTCTTTTAGAGATGATCGCCAAATGTTTAGGGGTTGAAATGGACCAAATACTGAAAAAATGTCGGATTTTGCAGTAGCTATACAGGTCGCAATTATAGACCAATCGACGCGGAATTTCGCATGTAGTCAGAGTTTAGGCTGGGGAACAAGCCTACCAATTTGAGTGGTCATCGGATAATATTTAGCGCGTAAAACAGACCATATCTTTTGTGTTGAAAAATTCAAATTTTTTATTAAACCGCGAATATTTTAAATCCCGGCGAAATCACAAAGCCATGACATGGTTACTTCTGATCTTTACATTGATGTTAACATCCATCAAATCGGATATATAGCAAAATATGTGCGATATATATGTTTATCAAAGAAGATATGCTTGAAAAATCTCTTATACGCCGAGAACGGCTGAACAGATTTCGACAGTTTACATTAATTCAGAATGGCCTCTTGGCAGGAAATAAAAAACGTCTAAAAAAATCGCATAAAAATATCTCTCTAATGATGAAAATATTGATTTGGTAAAATTTTCTCATATTTTTTCAATTTTGTCATATTTTTGGCATATTTTCATTTTGAATTAAACATTTGGTAATATTTCTACAGCTAACAAAACTAAGTAGTTAGGATATCAGGATATCATATACAGATCGCATTTATGGCCCGATCCTTACGAAATTTTGCATGGGGATAAGATGAGGGTCAGAATAGATGCCTACTCTTTTTGGAGATGATCGCCATATATCTTCATATATTTAGGGGTTGAAATGGACCAAAAAGTGCAAAATTGTCAGCAGGTCGGAATTATCGACCGATCCTCACGCACATTTGAATGGGGGTTACCGGACATTGCAAAGCCAAGCAGTTTTGGATAACCATCCAAAAATATTCAATTTTTGAAATAATTTGCCAACTTTTGTAGACAAAATACGAAAAGGTCCATTCCAGTGACTCTTTGGAGAATTCACAAATACAGGAAAGACGCACTTCTGACTATTTCGTTAACGCTGATTTCGTTGGAGAATATAGTCAAATGTCTGTATCTCATATAGATGAATTTCACTCAAAAACCAATAATAAATGTTAATCTTTTGCCACTTCTGAGAGATTATAGATCTTTGGGAAATATTGGTTCCAGATCTAGGAAGACCATCTACGTGCAACATCTACCAATAAATTGGAAATGAGAAAATTAGCTTAAGTTGAGAACGGAACCTGATGGTTTTCTTTTATTATTTGTCACAATATCTTGTGGAATTCTTTCGAGTATCTCGCCTATATAAACTGTATCGTTTGTTATAGTGTTGTAGGGTATTCAACGGTCGGTCCCGCTCGACTGTAGCCTTTGCTTACTTGTTTACTTGTTAACCTTAGAAAAGGGTGAGTAAAATTATTCTCTTTGAATGGCTACGTGAAGAAATTTAACATATGTGTGATATGTATGGTAAGTTCCCGATGGGCCGTTGCGATGGAATTTTCTGGACAAGACATTTGATTTTAGTTTTCTTCTAACAGACAAAAGTTATGCAAGCTTCGCTTGAAGTATGGAGTTGCTTTTTGACCATTTGTTAATCTTTTGGTATCAATTCGTGTGCCTATTTGACAAGAATTGTATCGTTTTGGTACTTAAAACCTATATATGATGTGTTAAGGGTATTATAATTAAAAGTCGATTGGGCCAAAAATTAAAAGTCTCTCTACTCTAATTTGATTGGGCCAAAAATTATGTAACACCTGGAAATATAGGAAACTATATATGGATCTTCATATCTCGCCGAGCCGAGTCGATCTAGCTATGTATGTCTGGCCGCCCGTCTGTCCATGTTAATTTGTGATTAAACTACAAGTCGCAATTATTGCCCGATCCTCACAAAATTGAAAATGAAGATGGTGCTAGGGTCAGAATAGAAACCTATTGTTTTTTAGTGGTCGAAATGTACCAAAAACAGTAAAATTTCCTGATTTTTCTGTTTCTCTACAGATAACAATTATAAACTAATCGACTTATTTTGCATGGAGTTAACCTTTATGTCAAAAAATACAAAAGTTTTCACTAAACCGCGAATATTTTTGATCACTTCTGACCATTACAGTGATGCTGATAGCCAAGTTAAAGATTAAATAGAAAAGTAGGTGCAATACATATGTAAAAGAAATATTCTGCTTATAAGTCAAGAACCGCTGGACTGATTTTTACAATTCTCATCAATTCGGAATGGTCTCTTGACAGAAAAGGATAAAATCTAAGAAAATAGCGTAAAAATATGACAATACAAAAGTTAATATTTTTTGTTACATTTTTTACAGTTTTTGTCATATTTTTTATCGCATGCGATTCTGTCAATTTGACTTACAATTTTGAATTGTACTTATTCTAAAGTTTTTCTACACCCTGCAACACCACGTCGTAAGGTCGTAATCATCGTCCAATGCTCACGAAATTTTTCATGGGGGTAGGGTTAGGGTCAGAATTGAAGCCAATTGCTTCTGATTCAAATGGGGTTCAAATGGAGCAAAAAAGATTAAAATTTCACTAAATATTAATATCCCTAAAAATAACCCCAGCAATAAAGTGGAAATATGATCTTTGACATTAGGAAAAAATTTCGAACATAATCCCCACAAAGAAAGCAAAACTTAAGTTGATTTTAAACTAGGTTCCGGAGCAATACAAGAATTTTCCGGAACTTTTTGAAAGACCCCTGTACTAAGTTTACGAACTGTACTAATCGATACTAAATTTGGAAAAAATTGATTTAGGGGAAACGGATGAAAATGGAATTTTAAAATTTTGTTTTCAGAGTACCTATAGTTGTTAGGTTTGTGATAAAGAGGTGGTTTTAGAAATGAGTACTACAAATGCATGAAAAGTACTAAATAGTATTATATTTGAAGCAAATTGATACTAGGTGAACAGATTGGGCTTGAAATTTGGCATTAGGATCGCTTTTCATGTGTAGCCTGAACATATGGTGGTGGTTTCGGAAATGTTATATAAATTGTTGGGTGAAGGGAGAGGGCTGGAATCCTTAAATTAGATATTGAGATCTTTGTTGGTATTGGGAAATGTGTTTTAAAATTGTGAAAATTGGATAAGTACTGACTTTGATATTGGGTAAAGAAATAGAGTTGAAATCCTAAATTGGATATAGATGTCACTGTTAGTATGTATGTGGTTTACGAAATGTGTACTAAAATTTTTCGGAAAATCCTAAGTTTTACTAAATTTTGCATTGGGTGAAGGGATAGTTTGGTTTCCTCAAATTTGATATTAAGGCCCCTGTTGTTATCTTGAATTGAGATATGGAGGTGGTTTTGGAAATCTTACACATTGTACGAAAAGTGCTAAATAGTACTATGGTTGTCACATTGGATATCTGTGGTTTAGAGAAGGAGCTGGTTTTGGGTATGCGTACTACAATTGTACTAAATACTACTAAATTTGGTAATAGAGGAAATAAAAGAGCTGACATTTTGAAATTTAATATTAGGGTCACTGTTGGTATTTGAGGTTGAGATATAGAGATTGTGTTGAAAATGCGTACTATAATTGTTCGAAAAGTACTATATGGTAATCACTGTTGGTGTCTGGGATGAAGAGATGTAGAAAATTGAAGAGTAATTTATAGCCTAGGAAGGATATCATATACTTGAACACATTCTGCATTTATATATGTATATTTCTTAAAATCGTTAGGTGAATGTTTGATAGTAGTCCATGTATGTGTTTCCCACACATCATTCTAACGCTAATGATAGCAGAGAATTGATATCACCAGTTATCTTAAATCCCAAGCATCAAAGGGCAGATTTTTGTTTCTTTATCGGAATAATCGTCTGTCATCTGTCTGCTTTAGATTAAATGCCATTCTCCAGACATATTATTCATTTTTATGATATCCAACGGTAGACCACATAAACTTATGATCTCTCGTGACAATGCACGTTCTCCAAAGTGATAAAAATATATGTATATGTAGCAATATCTTAATTGAAGGTACCAAAAAAACCATTGGACTTATGATGTCGAATTTTTTCTTCTACTGCCAGAACACAAATTTGTTTAATTCTAGTAATTTAAATACCTAAATGTCATTTCTTTTCGAGCTTGCCAAAAAACCAAATGCGTTGGCGTATTTTCCCATTTCAAAAATAGATAATAGATAAATGTGTGTATGTATGTTGGTTGGTTCGGTACATTCGAGCCATTTAAGAATTTTGTTTGTACACATGTTGAAAATCTGACGCAGTTTTCATGTTATTGTTTTCTTTTTTAGATCTAAATCACTTTCACTTTTTTTGTTGCTCTTATCTCTCGAGATTGCGATGGGTGTTTGTGTGTGTAGATTTTATCTCAAGATTATTTGGCAAAAAAATATGAAAAAAAAAAACAAACGCGAATGTCTAGGAAAATATATCATATTTAATTTTCGTTTACGTCGTTTTCTCACAAATGTAGATACATAATTATGTATCATAAATACATTGAAAGAGTCGAATGTTATTTTAAAAAGACGTAGTAGATAGAAGCTTCAAAAGCATAATATCAGCAATTGAAGTAGAGTCGACCTTTAATTATCGTCTTTCGATTTTTCCATTACAGATTTTTGGTAGATTTTTTATTTTTATTCTAAACAAAGATGCTTTGTTTCGGCAAAAAACGTCCTCAAAAAATCACCAATTGCTGAAAAATCTAAAATTTAAATCGATTTTCGCCGACTTTGGGTTTGGAACAAAGATTGATTTTGAACATATCTTCCATACAATTTTCATATATTTCTTGGAAAAATGAAAATGAATTCTTGGACGAACTATAACGGACTTTATGTGACCTTTAATTTGATGATATTTCTTTCCTAAAATGATAATATTTACCATTTAAAAAAAGTAAAAAAGAACGAAAAATACCGTTATACCTTTATACCTTTATACAGGGGCTATACTAAGACGTGGACCTGCGTAAGTATTTTTTCACAGGCTGTAGTATCCATTAAGATCTTCAAATTCGAAATTTGAAACAATTCCGACGAATAATGTCGCTAAAAAATAACGAATAAAGGCAGATACCGTTATTTGGGAGCTATACGAAGACCTGGACCAAATAAGTAATTTTATAGGCATAGGATGTAGTACTTCGAATTACAAACTACGAACTTCGTGGAAAGTTCGTATGTAGAACTTTTTAGGCATAGGCAGTAGTATCCATTACAATCTTCGAATAAGAAATTTCAAACGATTCGGGTGAATAATGTCGCTTAAATCATCAAAATACCGAATATCGGAATATGAGCTATACGAAAACGTGGACCTACATGACCCATCTACAAACTTAACATGTATACTGGCAATATACACGGACAGACACACAGACAGACGAGAATCTATAGAATATATATACTTTGCTAAGCTAATATACCCTCCATAGAATGGGGGGGGGGGTATAAAAATCGTCGAAAAGTCGTGTATACAAACTCCTTACTGTGTCTATGACATCGTCGACGACCGTCGATTATTAACAATAAAACCAAATAAGAGCCACAACAGATTTGAATATTTTAATCAATAAAGTCAATAACACGTTTCCACCTGATTCACACATTTTATTGTCATAGTTATGTATATATCTATCTGTGCGATACGAAATTTTCTTGTTTCAAGATGCACAAGCCGAAGAATATGCGGCACGTGATGATTATTAAAAAAAAAAAACTTGTTTTTGTTTCTTCTTATTTTACGCACCCACATTTTAAATGAATTCTCTTTCACACAAGGTGTCAGTTTATTGCGTATTTTATACGAAATCCACAAAAAAAAACAGGAAAGAATAAACCGAACACAATAACGGTAAACAAAATGATGAAAATTTTTATTTAATAATTTTGTTTACAACAATTTAAAATATATTATTAACGAAGTACGCAGACAACAAATGTGAACCAATTCAGAAAACTTCACGGACGACACACGACATATTTGACAGCTCAGTGTTGCATCAAAGAGAGAGAGAGAGTTCTCTTTTTGTTTGTTTGTTTATCGTAAGATACAAACTCCGAGAATTTATTCGCACATACAAGAAACTTCAATTACACCAGTTTACAAAAGTTGCCTCCAGCCCCCTCCCCTTTTTCGATATTTAAAATTTAAAATTATCCCCAAAACTTTGATGATTTTTCAGTCGGAAAGATTTCTACCTTCGAAGAAACTAAAATGCAAATATTCGACCAAATCGATTGGAAAAAATAAATAAAGTGGAATATATGACTAATAAAGTGAAATATATGTACCAAAAAGTTATCCGACATGATCCATTTTTTTACCCTTTATAAAATTTCAAAGCTATTATATGTTCCAATTATATCTCAAAATGTTGGAGTCCTTTTGTATATGATCAAGGCAATAGAAACACCCTCAAGAAGCTTGGCATAAGAACCCGAAAATCTGTTGTGGTTTTGATCAACAAACCGAATATTACCAATACCGATTGGTATTATCCACAAGCCAGACTGGAAAAGATAAATAATAAGAAATTGAAACGTGTTAAATTAACGGTAAACCAGTCCGACTTAACGATACCCACACAACTATGCATGTTAATGTGATGTGGATCGTTTCTTTTTTGAATGCGTATGTAGCTTCAGAGCAGTTTTAATTTCGAATCAGGGGAAAATAATATATGGGTGGTATATCCAACTCTAAATCGTTTGCCATCAAATTTGGCGGAGTCATTTATCCCTCTCGTACCAAATAACATTGCTGAAGAGTGCATTATATGACTTTGAGAAGGATCATATTAACTTGTTTAATATGATCCTTCTCAAAAGGAATAAATGACTCCGCCAAAGCACCATGTTCTGCCGGGTCGAACTTTGAATATCCTCCACTATTTGGAACGAATTTTTTGGAATATTATTTCATGGAAATGTTGACCACTACTGCGTCCAATTGGTCTTTTCCCTTAGTCCAATTTTGGCATACTCTCTCTAACATTTCGGTCGGTATCTCACGTGTAAATGCTTCAATTTTGACTTTCAATCTGACTTCAATTGAAGAGTTTTCGTCTAAATATGTAAACATGGGTTTTAAAGGCGTTGAATTGAACGATCTATGAGGACAATTGACCGGCCCCGAACGTGATGTAAAATTTTCACCGAACTCACACCTCCAAGGGTCCACATACGGAAAAATGTGGCTAGGATCATCAAAAAATGGAATATTGTTCGGTAAAAACAAGTCAAAACGCAGCTAAGTTCGGCCGGGTTGAATTTTTAATACCCTCCACCATTTGGAAGGAACTTGAAAAATTTCAAAAAATTCAGAATAATAGTAGTACCCATTAAGATCTTCAAATACGAAATTTGAAACAATTCCGGTGAATAGTGTCGCTAAAATCATCAAAATACGGAATAAAGAGAAGTACCGCTATATGAGGACTACACGAAATTTTTAGGCATAGGCTGTAGTACCCATTACAAACTTCGAATACGAAATTTGAAATAATTTGGGTGAATAATGTCGCTAAAATAATTAAAATACCGAATATCGTGAGATACCGTTATATGGGTGCTATACGAAGACGTAGATCTGTATACGAAATTTTTAGGCATAGGCTGTAGTACCCATTACAAATTTCGAATATGACATTTGGAGCAATTCCTGTGAAAAACGTCACTGAAATCACCAAAATATCGAATATCGGGAGGTACCGTTATACGTGGGCTATGCCAAAACGTGGACCGACATGGGCCATTTACGAACTTAACCCGCCTACTGGCAAAATACACATGTATGAAATACTTACCCCGAAAATACGGGATTGGAAAACTGATAAATGTTCCAAATTTTGCACATCATACAATTCCGAAATTGACAATTCGAAATTTTCACAAAAACTTCTGCTATTCAAAAAGGCAGCTATCTTAAATGCTATTTTCGGCAGACTGAGATCAACTATCGCAAAATTTGTAAACATTAATAATTACAACTATATTATAATAGAATGTTTTCGATTCCGATGTTAATCTACGTTTATATATTCGTCAGATAATTTGTCTAACACAAGTTTTCTCACGAAATGTTCATAGTAAATATTTAAAGATTTCTATTCTTACTAACTGAGTTAAAAAAAATTGCTGTATGCTGGTGTAAAACAACGACCTAAAAACCAACAAAAAACGTGTCACACATCGAACAAAGGCAATAAAATCACGACAAATTCTCTTAGAATACACCAGCTAAATACAACAACTACATAGATAATTGTACTAAAAAAATCATCTCATAGATACTCTACAGCGAACAATGGATGGGCCTCCTATACCTGCAACAATAGATTTGCCAAATGATCATAACTGACAGAAACCATGCGATACTAGTGGGTACGAATGCCTTTGTCATTTCGTATTCACCGTTGTTTTCTGATTAAAATTTGTTGTTGTTGTGAGTTTCTCCGATCAAGCGATGTGCGAGTGTATTTGTTCGCTCTCGCCAAAGAGAATGAATTGCGAAGTACGAGAGACGAATGTGCTGTGACGCGTTGAGTAAATATTACTGCTCGTGTCATTACCACATCGTATTCGTGTGCCGCAACGACAGTCCCAGAAGCCTATACATAGAGCCCGCATGCTAGTCGAAATTTCAGTTATTGCCGCAACTTGGAGCTGTTAAGACGTATTCGAATTCAAAAAATAGCAACTAAAGTGCATACTTTTCACAGCAACTGTAAGCAAAGTAGACGACGACGAGAAGAAGCAACACTCGAATCGTGTGTGTCGGATTTGAAAGAAGAATCTATAAGGAAATACCAGTGGAAAGAAGTAGAAGAAAAAAAAGAGCAATTTTAAAGCAGCTTTAAACGAAAAAATATATTGAAAAGAATTTAAAGCTTCAAGAGGCAATTAAAAAAAGAAAAATAATTATTTTTCTTTTTTAACAAATTATAAAGAACTGTGCAAAAATTGGGCAGTTTTTTCACAAAAAATAGACTTTTACGAAAGCCAAAAAAAAAAAGTAAAATAGATCCAAGTGCCAATTAAGTGGTGAAGAAAATTCTGGAAACTAAATCCATTTAAATCGATTTTATTCCATTGTTAAAGTTTGAATTATTTTAAAAATACCTACCATCAAGATGACAACCAAAATGGCCATTAATGCTAAGGTAGGTCAAATGATTTTTTTTAATTTAAATATTTTAATATTTATAAAAACGAAAAATACGATTCATCAAAATTCGTAAAGCCATAAAGCAGAAGCATGTAAAACAAAGTAAAATTGAAGCAATGAGAGCGAAATTGAAGATGAAGTCTTGTAAATAAATAATGGAAACAGGTTAAGTTATGTATTTCCTTACTCAATTCGCAAAAAAAAACAACTAAAGAAAACAATTTTATTTTCAATTTTGAGTTTTTTTTTTTTGCAAATTCATTTTTAAAAATTCAAAAATTAATGTATATTAAATACTTCATTTCATATGTTTAGCATTTCCCGCCAAACCCTCAGTTTTTTCGATTTGGTAATTTTAAAACTGTTCTCCTGCCGATTAAATATTAGAACATATAAAAGATTAATGATTCGATATACAAATTTTATTAATGATTTAGGTGTATTAAATTATTCATTAGGAAAATTTTAGTATATCCTTTAAAGCATGCAAAAAAGACCGGTTTTACCCATAAATGTCTTCAAAATTATGAAAGACGCGAAATCGTTTTTAACTGGAATATTTTGTACCCCCATGGAACAAAAATTTGCATAAATAACACACGGCATTTTAAGTTAAAGAAACGTTAATTTATGCATCTCTCTAAGGTCTATGTAATTCAAACAGTACCTAGCAACCAGGTTTAAAACTTTCAAATGGTTGGACGGCTAGCTCAAGCCTCAAAACAAAAACGTACCCATTTATGTCTTTAAAATGTTTCAATTCATATAAATATTGTCGGTAAAGCTTTCAAAAATTTTCTAATCGGAAGTATTTTCTGAATATTTTTTCACTCACTGGGAATAGAAACCAACAAGTAAACTCGGTAGTTTTGTGATGCCGTGAAAAAATCCAAACGTTTTTTGATTATCATTTTTTTGCAAAGGTGTGTTCTACCCATTTAGACTTCATGCCTTACTCTCTTTGGCTGAAAATATGGCTAGGTGCTTCAAACACCCAACATAATGCCGTACCGCTAAAAAAAAAAAAAACCGAAACTAAAAAAATAAAAAATATATATTTTATGACTCCGACTCTATTGAAGAATACTTTCAATAACAAGCCTTGATCATCATAAAGTTAGGACATAATTGAAAATGAGTCGGAAATATTTATATATCGAAAATGCGGTGGACTTTTTTTTAAATTTTTCTAGGACCTTAAAATGCTAAAATACAAGTAATATGTTTGGAAAACTAAAATATTTACATATTTATTTTATGTTGGGCGCCACAAACCCTCAGAATCCATTATAGAATATTTTAGGGGAGTTCCAAATTTCTGCCAAATTTTATAACAATATTTAATGATCTTGCATGTTTTGAAGGAAATCATTTGCATACCAAACTACAACTATTTTATTTGAAAAATGTGTCTGAAACATTAAATACATCACAAATTCCGAGATACGTCTACATGGAGCAGTATTGCAGATTTTTACAGACATAGTCTACAAACATTGGGAAACATTTTTATTTTATTTAGAAATTCGCTGAAATGCTGACTGCGTGTCATAAGTTTGTTGCCAGAATAGCCTATTTACCCAAAAATACAAATTTGTGTTAATAGAGAGTTCATTTTCAATTAAAATGTATTAAAATCATCGATTCTATTTTTTTGGGCGCCAGATTTTTGATTTTCAGAATAAAAATTCGAAAAATTTTTAATTAGATTTCGGGGGAGAAAAGAAACAGTTTTTTGGGCCAACCCTGAATAGAATTTTTAAAAGTCTTCAATTGGGCGCCATCAAGTCCAATTGCCTAAAAATCGACACTTATTTTAGGTAAAAAGCGCACAAATCTCAGTTTCGCAGACATGTACAAATTAGATTTTGTTATTACTAAGTATCCTAAATGAGAATGTGAGTGAATTGCATTGTGAAACAAGTATGGAGGTTAAGGAGTTTGTGTGTCAGATTATCCAGCCGACGGTTCAAGGCTCGGCAACGTCAAGAAGTTTTTTATTCTCGACCACTTAAATTTATACATTTATTATTAAATTATAAATTTTGTATTAGCTATGGAATGATCACAAAATTCTGCTGATAATATTGATTTAAATTTTTATAAATAGGGGTCTTGGAAGGAATATTTACAAAATGATAATATTAATAATTACCTGACATCACTGCAACATAACATCCGTATAATTTGCATTACTTTCCGTAACAGAAAAGTCAAGTAATGAGGGATATAAATATATGTATGGGGAACTAAAATAGATATTTTCCGTATTTTAACAAATTTGAGGAATTTCAAATAATTTTGCACTTTTGCAATTAAAGATATTTATTTATTGTTTTTTTTTTTTTTTTTTTTTTGAAAATTTAAAAAGAAGACTTCTATACGGGAAAACAGTTTATATGAAAAATTTTACAGACGAAATATTCTAAATGTCATAAAACAATAATCCAGCCCCTAATCAATATTTGAATAGCTCTCGTATGTTCTGGAACACCCTGTTTTGTTTACATTAATACATATATCAAAATTAATAAATAAATACGCAGCAAAATACATTTTTTAGCTAGACATTGTCCAAAAATAAGTTATTTTTAGAACAAATATGTCTGCAAGTGAGTGACAGTAACCAAATGATTCAATTCAAATATCCATCGATGCCAAAAAAAAAACAGCAACAACATAATTCATTGTCAACATCAAAAAAAAAAAACAAACAAATTTTTTGTATTGTTGTTTTTTTTTATTTAAAGTGAAAAACAATTTCCCACTGACGTCAATAAGAAATTTGAGAGTTTTATAAAATAAAAGGAATATGGTGTGTGGATTAGAAAGAAATAACTGCGTCCTAGCAAATTTTAAATTACTTAAAAAAACCCCTAAAACATTTTCATTCTCCACAAAGGTATTTTTGGGATATGTCATGAACAGCAGATTTTTGAGTTTTTTTTTTTATTATCAATTGTTATCAAACTTTAATAGTGCGGCTATTCCCGTTTTTACTGCTTCCGAGTAGTTTAAATTTTTTTTTATTTCTGTCTGGTCTATTTTTACTTATCGCCATAGAAATAGTTCCGACTAACATCACATGCTGCAATAAAGCAATGCCATTTAATAATTAAATATGTCGGGAAGTTTGTGATTTAATTAGAATAAAGAACAGATGGATTTACAGTCCATAAAAAAAAATAATCTTAAATTCACTTTAGAAATCTCGTGTGTTTCCTAAAATAATCCATTGATAATATTTTGCAAGTGTTCCTAAATATTATATTGCAAATATTTGTAAATTTAATATAAACTATATTTTATAAAAAGTGTACAATATTTACGATATAGTATATAAAAACTTTATATCTAGAAAAATGTATAAAGATTTAAAATAAAAAAATAGGTTAAAAGTTTAAAAATTAAATTTATGTCTTCAGATATTTTAAAAAAATCCCAGTGAAAGTGTTGTCAAATGTTAAATGATAAAACAAAAATTGAATAGTGTGACAAAAGGTACAAACAATTCGTTGCCGAATATATTTATTCCTAAATATTTTAAAGTTGTGTGAACTTTTTATTTTTGCTTTTATTGAAAAGAATTTCATTTTTTAACAAATAAAAAAAATTGAAAATGAAGAAAATTCACAATTTTTAAATGAAATGTGAAAAAAAATGTGTGAACTATTTAATTCTGAACTTTTTTGTTTTTAAAATATTTGAATAATTTGTGAAATGTTTTAATATGAAAATATGTTCGTAAATTGTTATTTAAATCTAAATTTTAGCCAAATTTGTTACATATTGGAATCTGAAATACTCGTACTCTTATACCCGTTACCCCCTTTAGACCGAAATGAGTTTAACTCGAGTCCATATCGTAGAGTCGAAAAGAAATTTAATTAGCATTTAAGCAATTTAAGAACTATTTTTAAAGATTTGGATTTTTTCCGAAAATAAAAATTAAATTAATTTTCCGTTTTACAACCTCAATTATAGTATGGAGGGTATTTAAAGATTGTCATAAGGCGAAGAAAATTTCAAAAAAAAAAAAAAAATATTATGCGAAATCATTGATCCCCATTTAAAGTTTAATGTCCGATAAATTGCCGCCCATTGCAGAAAATTCCTTTAAAATGTAAATTGCCTTTTTTGGTTTAAAATTGTGTAAATTACTAATTTTCAAAAGGAACAATTATGTGCGTATTATAAATGTAATTTTCTTATATTTTATTCTTATAAACAAATGTCTTATTTTTTTGGCAATATATTTCAGCGCAAAAAAAAAATCTTTCCACAAAGAATTGGATAATTTATCATTTGTGATATTTTAATGGACAATTTAAATACTTTGTGATCGCCAAATATTTGTGTATAATGAATTATATACTTACATACATAGTTGTATTTAACATAGTATAATAGGAGGGAAAATTTTTAATTTGTATTGTTTTTGCTATTAATGAAACGAGCACAAAGAGAAAACAAATGTCACTGACCTATGCCGAACCGAAAGATTTTCAGAAAAATAAGTCCTGGGCAGTATTTGTTAGAGAAAAATATAAAGGGAAAATAATTAAAAGCCCATTTTTTAGAATATGATTTTTTTTAAGAAGCAATGTTTTTGAAAAGTCATACTTTAAGGAAAAATTAAATGGAAATAATTTATTTTTTTTTTTTTTTAATTATTTTTTGCCATAAAAACCATATCAAACTAAAAAAATCGGAATCATTTCTAAATGGCTTTTAAAACAAAAAAATCACTGCACGTTTTGACATTATCTTATCATTAAATAAACATAGGTTAGTAACAAGATATACCTATTATTTATACCTACATACATATGTAAACACTGCATCAGTAGCAGCGATTTGAAAAATTCATTCATAAAATTGTGACATTTTTGAATTTTACTACGCATTTTTATTGGCTATATTTAAGTTAGTAGCAAGAAACCACAAGTGGGCTCATAAAGATAAGCTATACAGAAAAAAAACTTGAAATGGGTTGATAATAGGGGGGCTCGCATAAAAAATTTAAAAATAAAATAATTTTAATTTAAATGAATGTCTGTCCGTCGTTTAAATTAAAATTATTATTTTTAACATTTTTTGCGAGCCCTCCTTTAAATTAGTGTTTGAAAAGGCTACAAATAGAGATGATCAGGCAAAAAGTGATTTCTGACTTGTTTTTACTTTAATATCCACCATTGACCAGGAGTACCCTTATTACATTTACACTCCCCACTTTTTTGTTGAGAAAAGACACAACAACAAATCTGCAAGTAAATGCAGCACTAACAGTCATACAGCATCTACTGCACGGCAAATTGGATGCAATACAGCATTTGCATTTCTATCTCAAACTTAGCTACCAATAAAATGCATTCAAGTACAAAACACTAAGAACAACAACCCTGCATTTTGTTAGTCAGTCGCACTTACACACAACTTGTCCCAACAACAATTCTACACTGTTCTCATACCTTTAGGCAAGGCACTCCGCAGCCTACTAACCAACCACCAAGATTTGAAAGAGAACAACACACAAAAAATACACACATTGTTTGTTGATTGTGGGTTTCGGTGTATTTCATCGTTATGCCTTTGCATTAAAATTCTCATTCACATTGTAGTGTTGTCGACGGAAATAGTTCTGATTATCGCCGAAATCTTTAGCTTTGCGCAGAGGCGATATCGTAACCAATGAAGTTCTACTGAGGTGCGATTATTGCTAGTTGAAAACTTTAACCAATACCCCGCCATGGGGACGTGAAATACCGTCCACTACGGCAATTTTTGCAAGCCCGAGAGGGCTAATATTTGAATAGATTTGAAGAGGAAAAAAAAATAGCAGTGGTTTGGAGAATAGAGTTTGAAATATTGGGGGAGTAAGTAATTCAATTGCGATAATGTAGAAACGATTTTGTGATAACATTTAACTTCGGGCTTGACTGTGATTTTACTTAATTTAATAAATTATTTATTGTATTAATTATACGTTCGTGGAGTCAAATTTGAATAGAAATGAATAATAAGAAATAATTAAATTTTTCAAATAAAAAACGTTGAGCAAATATGTGGAATAAACTCTTTCCACATATTCTCTAGTTTTGAGTGGGCTTCTGTGTATAATCATAATATCGAACATAGTGAAGGCTCGTAGTGAATTTCGGTAACTTTTTTGAAATGACCGGCAATCGGTAACATTTAGAAAAGTAAAATGTTCATGATAAAAGTGAAGTAAAAATTTGAGCAACAATCTGCTTTCGTCGCTTACTTTTGTAAAAATGTAATCAATTCTTCCTTTGTGAAAAAAGATTGCAAAACTAGAAGATTCTTGCAAATTCTGGAACAAATTCTTTAACTTTCGAAACAAATTGCTGTTATCGAAAATTGTTACTATCAGTTTGAGTTATAAAAAGTGCATTAAAATCTTATGACAGATTTCAAAAGAATATTGCATCATTTTTTATTTCAATTTTTTTTTTAAAGAAATTAAGCAGAAGCTTCGAATAGTATATATTTGTTCTCGCTTCGTATTATCAGATTCGTATGATTATCGTCGTTTTTTGCAAAAGTCATTACTTCTGGCAAAACAAACAGCTTGAAACAATCGGATTTTGAAGGTATTATTTAACGTCACAGAGATTATTGGCGTTGATTGTAATAATAAAAATGTTTTATTCTTCTATCTATGATTTAAATTATTTGTTTGATCTGAATTCGTCCCATTTTTGTTTAAACATTTGCTCTTTTCCCGAACTGTAAGAATGTAAGAGTTTTTAATACGATAAATGATTTCTCCTTAATAGCTTAAAAATTGCAAGACTTGTACGTTCTTGCAGGTCCTCGAATAGAGCAACTGTTTCTAATCCGGTTCTAACATACTAAAAACAATGAAAAATAGTTGTCTAATTTGAATTTTTCCAGTTAGCGAACCCATTTTCTTTTTTTTTTCCTTCCTTCGCCTCTACTTCTCTGTGTAAAAATTATGGACTTTAAATCCTCACTATATTTGAAAAAGGTTCAAAATTATTTATTTGTCTAATTTGAATTTGTTCGATTTGTGAATCGATTTTTTGTTAATTAGAACACTTTTGTGTTCTCTCTTCCCTACTTTGGGAAATTAATCACCATATCTTTTCACTGCGCAAAAAACAATTGACTTTAAACCCTTTCCTACAGTTCAAAATGGTCAAAAATATTTGTCTAATTTTAATTTGTTCGGCTTGTATTAATCGTACTTCTTACGTTTCGTTTTGACTTTTGATAAAATTACAAATCGGACTTTATTGTCAGTTTTATATTTTAAATTCAACAGGAAGGTCTATGTTATTCAGGTTCTGAAGCCTGTTGCTTGAGGTGATCGACACTTTGGTATTTTTTAGTGCCAACCTTGCTTTCCAAAATATTCCAGACACAATAGTCCAACGGATTGGTATCCGGGGATTTTGGTGGCCATTGTGTGCTGGAAATGAAGCGAGAAACCTCATTTTGGGTGGCGCGCGCTAAGTGCAATGGTGCTGAGTCCTGTTGGAATGTACAAGGTCTGCAGCCAAAATGTTTGCGTGCCCAAGGCTTTAATACACCCTCGGCTGTTATGCTTGGAAATGACAGCAGTCTGAAATTGGTTGCAGTTTTTCATCTCATCCTGTATAAAAGTATGGTATACATATTTTAAAAATCCAAAATCTGGCTCAAACTTTTTTTGCTGTAAACCTCTTTTTGATTCTTATGGTATCGATTTTGAGGCTGCTGTTTAGAAGGCCTTGCAACATTTTTTTATTTTTGTTGTCAAAACTGGAACTAACAATTATGATACATTTCACAGCAATATTGCATCATATTTTCGTTAACAAAAAAATCAAATAGAAATATGCCTACTATATTATTAAATCAATTAAATATAATTGAAAAAATATAACCCAGCTAAATGATAAGCCGAATATCATGTAATCTGAGTATGGCCAGTGGCATAAGAAATTACAAAATTTTTTCTACAATTAATTAAATTCAATAAAAATATGTAAACTTAATTCCAATTATTCCCCTTATATTTTTTCTGAAATTACTTGACAAAATTGAAATGTGCACTTCGGAAAGGTTATCAAAAATTACATCAGTATTTTTTTTCATTAATCAAACATCATCGAAATTTGTAACACGTATTGTTAAAGATTATATTTCTGGATGAGATCAGTGTAAACCAGATGTTTTTTTCTTTTCAAAGGAAAATAGTTTTGAAACATTTAAACGTTTATTTTAAATATACATTTTAACAATGAGACAATTACCAATCAACTCTTTCATCTTCATCCGACCTTTTCTTCATTACAAATCGTAATTCACGGTTCTTCTTATGTTGTTAAATAAAATTATAATTTCTCACTCAGTTTTAAAAATAATTAAATATTTCTACGGGTCATTGTTCTGTTGTTTCCAATTGGAAAGAAGAAAAAAGAAAACAAACAGAAAACATTTAATTATAATGCAAATAATTACTTTCAATTTCTTTGGAATTGCCATTAAGTCACGCATAAATTCTAGAATTGCCATAAATATGTATGGGAAATGTCTGGCATAATTAAAATGGCTAAAATAAAAACAAAACGAGCAAAATATATAGTACTGTTATACAAAATTAGTACAGTTTGAAATTTCGACGATGAAGGCGCCGAAATTAAAATCAATTAATAAATAAATGTTTTATTGTGGGGATCAGTTTTTTAGCCAACATCAGTTTTGGTCACTATTATGATTTTTTGGATCTTTTCAGATGATAAGTGGCAACACTGCGAGGAATAACACCTATTCAATCATCCCTTTCTACCTAACTTCCTACTCAAATCATCTGAGGGATGATCTTTAACACACACACAAAGTGATCTTCATCAATTGTGCGTTCACTTTGCCTTTATAATCATTACTTTCATTAAATTCCCATTCATTTATGTGTGAATATAATTCGCATTCACTCTGTAATGACTGAAATAGAAATATTCGAGTTTTTTGCTCAGATCTTTAGCTTTGCGCAGAGGCGATATCGTAACCGATGAAGTTCTACTGAGGTGCGATTATTGCTAGTTGAAAACTTTAACCAATACCCCGCCATGGGGACGTGAAATACCGTCCACTACTATGTTCGTTATATGTTAGAAAAAGCCAACGAAATATTGGGAACAAATTTAAACAATTATTTTTCTTTGCATTTAAAAATAATCAGACGGACAAAGGGCGATATGAAAATTTTGCAAACCCAATTAATTTGAGACCCTATCTAAACAAAAGAGGACTGGCTCAAGATCCCAGTTTAATGACCACAAATGATTTTCTGCTTTTTGAATTTTGATGAACAATTCTCTCTCTTTTCCGTTCCCACCTAATAAAAATTTCTCCTTTCGTTTTATTTTCAGGAACTTTTCCGCAACCAACACCGATTGATTCGAATTATTGAACAATCAATTCGTATGTGCAGCAATCAATCCTTGAACGCAGCCCAACAACAAAAATTGCAACAACAGAAACCTCAATTGGATACCGATTTCAAAATTACCAAATCGATAGCATCAAAATTGATCACAGCCGCACCCGAACCCATTGTACACGATGAAGAAGTGGGCCAACAATTTTCCGCCTCTTCCCTGTCCGTACGATTGGCCATGCCACAGCAATTGCAGCCCAAACCCGATATCGATGACGAATTGGGCTTTGGCAAACTCTTCACAGATCATATGTTGAAGATATACTATCACAAAAGTTTGGGCGGTTGGCAAAAGCCCGAAATTACACCATTGGAAAATCTAGTTATGCATCCCGCTGCCAAAGTATTACATTATGCTGTTGAGGTGAGTACGAAAGGGAAAAAACGACCAAGAAACTTTGTCGAAATTGGCCGTTAAGGATGGGGTTTTCAAATATCTGTCTTACTTTGCAAATTTAAATTTGTTTATTCAAGTGTTTAATTTTCAATAAAATTAAACGTACTTTAAATTTAAATTTGCACAAATTATTCATCTTCAATTATTCATGTTTGGAGCCATGACAATATAATACAGCTAACCCACAGCTGATGGTACAATGAATTGTCAAATAATTTTTGGCATACCAAGCTTCAAAATTGGTGATGCATCTACATATATTATTCTAGCATTGTTGGAGGAATGACCGCTTGTCGCTTTTTCTTTATTTTTCAATCACAAAGTAAAATAATTCAAAAACAAAACATTCTGAAAAGTACTTCCTGTAAAAATTTAGACTATTATTAGTTCAAATCCAAACAAAAATTTGCTTGTGCAGCGAAAAATTCCGATTAAAATTACGATCAGTTTACGTGTTTTGTCTCCTGTTATCAGTTTCAGTTTTTACAAAGCCAAAGTTTTTTAAACCTTAATTGATAATGCCATAACCCCAGTGTGAAAGCTATTATCAGTTCGATGTTTTTGTTTTGTTGTAACACCAGGAGATTTGGTGTCATCATAGGCTTTTATAATTGAGTAGATGATGGGAAAAACACCTTTGTTTACGTTAATTAAACTATTTACATAAATAACTTTTAATACTATAAACAAAAAACAATTAATGAAATATATTTTTCCATTGCAGCTTTTCGAAGGCATGAAGGCCTATCGTGGTGTCGATGGCAAAATCCGTATTTTCCGCCCTGACATGAATATGCATCGCATGAATTTAGCTGCCAAACGCTCCGGTCTGCCCACATTTGAAGGCGAAGAGTTCATCAAGTGCCTGTGCCGATTGTTGTCAATTGATTCCGAATGGGTACCCCATACCGAAGCTGCCAGTTTATATATTCGCCCCACATTGATTGGTATTGATGTGAGTATTAATTTGAAACCACTTTTCTCGATCTAGATCCTAACATATTTCCATGTTATCCTTTATAGCCTACCTTGGGTGTTGCCGCCTCCGATTCCGCCTTATTGTACACAATTCTCAGTCCAGTTGGTAGCTATTTCAAGAGCGATAGCACCGGCGCTGTTTCCCTCTTAGCTGATCCCTCCTACACAAGAGCCTGGCCAGGCGGTGCTGGTAATCGTAAAATGGGCTCAAATTATGCACCCACCATCAATGTCCAAAAAGAGGCTTCCCGCAAAGGTTTGCAACAGGTGTTGTGGTTGTATGGTGATGATCACCAATTGACCGAAGTTGGTACCATGAATATTTTCATGTTGTTCGTCAACGAGAAAGGAGGTGAGTTCAAACAAAATCCATTAGTTTTAAAGAAATGAAAATTAAATCATATTTTTCTCAAATTGCAGAAAAAGAACTGAGAACCCCACCCCTGAATGGCCTCATCTTACCCGGCATTACCAGAGATTCAATTCTTGCCTTGGCTCGTCAATGGGGCCAATTCAAGGTAACCGAAGATATTTTCACCATGCCCGACATTAAACATTTGCTGAATGAAGGCAGAGTAAGTAAAGATTATTCCTACAAAAGAAATTTAAAAAATATTAACCTCTTGTCTGCCTTGCAGTTATTGGAATTGTTCGGCACCGGTACCGCCTGTGTGGTTAGTCCGATTAATCGCATTAGCTATTTGGGCGAAGATTTGTACATCCCCACCATGGAACAAGAGAAACCCATTCACGAAACGATTCGTGAAACTTTAATGGACATTCAATACGGCAAAGTGGAACATCCCTGGGCAGTAACAATTGATTAAGGCGGTCACACCCATAAAACAACAAAATCAAAGGAGAGAAAAGATTTTTTGACAACAAGAGATCATTTTTCATCACAGCACCCACATTTGTGTATTAATAGCTTTTAATTAGCTCAACATTAGTTCATAGCATTTAGGCCAGTAGCGAATAGTTGTCTTTTTTAGAAAGGCTATACGGGAATAACAGTTGTGGTCGCCCAGACATTAAGTTAGGTTAGTTATTGGGAGTAAAGAAAGTAACAAGCGATAAAATGCTCGAATTTTTTTAAAATGCATTTAAAAAGCAATATATTTTTAATAGTTAGTTGTATATGTATATAAGTTAGTTGTACTATATGTAACGACAATGGGACAACTGTTCTTCCCAACAACGAGTTGGCTTTTCTAAAACAAAGGACCCTACCTATTTATTTATTTTATCAACGAAAATCTGTACATATTAGTTATCTATGTATGTGACGTACTGTTAATTGTCCTTTCTTGACACTTCCTCGCCTTTGGAGTCGAAAAGTCAAATTTTGTCTCGAAATTCCGAAATTCAAACTCGACTTCACAGGCCAGCAGGATTTGTATTTGTTTTGTTATACAAGCCTCTATCTCTTGGTAAACATCACATCACTTTTTTTGTACATATTCGTACATATATCACAATACATTTATATATTTATAATAATTTAGTTTTATATACTCAGGGGCTATAATTTGTATGTGTAAAAAGCATATTATAGGGTAATTATTTTCTTTTCCTTAATTAGCCATTGGTCTTGAGAAACATTTTCAAAAGACTTTACGTTTAGTAGACAAAAAAAAAAAAAAAAAAAAAAACGAAAAAAAGAATCCCTTTTGAAATTTTCCTAACGTACCGGAAAAAGTGCATTTATTAACATTTAAGTTCAAAATTCTTTTTGTAGTCTTGGTTATCTCTGAATCCACTACCTACCCTATTTTTTAAATACAAAAGAAAATATATCAAAACATTGTTCATTTTTTCCCAATTTCGCAAAATATTAAGCGTATTTACACATATTTATTGCCAAACTAAATGAAATGAAGTATATATATATAAATAATTGTAAAACAATTGATAATCGTCTATTTTGATAAATTGTAAGATACAAAAATATATAAAATGAAGAAAATATACATATAAATAAATTTTTGTTCGAAAATTGAGTTTTCAACAACAGTAAAATCAATTCAGTTTTTTTCTTTTCATGGGATTAAAATACTAATGTAGAATCGTGCCTTATACATTTTAAGGCTATCGGACTAATCAAGACCTGGTTTACTGTCAAAAACATAATTGTGATTTGAATTTCGAAGAGTGTCCAATCACAATGGCGCAAAATCTACTAAGTTTATTGTCGAATCGTTGTCAAAAGTAGTCTTCATGGAGCTTGGAGTTTCAAAAGAATATGATTTTATGGACTAACAGACCAATAAATTATAAAGAATTTCAGATCGTGGTTTTTTAAAGAAGGACCAACAGGCCAACAATCTCGGATTTTTAAAGAACAAGTTTTCAAGGACTGACAAGCCAATAATCGGGGATTTTTAAATAACATTTTTAAGGACTTGTGGCCAAAAATCGTAAAAATTTAAGTAATACATTTTCTAGGTCTAACAGACCAATAGACGTGGATATTTAAAGAATATAATTTCAAGGACTAACAGACCAACTGTCGTGGATTTTTAAAGAGTATTACCGATGATTTTTTTGTACCCTCCACCATTCATATAATGGAGGGTATATTAAGTTCGTCATTGTCTGTTGTAATCACGCTACAGTCCAAACGAATTAAGAAAGATATCGGTCCACGATATCGTATAGGCCTCATATAACGGTACCCCCCGATATTCGGGATTTTGATGATTTTATCCACATTTTCCAATGGAATTATCTGAAAATCCACACAAGGAGTTTCTTGTGAGCACTTTTTCCTTCGGAAGATAATTATTCATGTAGGTCTACGATATCATATAGCCCCCATATAACGGTACCCCCCCATATTCGGTATTTTGATGATGTTAGCCATATTTTTCAACGGAATTCTACACAAGGAGTTCTTTGTGAGTACTTTACCCCCTGAAAGAGAATTATCTAAATAGGTCAACGACATCGTATAGCCCCGATATAACGGTACCCCTGATATTAGCAATTATGATGATTTTAGCCACAATTTTCAACGGAACTGTCTGAAATTCTAAATTTACCCGCAGACATAGATCTGTATAAATAGGTCCACACTATTGTATATCCCTCATATATCGGCACCTTACAATATTCGGTATTTTTAAGATTTTAACAGAATTTATTTGTTTTTTGAAAATTTCCTAATTCGTTCCAAATGGAGGAGGATATTCAAAGTTCGGCCCGGCCGAACTTACTGCTTTTTTACTTGTTTTTTTTTTGAGGCTTACTACTCTAAAAATCGTGGAAATTTAAAAAATACCTTTTCCGAAAAAAAGACTTGAATAATATATAAAACCTTGAAAATCTTTATGATTAAAAAAATCTTGTCAAACTGAATAAATTGTGCATTTTGAGTACTAAAAATATATTATTAAAGTTTTTTCTTTTTCGAAAAGAATAATGGGAAAATATTTACCTTTTACACCAAAAAGTCCTCCGAATCTATCATTTTGAAGTTTAGCGAGGAAGATATTAGTAAAACCACTGCACAATGTGCCTACATTCTGTCCAAAACTATTTCAACGTCTCCATAAATTTCGAAGATTTTACCACTGTCAATTGTAAATCGTACCAAATTCATTGCATTTTAATACATTTCGTACTTGTATTGTTAGACTTTTGAATAGTTTGTCTATCCTACAAAATATCAAAGACTATCACTCAAAATTTTAGATTTCCAGATCAATTCGTTCAACCAAAACCAAATTGTACAGTTGTTGCCATTAGCAATCATTTCCAAAAACACCTACTTATATCAAAACCCTACTTCTCAAATAATTTTTACACCAAATTTCCAAAAACCCAGCCTTATCTCACCCTTAAAAATGAAAAAAAAAATATTACTAACATATCAAAAAGCCTGGATTTTTAAACAATATTTTTTAAATAAACGTTAGATATACGGGGTGAGATGAAAAAACTGCAATCAACTTCAGACTGCTGTCATTTCTAAGCCACTCGTCCGACAGCTGTTGAAATTATTCCAATGAGAGCTCTTTATATTGTTTACAACCGTACAAAAGCATTTTGGTGAGAATTTTCCTGAAAAAAAAGTTATTCGTGATGGAGTTCAAGCGTGATAGCGTGATTTCTTTATATTTGGCTGGAAAACCACAAGTGAAAATCGTTAGAGCACTCCAGTATTTAAATGTGAATAAATCGTTTGTGTCTCGTACAATCGCTCGTTACCGTGATACTGGTAGTGTAGCCCGACGTCAAGGGAGTGGACGGAAGAAAACAGTAATATCAGCAGAAATGGTTCGAAAAGTAAAGAAGCGACTTGATCAAAACCCGCGTCGCAGTGTCCGAAAAATGGCTCGTGAGCTGAACATATCGCAATATTCCATTCGGCAAATATTGAAAAATTAGCTCGGAATAAAGCCATTGAAATTCCAAAAAGTGCAAAAACTTACACCGCAACAAAAAGAAAATACACTCAAAAGTGCTAAATAGTTGCTTCGCTGGACCGAAAGTGGTGAACTGCTGAATTTGCTTTTCTACAATGAGAAAACATTCGTTATCCAGCAGTTTGTAAACAAACAAAATGACCGTGTTTACTTGCAAAAAAGGTCAGCTAAAAATGTGCACCTTCGTTGGCCACCAGAACTCAAGCGCCGACCATGATGATGGTGTGGGCCGCCATAACAGCCGATGGTCCCTCTCCGCTCATATTAATCGACCGTGGCATCGGAATAAATGCCGAATATTATCGCGAAAAAAATTCTGGAGGGTGTATTAAAGCCTTGGGCACGCAAACATTTTGGCCGCAGACCATGGACATTCCAACAGGGGTCAGTACAACCCAAGAATGGTTACAAAATGAAGTTCCTCGCTTCATTTCCAGTGCACAATGGCCACCAAAATATCCGGATACCAATCCGTTGGGCTATTGTGTCTGTGGTTTTTGGAAAGCAAGGGGTTACACTAATACCGCAGGACAACATTCGGGCAGCGTGTGACGGTTTCATTGGCCGTTTGAAGGTCATAATTCGTGCCAAGGTGACCAATTCAAACAAATCTAAACTTAATCTAAGATTTGAAGCTATTTCCGACATTTTTGCCTTCATTCAATACAATTAAAAAAATGTAAAAAAATTGGCGTTTTACTTTGTTGCAGTTTTTTTTTATCCCACCCTGTATATTCTTAAATTTTTAAATCAAATTTTTTAAAAGAAATATCAGAGCTACATCCCTAGATTTTTACAGAATATTTTCTGAACAAATATCAGAGTTATAATCGTGAAATTTTAAAGAAGATTTGCTCAAGAAATATCAGAGCTATAATATTAATTTTTATAACATCACATTAAAATCAAGGCAAATAGCTTAGATTTTTCAACTCCCGCCATATGTTGCAAGTTTTAAAGTAAAAGTCTTTGCATTTTAATTTATATATTTAATTTTGTTTTCTTGATTACCTTAAAAAATTACATTTCTTGGTTTACATAAAAACACAAACAAAAAATACAAATAATTTGATACATATTTTGCTTACATAAAAAGTTATGTAAAATTCTAAACTTAATAATGATTTTAAATCTCGGTTTCGTTACACTTCTTTGTTTTTTTCTCTTTAATATTCTCTCTTTAAGATTTGTCGTCATACATCAACAATTATATCATTACTACAATTCGTTCATTTATTTTCTTTTATAACACTTGTTGGAGTAGTTTAATACATATATATATATATGTATATATATCGTGGAGAAAAGCCTTAAAGGATTTCCCATTCATTTCGCATCATTTTCCTGGTTTGAAGGAGGTGAAGGGGAAAAAATAATTTGATTTATTGCAACATTCAATTATTTTGTATTTATTTTCTTAAAATAATAAAACACTCTACTTTTGAAGGTACACTGAAAAATTGTCATTTGTTGTTGCTGTTTTGCCAATTTTATTGAATTTGATTCTTTGTTATTGTGTGTAATTTTTTTTTTGTTTTTTTTTCGGTTGAGAATAAAACAAATTTATTATTTTATAACAATTAAAATTGAAATCAATAATAAATAACATTTTTACTATTAGAGGAGTTTTTAATTATTATTAACAATTTGTCTTTTTTATATGGTAAATGGTAAACAAGTATTTTGATTGTGATTCTTAGTGTATATAATTTTAACTCTTTTGTTATTTTGTTTATTTTGTGCTCGATTTTCAAAAAAGTGCTTCGTGTTGAGAGGTTCTTGTTGTGAAACTTTAAAATTTGTTTAAATCTCTTGTCTCGAGAAAGAGAGAGAAAGAGAGGGGTTTCAATCCTTGAGCAAATTGGTTTTCCTTAACAGACGGGGTTTCTTATTATAACGTGTAATAAAAGTCATCAATTGTTTTTCTTTAAATTTGTATTAACCAATATCGGTGTCTGTAAAAACTTAATGAGTTGTTAAAATAGTAAAATTCATTTTTTATCTTAGAAATAAAAAAAAACTCACTTTTTAGGAAAGATAGTGGTTAGACAAATGTTTAAATGTCAAATTTCGCCTTAATATATGTAGGCCAGCATGTGATCGTACGATTAAAACTAAATGTCCGGTTTTGCGGCAGGACATTGTTGTGTTCTCAACGTGGAAACAAATGAAATATGTATATAATATTTTTAGCATTCTCATCAGAGATTTTTTTTGTTTGCTATATTTCATTTATGATATATTTTTTTAACATTTCTCAAACCAATATCTCTCCTTTCTCAATATTCTTTATCATACCATTTTGGTTTTTACTTTAGTTCAGTTCTTATTTCTTAACATTTATTTTAGAATACTTGATGTTTTTTGAATTATTATTTGTTCTAGATCATTTTTATTTAATTTATTTAAAAAATGGTTTTATTTTTTTTAATTAAATTTTGGCTTTCTAGGATTATAAAAATTCATTTGTATTATAATCAATAACATTTTTAATGGGTTCGGTTTTAATAGTAGCTTTATTGGGACTTGGATATTAGCTAGACAAATACAAGATTTTTTTCACGTTTGCAATCGAAGTTAATTTTTTAAGATATTCAAAACTTTTATTTCATTATTAAATATAGAATGCATAGAAACTTATAAAGGTGCAGAAGTTAAACAGAGAAATCAAAGAGAAAACGGAATTCGTGTTATCTGTGTTTAGTCGAAGGATTCTTAATCAATTAAAATTTTTAATACCTTGACCTTGTATCAAGCTCTGTGTTCAACTGGACATATTCGAAATGATCCTGGATTTTTTTTTTCTAAGAAAACTGTTAAATTTTTTTCAACATCTTTTTTTAAGGATTAACAGACCAAGAATCGTGGAATTAAAAAAAATTAAGGACTGACTGGCCAATATTTTATAGGGTCTAAACGGTAAATTTCGAGGTGATATACAGGGTAAGATAAAAAAACTGCAAGCAAATTCAGACTACTGTCATTTCTAAGCCACTCGTCCGACAGCTGTTAAAATTATTCCAGTGACAGCTCATTATGTTGTTTACAAGCGTACAAAAGCATTTTGGTGAGAATTTTCCAGAAAAAAAGTTATTCGTGATGAAATTCAAGCGTGATAGTGTGATTTCTTTATATTTGGCTGGAAAACCACAAGTTGCTATCGTTAGAGCATTCCAGCATTTAAATGTGAATAAATCTTTTGTGTCTCGT
The DNA here is from genome assembly GCF_030504385.1 of Musca domestica. Taxonomy (NCBI): domain Eukaryota; kingdom Metazoa; phylum Arthropoda; class Insecta; order Diptera; family Muscidae; genus Musca; species Musca domestica. Next base: position 3,451,684 of record NW_026712334.1, on the reverse strand, counting down.
CGTTCGTTCGATAACGTAATGCTGGTAGCGTAGCCCGACGTCAGGACGTGGACGGAAGAAAACAGCAACATCAGCAGAAATTGTTCAAAAAGTAAAGAAGCGACCTGATCGAAACCCGCATCGCAGTGGTCGAAAAATGGCACTGGGCTGAACATATCGCAACATTCCATTCGCCAAATATTGAAAAATGAGCTCGGGGTAAAGCCATTGAGATTCCAGTGCAAGAACTTATACCGCAACTGAAAGAAAATAGCCTCAAAAGAGCTAAAAAGTTGCTCGATTGGCCGAAAGTGATGAACTGCCGCAGCTTGTAAACAAACAAAATGATCGTCTTTATTTGTCAAAGAGGTCAGCTGAAAATGTGCACCTTCGGTTGGCCACCAGAACTCAAGTACCAGCCATGGTGATGGTCTGGGCCGTCATTTCAGCCGATGGTCGCTCTCTGCTAATATTATTTGACCGTGGCATATTATCGCAAAAATATTCTGCAGGGTGTAAGGGGCACGCAAACATTTTGGCCGCAAACCGTGGACATTCCAACAGGACTCAGCACCATCGCACTCTGCTCGCGCCACCCAAGAATGGTTACAAAATGAGGTTCCTCGCTTCATTTCCAGCGCACAATGGCCACCAAAATCTCCGGATACTCATCAGTTGGATTATTGTGTCTGGAGTATTTTGGAAAGCAAGGTTGGCACTAAAAAATACCAAAGTGTCGATAACCTCAAGCAAGCGCTTCGCGGGAATGGCCAAAATACCACAGAGCAACATTCGGGCAGCGTGTGATGGTTTCATTGGTCGTTTGAAGGCCATAATTCGTGCCAAAAGTGACCAATTCGAATAAATCTAAACTTATTCTAAAATTTGATGCTATTTCCGAATTTGTTTGCTTTTATTCAATAAAATGTAAATACAAAATATATAAAATTTATGGTGTTTGACTGTGTTGCTGTTATTTATCTCACCCTGTACACTCTATACTGGGTTGGAGGGTATAAAAGCATTTTTATCATTTCAAATTTCACAATTTAGACACTACAATCTTCGTTTTTTATAAGGGATCCATTCATAAAATTTCATAAATATTTCTTTTAAGTTCTTCTTAACCGTTAAACCATTCAGTATTTAAATTAAATTATGATATCTTCATTAAGAAGAAGAAAAATTAATAATCTATTTATCTGCTTTGTGTACTACACTCAATTCGATTTTTTACAATTACACAGAGAATTTAAAATCCTGTATTTGTTTAAGCTTTTTTCTGTTGCCTCAAAAAACATTTTCTCTTTTATTAGTATATTTTAAAATTACTCTATTTAAGATTTCATAGATTATATAGACAAATTTAACCAATTTATTTAATTATATTCTTAGCATGATAGTCTAAAATGTTATTGATTTATTTTTTCTTTTGGTTTCCATGCATTTGTTTCGTTGATACATTTTTAAAATGTCTATCAATGAAAGAATGCACTTCCTTTTTTGTCTTAAACTATATATATTTTTTTTTTGTATATGACTAGAAATTCTAATAGAATATAAATAATGGCTGTTCTACGAATTAATCGTAAATAAAAAAAAACTACTATAAATTTAAACGCTGTTGTTTTGTTATAAAAAAGTCTAAAAACATAAATTTAATTATGAAGACATTTTCCTAATAAAAGTATTTTTTTATTAAACACTAATTACTCTTTTTTATAATACACCATTAAATGCAATTGAAAATAACAGGTTTTATTTAATTATATTTAGGAAGTGCTTCTATATACGGCGATTGTTGTTTGTTTTCTTTTTATAGGACCAATATTTTCTGTTAACTATTTTGTTAGGATTTTGTAGGTTATGTTTTGCATTATTATGTGAATAAATATTTGTTTGAGTTACGTATGAAAAACGAAGTTCGATTATTTTTGATGTTGATTATAGTAGTAGGTATTTAGGTAGGTATATGAGGATTATTTGGAGTCTTATGTGTTATATATGCATGTATATGTTTTTGTAAATAAAATATGATTGGTTTATACTTATTGACGAATATCCCTAAATCCAACTTGTGATTATTGATTTGTGTTCAAAAAAAAAAAAAAAATACAGAAACAACAACCATAAAATGGCTAGCTTAAATTGGACGATACATTTCATCCGACAGACTAAATACATTAATACAAGAAAATAATGGCAAAATAAGCAACAATTTTAAAAGGTGATGTAAAATACTTGTTTATATTTTTAAAAGTCGATAAATCCCTATTCTCTTGGAGTATTTAAATTTACATATCATAATCTTATATCAAGTAATAATTTATGACATGGATATTTTTAGAGTTTTACCTCAAGATCTTTTCTCAATGTCTTACAGATATTGGCATTATTTCTTGAGGAGAAGTTTATTAATAAATGTTCATCAGGGCAATAAATGTGAATTTAAAAAAAATATAGTCCATCAAGGCAATGAATGTAGATTTTTTAAGAATTTTTTCTCAAGGTCCAGTGAATGTGTTTCTTAAAGATTTTCTTTGCAAGGTTTATCAAGGTAATAAACGGGGAGATTTTCTTAAGATCCTTTAAGTCTTTTGGATTTTTTAAGTTTTTTTTTTCTCAAGGCCTACCAGGGCAATAAACGTGGATTGTTTAAAGATTTTTCTTCTTAAGGCCAGCAAATTAAATTGTTTTTTTTAAGTATTTTTAGTAAAGGCATTTTTCATTGAGCTATTTTCTCAAAATCAAATAAAGTCAATATAAGGAGATTTTAATGTCCATCAGGGCACTGAATGTGGATTTTTAAAAAAAAAAAAAATTTCTTAAGGTATATCAAGGCAATAAACGTGAATTTTTTAACATTTTTCATTAAGACAATAAACGTGAGTGAATGCTGATTTTTTTGAAAATTCTCTCAAGGTCGATCCAGGCAATAAACATGATTTTCGTTCTCAAATCCCATCAATTAATTAACATCAAAAAATTAAAAACTACGCATTGTTTTACCGTTCACTATCTCGTTAGTTAAGGGCATAATCCGGCTTTATTACCGGAATAATACTTATATAAAGAGGGGCAAGATACCATTCTATTGTCAGGTTTCCATACATGTAATCATTTGCTATGAATCCTAAGTAGGCAACCGTGGTTTTATGGATAGGAAACGGAATTTATAATCTAATTTAAAGAGCATTTATGAATTAGACCCTATATTGGCGGAATGTTCAGTCAAAAGTTTGAGCTCAACCATGAGTTGTTTCGAAGAAAAATACCGGATACATTTCAATAATTCGAACAAGTTTAAAATTCAAATTCATGCACAATTGATTCATAATTCATAGTAGAAAACTATTTTTGAAACAATTTTTCGGGTAAGATAGGTGAGAAAAATGTAGATGCCTCAACTCCTCAAAAACACGATGATAATTGCGGCAATTTTAATTTCACATTTAAATTCTGATAAAGATAGAAAATGGAAAAATGTATATGATTTGATCTTCCATGACCTTGAATCTAGAAGCTCTATGCTTTAATTTATTTTCGAAAATCCACGAACAAAAAGTTAGGTTCTCATTTTGGCCAATTTTTTATGTACTAATGTATATTCTTTAGTCGTATGAGATCAAAATATCATAGATGTAATCTCAATCTCAATTGATGTGTATGTATGTGAGTTATATTGTAATAACTACCAGATTTTTTAAGTTTAACTAATTTTCCATTAGCGATACAATCTCAATGGAGATTTTCAACCATATGTTATGCGTACATGTTTATTTACGTGTGTGTATATAAGATGTGGTATTAAATATAAATAAATGTTTTCATAACCAAAATCAACAAATGTTATTAACATAATATTACGCTACAAAGTTAAGATCGTGATTTTCATTTGAAATAAATAGTATTATCTTAAATATAACAGGATTTTTTTTTTATAAACCAACATGGATTAATTTCAAACTATTTTTTTAATTATAATATTTAAATTGAATAAACAAAATATTGGCATTTACTTTGGTGTGATTTCATAATTGAAAATTAAAATTTCCAAACTAATATCATTATATTCAAAATGTTTCTGAACCTCAATATCCTTATATTATAACAACAATGTCATGACATGTCATCCATGTAAATATAACTTAATAATACCTTACTTATACATAATTAATTGCTTACGTTCGCCATTCGCAGTTGCCTTCATTTTTTGTTGTGTCCTAACTTAAGCCTTAAATATTTGGGGAAATTCATTGGCTATTTCGCGTACTAACTTCTGATCGGAGGCACTACATTCGGTTTCCTCGCAAAATATTCGTGTAAAGATTTTCATAAAATCTTGTTTACGATGCTGATGTTCCTGATAGTCGGTATTGCGTAGAATTCGTCGACATAGTTCCAAGTAACAGCGTCTCATCTAAAAAAGAAGAAATATTATTAATTGTTGATTAAAGTATTCACTTTAATTAGTTGTAAATGACGTAAAACATCCCATTTCAATCAAAACTTAAATACAGTTCATTCAAATCGATATATCTACGTGCTTGTTAAAGATATTTTGCAAAGAATCTTATCATATAAACCTAAACACTAGAGATTAATGACCTATTTCTCTAGGGCAATCGAAAGGCTTCCTTCGATTCCACTTTGAAGGAAATCCAGTTTGGGTTCCAGAAAATGTCTTTTTTTTCTCTTTACTCGAATGGTGACAAGCATCGACAATTCAATAAGATAAGCATTTTTGTCATAAAAATAGCTTTTAGCAAACATTTTTTTCGAAATTTAATATTGAATTTATTTACTTGTGTTGTCGACTAGCATAACGTAAAGTCAGTCGAAACTATTTAAAGAAACTTTATTTAGCTCGATTTCAAGTGACTGCCATCGAATAGTTTTTATTTTCTTTTGCCTGAGTAAAACTGGACACATGATCCATTCTCGAATCGAAGCAATTTGTACTCACCGAATTTCCAGCACATAAATCCGTCAATTGTCTCACAATAATGTCAATTAATACTTTGGTATCGTTGGTGTAGAACATTGCTGCCGTCTCGGCTACACTAAAGATATCAATAAACATTTTCAATACTGAATTCATGCAATCCGTTGAATGTTTTAGAACTTTAATGGGATCCTCTGTAAAATATATATTTTTATTATAAGAACATAAAATATTGATTGAATATCCAGCATTATTACATACCTTCACGATTCAATAATAATAGAATTTTCTCTGTAAAAACTTTGGCCGAGGGTAATGTTTGCATTGCTTCCACCACAACGTTATGATTGCTATCATTAAATTGTAAATTAAAGGCTAAAACTAGCGATATAACCATGTCAACTAGAATTTCGGGGTTATTGCCTTCGATAATTTCCAATAGGAAGGAGGCAAAATGAACGCCAAGATAATCTAGAAATGGAATTAGAAAAAGAATAAAGAATGATTAAGTTTTTAAAGAATATATTGTGGATTATTCAAAAAAAAAATACAATTTCGACATGTGGGGAGGCGAAACATCTCTTAGAAATATAATTTAACCCGCCAAATGTTTTTTTAAGCATGTCGATGGCCCAATGAAACCATAATAATATAATATCTATACAATTCAATTTATGTGTGTGCGTGTGCATGTTCCTTACTGACTCGAAAACGGCTAGACCGATTTTCCGACAATTTTTACAGAACGTTCAGGAATTTAATGATGTGAAAATGGATTATTAATTGTAAAGGAGCGTGTTACAATTCACTCGTCCCACTCAAGTCAAACTTTTTCTAGGGAATGTAAATATATATACATACATAAGGGGAGAGATCAAAGATGGGTAGTGTCGATCCCGTCCCTATATAAGGCTAAACCCTGATTTCAAATATGTTTTTACGTTTTAGTCATATTTCCAATTGAATTCACCAAATTTTGTATTTCGAGTTCTTATTATAAAAGCCAAGTTGCATGTTACGTTAAATACGTAGAAAATAACAACTATTATGTAAAGTTTTATATGTGTACTAACTTAGAGTTGTCCTTTACACATCGGAACTATTTCTTTCATGTTGTGCAGTGTTAAAAAATTAAAAACCACAAAAATTAATGCAGATCGCTTCATTTTTCCTATAATATGACCTATAATATGACTTAGAGGATTGTCATATTTAACCTGGAAAATCCTAATTAGTTTAAAGTGTACTTTTAACTCGCTTTCCATAATAAGATTTTGAAAAGATATCATGACGTCATATGGATTATCTTACAGATTTCTCAGGACGTATAATGAATAAACCGCATTTATATGATATGATAAAATACAAGGAAATATCAATAAATTTGGTTGAACAAAATCCTTGTATATCTTAAAAATATTAATGTGAAAGCATTCATCTGTCCTAATAAGAATTAACATAGTACGAATTGTAATGGATTCACTTGAATAAATAATAATAAGGACAAAGAACTTAAAATTGAATCTTGAATTTCCATTTCAGTTTGATTTCTTTCCAAAATATCAATCAAATTCAATATAAAATTGAGGCACAATGCTTACCCTGATGATTAACTGGCATCGGTTGGCCCAATGAAAATATAATTGTTAACATTTTGACTAGTTGCTTAAAACGATCTAAATTTGCAAAATTTGTTTTCATATCTTCCACAATTTCCAGCGGCAATACCGACGTCAATAAAATATCGACAATGATGTGATCCAAATGACAGGCTGCCGTAAAGGTTTTCAGCAATAGACGTTTTATGTTCCATCGTGTTTCCATTTGATAGTATTGTACCAAATTGACTAGGGCCTGATACTGGTCACAAGACATTTCATAACAACAAATCGTTTCATCGGCATTGCTCTGCAAAACCAAAACATTAAAAATTGAGTCATTTCAACTACAAATCGAAAATACGTGATCCCACTCACCAATATATCAATAAGATCCTCCAAAAATTGTACAATATCATCTTCATCCTCATACAACATCCATGTGCGCTGTTCCGAATCATTTTTACAATCGGCCAATTGTGAGAAAATATATTGCAGCTTTTTGGCATCGTGTGTCATACCGAGCAGTTCCTTGGGCGTTTCCACTTTCTCGGTAACGTGTATAGCCACAGCTTCAAGATAGGGATTGATGGCACCATTGTATAGTTGTTCCAAACTTGTTAGAACTACACGTAAAGCTTCGCAGGATAAATCAAAACTTAAATTGGTGTTACGTCGAATGACATCAACAATTTGATAGACATCTGATGACTCCACCTTTAAATTTGGTCTTGGATAGCCTCCAGTGTGGGCCAAGGCGGCTGCAGCAGCGGCAGCATGCAATTGTTGCAAAGCAGCTGCACTATCTTCACTGTCCAGGGCTTGACTGTTGTCATTACTGTCACCTTTTACGGCTGAGCCATTGGCAGCATTTCTGTCATCACTGCCACCATCGGCCCCCTCACTACCCTCGGAACGGTCGTTAACAGTCTTATCATCCTTGTCAGCAATGCCGTTTTGTGTCTTAACATGATTCCGACCGCCGTCGGCCTCATTATTTATTTTTGTGGGTTTTTCTTTAGACTTTCGTTCTTTGGTCGCCGTCGTCGATGTCGACGTCAATGACTCTTTGTCCGACGACTTGAGTGTTCCATTTTCTTTCGAATGTGTATAGGAAGCTGAGGAATCATTTAAACTTGGTTCTTTATAGGTGGTGATTACATCTTCACTTGTTGTTGTAGTTGTTGTCGTGGTCTCCGAATGCTCGGAGGTAACACTATTATCTTGAGCTACATCATTGACTTTATTTTGTGCTGGTGCAGGTGATGGTGATTGAGCTTGTTGTTGTTGCTGTTGATTTTGTTGTGTCTGAACTTGCATCGAACCCATACTGGGCGATTCGGATATCATTAGAGGCAATGTGGTGGCCATGGAAGGACTTGATATTGATTTTTTACTACTATCCAAACGTTTCGAATGTGGTGGACTGTGGGGCCGATGTTCCTGGGCATGTGGTGCACTATGTTTGCCATCGCCAATGCTCTGTGAAAATGATAACGAGGAATCGGCATCTCTTTCGGAGTTGTCCTGAAGGAAAAACCAAAAAAGGAAAGAATAATGTGGGAAATTTTCGATAAAGCATGAAAGCTCATAAGACTGAAACATTTTCAGCTATTTGGAGAAGGCCTGGATAGGGTTTTCTATATGTAGAAGATTTATATTTCTATGTATAAGAGATATAAGGAATTTCTGTAAGTTCTGATCTAAGTAGAAGAGACATAGAAATCATCTAGAAGGCCTTTTATTAACAAAAGAATCTAAAATAAATCGTGGATGTTCAGTAGACCTAGCATAGATGGCCCGTTCGACAGATTTATAAGGTTTTTGACTGTCGACAAGTTGCAAACGTCATATACCTGTATAAAACGTAGAAATAGTACATAACGCCATAAAATTCTAAAATATTGTAATATCTCACATAATATATTCAAAGTTGGTTGATAAATATAATACCATTCACTACTTTTCATACAATTATAGTATACATTTCCGAAACTACCTCCATATGTCTAGGCTACTCATGGAAACCAAACCCTAATACCAAATTTCAGATTTAATGCAATATATTTTCATCCAATATTAAATTGTAGTAAATATAGTACTATTTAGTACTTTTCGTGAACTTTAAGTACACCTTTCCAAAACCACATCTTTATCACAAACCTACCAACAACAGGGACCCCACACAAAATTTTTAAATTGCATCTTCATCCGTTCACCTTAAATAAAACTGTTCCAAACTAAGTACCATTTAGTACAGTTCGCACACTTAGTACACGTTTTTAAAACCACTATCATATATGAAACTTACTTTCCAGCTTGATTCGCATGCCTAATTTCCCCGTTTCTGACAGCCGCTTCGTTTTGGAGTTGATTCCTGGCAAGTCAGTCAGTTATTTCATTTACTTACCAAATACATTCTCTCCATCGATATTTTCTTTTCTCTGAGTCTTTCGAGCAGTTCCTCTTTAGGCATAATTCCATTTATTTCGGTTTCTTTGGATAGCTCCAGTGATTCAATGGAAGAATTTAAGAAACTTATTAGAAAGTCTGGTTCAACCTAAAAAGTAAAAAAAAAAACGAAAATATTAAAAATATATTACCAACAAGTTAAAAAGTATCAGTCGGTATTGCCGACAGATATATACCCTCAGCCTATGTTCGATTAACTAATCGAAATATATTTGACTAGTGTTACAATTATTCAAACGTTTGACCCTAGAAATATTACCTAGAAATATTGAGATGTACCAAGTCTAAATGGAATCGGATCTTAATTTGGCGTTTTATGAGCTTGGGTATTCAAAATTTCGACACTTTGTGGGGGAGGTACCAGAAGGAGTGGACCGATACATTCCATGTTAACACCAGATCTTGGGTTTATAAAAATATTGGAATATGTGAAATTTGAAGACGTTCGGACTCTTACATCACATTTTATAAAAGTTATAATTATTCAAAATGTTGACCCTTTGTGGGGGAGGTCCCTGATGGAGTGGACCGATATTGTCCATTTTCGCACCTTACCTAGCACTAATGAAAATACTAGCATTTGCAAAGTTCGAGCAAAATCGGATTATCCTTCCTTTATAGCAAAAAAATATTTTTTGAAATTTCGACCTTTTGTGGGGGAGGTACCAGAAGGAGTGGACCGATGTATTGCCTCTTAACACCAGACCTTGGGTTAATAAAAATATTGAGATATGTGAAATTTGAAGACTATCGGACCCTTACATCACATTTTATAAAAGTTGTAATTATTCAAAATTTTGACCCTTTGTGGGGGAGGTCCCTGATGGAGTGAACCGATGTTGTCCATTTTCGCACCTGAACTAGAACTGATGAAAATATTAGGATTCGCAAAGTTCGAGGAAAATCGGATTATCCTTTCTCTTTCTGTGCAAAAAAATTTTTTGAAATTTCGACCTTTTGTGGGGGAGGTACCAGAAGGAGTGGACCGATACATTCCATTTGCGCACCAAACCTTGTGCTAATAAAATTATTGCGATGTATGAAATTGGAAGACTATCGGGCTCTTACATCACATTTTATAAGAGTTGTAATTATTCAAAATTTTGACCCTTTGTGGGGGAGGTCCCTGATGGAGTGAACCGATATTGTACATTTTCGCACCTGAACTAGAACTGATGAAAATATTAGGATTCGCAAAGTTCGAGCAAAATCGGATTATCCTTTCTCTTTCTGTGCAATAAATTATTTTCTATGAAAATTTGGACATTTTGTGTGGGAGGTACCAGAAGGAGTGGACCGATATTGCCTATCTCTGAACTCGATCTAAGTTTGACAAAAATATTGCGATGTACCAAGTTTGGACCAAATCGGATACTCCCTTCGAGAGTTATCGTGCGCACCAGCCAGCCAGACAGACAGACGGACGGACGGACATCGGTAGATCGACTCCAAATGTTCTGAAACGGATTTGATCCAAAGAGACCTAGGGTCTAAAACCGTTATTTCGACTAGGCACGTTTTGACCGTATCAAATGCTATATACCCTCTGTAGCCATATGGCTGAGGGTATAAAAATATCAATATAATTTTAAAACAAGTAAAATAGTATCAGTCGGTTTTGCCGACAGATGTATACCCTCAGCCTTGAGTTACGAACGTGACAGATTTGGACTATATCGACTACTTCTTGTACTTTATATGAGGTATGTGCACCTTTTCGGAAAATGGAAATATGCCTCAGGTAACAGATACAGCGGACCGAAATATTCCATTTTCACACTTCATCTAATACAGATAAAATACATCATCCTAGTTTGAATAGAATCGGATGATAATTTTGCGTTTTATGAACTTCATGGATACTCATAATTTTGACCTTTTGTGGGGGAGGTACCAGAAGGAGTGGACCGATATATCCCATCTTCACACCAGATCTTGAGTTAGTAGAAATAATGGGACGTGTGTAATATGAAGAGAACTGGATGTTTATTTCGGATTCTTTGGAATGGAATCGTGTTCAAGTGTTTTAAGAGCGTGATGAATATTCAAAATTTCGACCTTTTGTGGGGGAGGTACTTGATGGAGTGGACCTATGTTATCCATTTTTGCACCTGACCTAGAACTGATGTAAATATCAGGATTTGCAAAGTTGGAACAAAATCGGATTATCGATTCTCTTTCTGTGCAGAAAATATTTTTTTTTATATATTTTATTTTTTTGAAAATCTTGATCATTTGTGTGGGAGGTACCAGAAGGAGTGGACCGATATATTCCATCTTAACACAAGACCTTGGGTTAATATAAATATTAAGATGTGTGAAATTTGAAGACAATCGGACTCTTACATCACATATTATGAGAGTTGTAATTATTCAAAATTTTGACCATTTGTGGGGGAGGTACTTGATGGAGTGGACCGATATTGTCCATTTTCACACTTGACCTAACACTTACGCAAATATTGAGATTTGCAAAGTTGGGGCAAAATCGGTTTATCGCTTCTCTTTCTGTGCAAAAAATATTTTTTTTTGAAAATTTCGACCTTTTGTGTGGGAGGTACCAGAAGGAGTGGACCGATATTGTCCATTTTTACACTTGACCTTGCACTTACGCAAATATTGAGATTTGCAAAGTTTGAGCAAAATCGGATAATCGTTTCTCTTTCTGTGCAAAAAATATATATTTGTTAAAATTTCGACCATTTGTGGGGGAGGTACCAGAAGGAATGGACCGATATATTCCATCTTAACACCAGACCTTGGGCTAATATAAATATTGGCATGTGTGAAATTTGAAGACAATCGGACTCTTACATCACATATTATGAGAGTTGTAATTATTCAAAATTTTGACCATTTGTGGGGGAGGTACTTGATGGAGTGGACCGATATTGTCCATTTTCACACTTGACCTAACACTGACGCAAATATTAAGATTTGCAAAGTTGGGGCAAAATCGGTTTTACGCTTCTCTTTCTGTGCAAAAAATAATTTTTTTGAAAATTTCGACCTTTTGTGGGGGAGGTACCAGAAGGAGTGGACCGATATTGCCCATCTCCGAACTCGATCTAAGTTTGACAAAAATATTACGATGTATCAAGTTTGGACCAAATCGGATACTCCCTTCAAGAGTTATCGTGCGCACCAGCCAGCCAGACAGACAGACGGACGGACGGACGGACGGACGGACATCGGTAGATCGACTCCAAATGTTCTGAAACGGATTTGGTCCAAAGAGACCTAGGGTCTAAAACCGTTATTTCGACTAGGCACGTTTTGACCGTATCAAATGATATATACCCTCTGTAGCCATAAGGCTGAGGGTATAATTAATCGTATAAAATATGCTGAGCGTACGTTTATGTTCCCACCAGGAGATTATTACCTATACCACACAAGCATGTAAGGATAATATATGTTTTTACTTAAATGCTAACAAACTTTCAACTCAAATTTGTTAAAGTAAAACCGCCTGTGTGCTAAAGAACCCTTTACCAGCAATATACACAGTATAAACCCCAATGTATGTATGTGTGAGTATTATGTCCTTGTTTTCTTGTCTTCCTCGACAACATTTTAATATCCTTGTTATTCTCTTTGCGGATGATGACAGCTAATTGAATTTGTTTGCTTTATTCTTTTTTCCTGTTTTTAATTACTCATAATTTACATGTTAAGTTTTTTTTTCCTGCCTTCGCCCATAACTACATTTACCTACATACATAGTTGACTGACTACTCGTAAAGGTACAGCGTGCCATTGGTGTTGATATGTTTAAAGAATAAAAAATGAGGCTTTAATAATTTTTTTAATCGGGCATTTTAAGGTCTGAGGTGAAGAAGAATTTGTGAACAAAATATTCGATGTGCCTAAGAATCTGATAGTCAAGAAATTATTCCTTAAAAATCCAGGAATCGTATTCCTTAAAAATATTAGCCAATAAAATAATTAAAAGCCACAATTTTGGGTCTGTTGGTCTTTTAAAATTGTCCTTTAAAATCCGAGATTTTTAGACTGCCAGTCCCTGGTAAAATGTTATTTTAAAATCCACGAATATTTGTCTGTTAATCGTAAAAAAAAATATTTTTTTAAACTAGACGATGATTGGTCTGATGAAAAACAGTCTTCACAAATTCCTGGTTATTGGTCAGTTTTCTTGATTTTTTTTAATCCACCATTATTGGACCTTGAAAAAAAACCAAGGTATTTGGCTTGTTGATCTTTGAATACTATTCTTAAAAAATCCCTTATTATTGTCCTTGTAAAATATTCAAAAAATATCAAAGATTATTGGTCTGTTGATCCTTCAAAAATTTTCTGAAAAAATGCAATGCAACTGATCTGTTGGCCCTTGAAAAAGAAAAATATTTTTAAAATCCAAGATTATTGGTCCTTGAAAAATATTCTTAAAAAATTCGCTATTATTGGTCTGTTGATCCTTGAAAATAATCAAGAAAAATATTCTTAAAAAATCCAAGATTATTTATCTGCTGTAGATCCTTGAAAAAATAATCTTTAAAAGTCCACGATTATTGGTCGGTTGATTCTTCGAAAAAATTCTTAAAAAAAGAATATATATATTTTAAAAATTCGTGGTTGTTGATCTTTGAAATTCATGGTTATTGGTATGTTGTCCTTAAAAATTATTCTTAAAAAATATTTAAAAAAAATCGAGTAATAATTGTGGCCTTGATAATCGAATGATGGATGGATAAACGTGGACCTGATATTTCAAAATACACTGAAAAAATCCACGATTGATCTATCAAAAATATACTGAAAAAAATCCACGATTGATCTATCAAAAATATACTGAAAAAATCCACGATTGATCTATCAAAAATATACTGAAAAAAATCCATGATTGTTCCATCAAAAATATACTGAAAAAAATCCACGATTGAACCATCAATAATATTCAGAAAAAATCCACGATTGATCCATCAAAAATATTCAGAAAAAATCTACGCGTATTGGTCTGTTGATCCTTCAAAAAAAATCTTGAAAAAGACTTGAAGAAAAATATTCCTTAAATCCAAGATTATTGGTCCTTGAAAAATATTCTTAAAAAATTCGGTATCATTGGTCTGTTGATCCTTGAAAATAATCTTGAAAAAGATACAAGAAAAATATTCTTAAAAAGTCCAAGATTATTTATCTGCTGTAGATCCTTGAAAAAATAATCTTTAAAAGTCCACGATTATTGGTTGGTTGATTGATCCTTCAAAAATCCATTTATCCAAATCTGTTGGTCCTTGAGAATTGTTCTTTAACAATTCGCGATTATTGGTATGTTGATCCTTGAAAAATATTCATGAAAAAGACACGAGAAAAGTATTCTTGAAAAATTTAATATTATTGGTCTGTTGGTCCTTGAAATATCTTCTTAAAAAACGCAACGAAATATTCTTTAAAAGACCAAAATTATTGATCTGTTAGTTCTTGAAAAATGTTCTTAAAAAATCCACGATTGACCCTTCAAAAATATTCTTAAAAAAATATCCGATTGATCCTTCAAAAATTTTCATAAAAAATCCAGGATTGATCCTTCAAAAATATTTAAGAAAAAATCCACGATTGACCCTTCAAAAATATTCATAAAAAATCCACGATTGATCCTTAAAAAATATTCTTAAAAACTCCACGATTGATCCTTCAAAAATATTCAAGAAAAAAATCAACGATTATTGGTATGTAGGTCTTTGCAAAATATTCTTAAAAAATCCACAATTATTGGTCTTTTGGTCCTTGGAAAATATTCTTAAAAAAATCCACGATTATTGGTCTGTTGGTCCTTGGAAAAAATTCTTAAAAAACCACGATTATTGGTACGTTAGTCCTTGCAAATTATTCTTAAAAAATTCACGAATTAATCTGTTGGTCCTTGAAAATTATTCTTAAAAAAATCCAGGAATATTGTTCTTCTTATTCTTCACAAATATTTTGAAAAAATCCAAGATTATTGATCTGTTGGTATTTGAACAATTCTTAAAAAATCCACGATTATTGGTCTGTTAATCCTTCAAAAATAGTCTGTTGATATTTGAAAAATATTCTAAAAAATCCAGGTATATAAGTCTAGTTAATTCACGATTAAATCTCCAAACGTCCTGGAAAATCTGTTTAATATCTGTAAAATCTGTTTTCTATACAAAAAGTGTCCTGACAAATGTATGTGCTTCTACTTTTTCTGTTTTGTTTGAGTTCTAAAAGTTAATTTGTTGTCTGTCTTGTTGCATTACAAGTACAGACATACAAATATAGTCACAAATACATTATCTGCTGAGTATGTCATTAAAAGTTAAGAACCGGAAGCTATTCAGAATGGAAAACAGTCCCTAGAATAATAGACACATTGTGCCACATGTGACATAGCGGCGGCGACAATAGAAGCAGCAGCAGCTGCAACACCACTAAACGTTAACCTTGAGGCTGGAAAACTTTGCCATGCTATGTGGCTGCAATGAAAACAACGATAATCGGAAACAAGAGTAATTTACACACAATTATCTGGATGTGGAAATTAATAAAGCCCCTGGCCTTAAAAAACAAATCTTTTGAAGACACACACAAACAGAAAACATACAGCAACAACAACATTAGAAGGATAAGATTTTGCATACCTAGAGAGATTATGATATATTTGATACTTGATACGCAAGGATCCAAGGATAATCACAACAATGGCAAAATCATAATCTCACACATACGCAAGCAAGTTCACCCGTATATGAGTAAAATAATAACATGTCTGTTTTTATTGTTGTTGTTCTTGTTGCATTTTCTGTTTTTCATAGTCTTATGAATTGTCCTTACAAGTCAACACACAACATTTGCCTGTCTTACATGCATAACAAACAAAGTCATCAAGCCAAGAAGAAGAAGAAGAAGCTGGCAGACCAAACCCAACCAACCAAACTAACCAACTGCAAGCAGACAAACAAAGGGATCCATGGCTATGTAAGTGTGTGTGTCTGTAGTATAAATGGGATGTCTTTCCTTCCTTAGCCAGTGGCAATAAAACAGTCAAGGACATTGTGGCAAAAACATATAATGCAGGCATGTCAACAAACATCCTTATAGAGACCCCGACCGACCATCATCCTTATACAACAATCACATATGCAAAAATATAAATGCAGTGGCAATTGCTGGATATGTGTGCCTCCAAAGGTTATGTGTGTCTGTGTGAGAGAATATGTGTAGAGTAATTAAATTGTATTTCCTGAAATAAAGATTAATTCACTTTCAACCATAGCATAAAGAGACAGAGAGCACTCAATCACTCGCCGAGTGACTGAATGGATTGTTAGGTGGAACTGACTAACAAGCAGGACAGGTCGTGTCAAACATATACATATGAATAAGTTGGTGCTATGGAGCCATCATAGTGCATTTAATACACTGATGTTGAAAAACATAGCATTCCATTGCACAGTGGATTTCAAGAAAATATATTTGACTGAAATAGGAACATGCATACGCCACAAAAATTAATAATTCCAGTAACGACTCAGTAGATTATGAAGAGCTAAGAAGACACATTTATTGGCGTTTTGACATTCAAATCCCAAAATAACCTAAATAGAGCGTACAAAATCTTTCATAATTTTTGAAAATTTCAGATTACGATTTGTCGAAATATTTACATTCTAGGTAAAGAGTAATTTTTAAGAGGCATAGGAAAATTAAAAAAATAAAAAAAAGGTTAAGAAGTATCGGTCTATTTTGCCAAGACATGTATACAGCTGACGCTTTATGGAGAGGTTTCGAAGAGGTATGATATAAATATTGTAACGTGCCATATTTGGACTATATCTACGACATGCTTCACATTTTATGAGATGTGGATAATTTTGTAAATGTTGAAATATGCGCTAGGTACCATATATAGCGGACAGAAGCATTAGACTTCATCCAATACTGATAAAAATATTGGTATGTGCAAAATTTAAATAATAAAAATGGAAAAGTACCAGAAAGAGTTCACCGATTCCAAAATTCCATATTCACATCACATCTTTGGTTCGGAAAAATAATAACATACCAAGTTTGAAAAGAAAAGTTGAAGAATATTGAAAATAGTGACCCTTTGTGGGGGGAGGTACCAAAAGCGGTGGGCCGATTTCTATCATCTTCCTTACCGGATCTTGTGTTAGTATAAATATTAGAATGTCCGAAGATTAGAAGAAATATGATGCTTATTTCGCATTCTATAAGATATTTTGACCCCTTTGTGGAGGAGGTATTAGAAAGAGAGTACCGATACATCCCACCTTTACACCAGATAATTCGTTAAAAGAAATATTGGGATGTGCGAAATTGAAATAGAATCGGCTTTTTTGAGCGTTTTGTCACAATGTTGACCCATCGTGTGGGAGGTACCACAAGAAGTGTGCTGATATCTATCATCTGCAGATATTTATCTTATCTTATTTCGCATTTCATGTTGATCCGTGGTGTGGGAGGTGGATGGAGTTGTCCGACATATATTTTATCTTCATACCAGATCTTGCGTTGGTAAGATTGTTGATGTGTGTAAAACTCAAAGAATATTGGATTTATGATAGGAATATTGGATTTGCAAAATTGGCTGATACTTTCTTGTTCGAAATCGCTAAGCAGAAGGCCAATACAAAAACATATATTTTTTTGCACTTACTAAAAACTCAAATGTTTAAAAAATACTTGAAATCGGGGAATACCCTTATATGAGTGCTATGCCAAACTCTATCAAACACCATCAAGTTTCTGCTAAGAAAGTTCATTGTTCGTTTCTTAAATTTTTTGGACAGTTAAAACCACTGCTTTCCAGCTACTCGGGCAATTGCGACTAAACTTCACACCAAATTTACATTGTTGGACATTAATAGGGCATAGTAGAGTGCGAACTGAAGAAAATATAACAGCTCTATCGCCCAGTGTTAATAATGACCATATGAAGCCAAACGACACATATATTTTCTTGAATGGGCTCTCGGAAAATTGGCAGAAGATCAAACTTTTTATCGAAAAGTTGTGTTTAGCAACGAAGCTCATTTTTGGATCAATGGGTACGTAAATAGGTAAAATTGTCTATTTTTAAGAGAAAATCGGACAGAAGCATTGTCAAAGCAATCAATTTCACAGTTTGGTGCGGTTTATGGTCTGGTGGCATCATTGGACGTAACTTTTCTGCAATACTGTGAATCGTAACTGTGAATTATGAGCGCTACCGTAAGATGACATCCAACCTGCAAGAGCTTGACTTGCATGACATTTTGAGGTGAACTTTTTGTTTCATGTTACCTCTCCTTTTGGCACCTCCTCCACAAAAGGTTAAATTTTTCATAAAAAATAATATTATAATCAGCTATTTAGAGGGTGTTGTTCACATATTCCAATTGATTCAGTTCTTATTTTGGTATTTTGGTTTCTCGGGGAGTAGAACACTTCCTCACAGACATTTTTCAATGTAAGTCTTATTTTTGATATTTCGAAGATCTTTGGATTTGGCTAAAATTCGTATTTGGTTTGGTTAAAGAATTTCTTTTTTTCGGAGACTCATAATGAAATTTGATCTAGAATAATTCTCCCTTTTACACTTCTCCCAAAAAAGTAATAATAGAGTAAGATCTTGACCCAGATTGAATACGCTCGGTTTAAATTAACAGTAAAAAGGCAAACACATATTTTCCACTTTTTGTTCATAAGTTTTGAATGTAGTTCTCATAAAAACTATTCTAAAGTCAAATGTTGTTTAGAATATTTCTTCTATTAACACATTCCACCTAAAACAAAATTTTATATTTTTTTCGGGTGTCAACTCGAAAAAAGTTAGAGAAAAATATAATAAGAAAAAATACCCTTCACCATTTAAAAACAAATTTGCAAATTTTCAAAACTCTTGCAAAATTCTACTAAAATCATAAAAAACCACACACCGGTAACTCCCTATTACTATTATATTTGGGCCTATACGAAAACATGGACATGTATATGCAATTTTGAATCAATTCCAATAAATAATGCCGCTAAAATCAAAAATACCGAATAAAGGGAGGCACGCATACAAACACGTGGATCTGCATAGGCAATTTTCGGTCACAGGCTGTAGCACCCATTATGAACTTATAATACGAAATTTCAAACAATTTCCTTGGATAATGTTGCTAAAATCATCAAAAAGGGAGGTACCGTCATATGGGTGCTATACGAAGGAAGACGTAGACCACTTTTCTTTCATAGGATGTAGTACTCATTAGGAACTTCACATTCCAAATTTGAAACATATCCGGTGAAAAGTGCGACACAAATACCGAATATCTGGAGGTACAGCTATATGGGGAGTGGGATAAGGAAGGAAAGGATATTTCTTCCATAATAGAAACACATAATGTCAATTTACAAAAAAAATCGGGGTTAAATTGTGACCTTAAATCTGTCGGTACAGTTATGTGCGGGCTGTATCATGTGGACCTATTCAGTACGAAAATTCCTGCAGACCTTCCTTTCGCTTGGAAGCTAGTGTGTCTTTTACAGACGGACAGACAGACGAACATCGCTAAATTCACATAAAATGTATGCTGATCAAGAATATATATATATGCTTTGTGGCTTCTACAATTAATATTTCGAGGGGTAATAAACGAAATAACAAACTTAATATACCCTCCATACTACAGTGGAGGGTATAAAATTGGGGAATATATTCGGTTTTTTTGTGAAAATTGATCCAACGGATCAATGACGGACTTAACATACCCTCTATACTACAGTGGAGGGTATAAATATTAGGGAATATATTCGTCTTTATTTTTATTTGATCCAATAATAGATTTCCTTCCTTTTGTAAGTTATAGTGAAATTTGATTGAGAATATTTTGGTCTTTGACTTCATCCTTCTAAAATGATGCTTCGTTGAAGATTTCTGCACAAACTAAAAAAACACGACTTCAATCCTAGACTCTTGAGATCTTCTAGGACCTATAGTAGAAATAATTTGTACAATATTTTTATTCAAAAGGACCAAAAAGATTTCTTTTCTTACTCCCTTGAGGGTTAAAAATGTCGACCAAAATATTTCTTAATCTCTAATATTACCGAAGACATAATATAGCTAAAATGTACGCATTCCGAGGAATCTTAATACGAAAATTTCGAAAAAAAAAGATAAGAGCTTTCCACGAAAGTGTCTAATAGGGTCTTAAACAAAAATAAAGCTACAGAACATTTTAGTCCAAAACAAAAAATAAAAAAAAAATTATATATATAAAATTTTCATTTATGGCAATATTTTCAGCTCTCGAAAATTTTAAAAACTATTTCAAACATCTCATTCTATTTCACAGTACTGTGCGAACATATGTGGAGTGCATTTGGTATATTTTCAAAAATATACTGGCCGTTGTCAGTTTCACCGAACAGGATCATGTATGTGAGGCTATATGCTTGTCCTCTTTAGACTCTTAACAGCAGCAGGACGACACATAACATGGTCACGATGATGTTGAACATCTTGTTGTGTATACGATGGATGGGTGTAGGTGTGCCATACTTACGAATCACATCTTTACAGCCATACTCATCGTCATGTATAATTACTGAAAGGATGGGGCTTGGAAAAAAGGAAGCCAAAGAAAATGCAGATGAAATCATACACAGAGTGATAATAAAAAAACCATAAAAACAGAAGCCTGAAAATTCCCTATTGGCAGCAAATCTGGCATGAAACAAGCCACTGAAAAAAAGAAAAAAAACTCAAGAACTATAATGGAAAAGCTACTTCATACATATTCATTCTTCAATCATATACAAGGTTGTGCAGGAAAATAAAAGGAAATTTGGACTTCCGTTTGTCGGCTACAAATGGAGAACAATTATTTTGCTACAATTGGATAAGGGAGAAATTTTGTGGCACTTTTTTTCTGGAGAAGAGAATTAATTGTAATTTTAGAATATTTTCTTTGCAAAAAGTCTAAAAGTCGGGCGTACCCGAAGTGGTATCCTACTTCCCTTTGCATATTTGCATAGAGCTTCACAAATACAAATAATCGTTTTTATGATATGATTATAATAATTATAAGGTAAAGTCCCAAGCAACTAATATGTAAGAGGAATATCCTCCTCTGAATTGATTTCAACTAAATTTGCCGAGGCATTTGTGCATTTTCATTTCGGTCTTACATGTTAATATATTTGGTGCACAATTTTCTTGAAATTCGATAAAGATATATATGGGAGCTATATCCAAATCTGAACCAATCTCGATTGTCGAAGGTATTTCTGAGCTGTATTTGATATATTTCCCCGAATATCGTTGTTACGAAGTTCGTATTTATAATCGAATGAACAATATATATGGGGGCCATAGCTATATCTGAACCGATTTTCACTGAATTTGACATACTTGTTTCTAGGCTCAATTTGGTCGTAATTGCCAAATTCCATCACATTTGGACGTTTGATGATTTGATTTGAGCTATAGCTATATCTGAACCGATTTCGATAATATTTGGCATACTTATTTCCAGGCTGAATTTGGTCGTATGTGCAAAATTCTATACTATTTGCGCTGATATTACACGTTTGGTGCACAATAAAAGGCAAATCGGACGAAGATATGTAGGAGTTATATCTAAGTTTTGAGTATCTCCAATTTCAATAGGGTTCGTTCTTGGGTCAAACGAATTACGTGTGCAAAATTTCATCTGGATCGGTCAATATCGAAAGGAACTATGGGTCTATCTCGTTTCATTTTACTTTTTACGAACAAGTGCACAAAGAAATAATACCCTGAACACCTTGTGGTGTAGGGTATAAAAATTATATTGATAGCCGACTGAATTATGAAATTAGAACTAAAAGTAGAAGACACGTCTACTGCTTTTTGAAAATTGACATCGAAGGATAAGCAAAACCCTACTCTAGTTCAGGTTAACAATTTTTAACACATCTATATATTTTGGCAACCATGTAAAATTGTTGTAAAAACTTTTGTAGGACAATTTAGAATTAAATTTATTCACATCAAACACCAAGAAATCAGGCTAAAAGTCCCCTGAAAAGCTTGTAAATGGCTTGTTAACGAATGCCAGAACATGCATATGTATGGATATTTTTTATTGTAATCACAAACCTTTGTTTTTCTCCTTCATCCTCCACTTTTCTTTGTTCCTTGGGACTGTTGTAACACATTTAAAAAAGCATCATCAAAAGCAACTACCAGCCAGCCAACAAATAGTTGAGTGTCTTTTCCGATTACTCCCCATATATATTCCTGCATTTGATGCAAAGGACCTAAAATCCAAAGACCACCTAAACAAATTCAAAGGATTTTTTGTTGAGGTTCGGTTTTAAGCTTGGTTGTAGTTGTACGTTGCATGTCTGCCTAAGGCATGTGCCCCTTCGTGTTGGGACAGACGCATCTTTTCATTGAAATGGGATCATTGGTTTCTGGCACCACGATGCGGTGTTTCTGATGCCCTGCAGCATTTTAAGTTTGGGTCGTCCTTGCATTGCCTTTCTATCTGTCTGTCTGTCGGTTTGTCTGTTGGTCTGTCTATTTGTCTGCTATTTAATGGATAGATTTTTAACCCAAAAAGGCAACAAACTGCAACATGTGTACTTTGGTTGGTGCACAGAACGAATATTTAAACAAGATCTTTGTAAATTGTTGAATTTATATGGCCCAATTCCAATAATTTGTTTAGTGGCTATTTGGAAGGCGGTATACATATGTTGGGGCAATGTAGTTTATTTTTAATTTTTTTTTTCTCTTTTAGAAGCCACTTTTAATTGTCCTTTTTATATAGGAATAAAATGTCTGAAATGTGGTTGCAAGGAAAATACGACATGAGAATTGCCATATATCCGCCAAAAACCCATTACAAGGTAATGTAAACCATTTGCTTTTCGATTTACCAATAGATTGCTATACACAAATAAGAAAAATCCTTAAAAGAGCCTTCTTTAGAGGATCTCTTATTTTTTATATAGGAAACATATTCAGAAATAAGGTTCCGAGGAAAGACGACATGAAAAATGTCTTCTATCTTGGAAAACCCCATTACAAGGTTATGTAAACCAAATATTTTTTGATTTACCAATAAATTTAAAAGGTTATAAACATATTTTTCAAATAATCTTCTTTAGATAGAGGACCTTTTAAATTTCATTTTATTGCCCTTAAACGGTCTCTACAGGTAGAAGACGCTTCACATGGTTCTCAGTGGTAGGCCTTTTTTTATCAATGTATTCACATTTAATAGACCTCCTGTGTATAGAAAACCCCTCCAATAGGCTTTATAGAAGAAGAACTTCTTTAAAATTGATCCTTTATTTCTAGATGGAAGGCACTTTAAATTGCCCTCTTTAGACAGAAGTGCTTTTAAAGGTTATTCTTTAGAAAACAATCCCTCAGATGGCCTTCTATATATGGAAGCACCTCAAATTGTCAACTACAAAACGAAAGGACATTCTATAGACAGAAGGTTATTTAAATAATAGTTTTAAAAATGAAAAACCTGAAGAACAGTTTCATAGAAAGAGAAATTTTGGAAATAGATGATTCTTAAGGTGGCATGGAAAATGGAGGACCCCTTAAATTGCCCTCTATAGATAGAAAAACCTTCCTGGTCTTTCATTAATAGAAAACATTTCCATGTCCTTCAATAGATTGCGTGTATCTAGATGACCTAATATAGCAGAATATTCTTTAAACGCGTCTTCGAGGAGACCATTTGATTGTTCTTTTATATAAGAAAACCTTCTTTAAATAGAAAATCCTTTAGGTGGCATTATGTAAATAAATGGAAGTTCCTTTAAATTCCCTCATTTGATAGCAGAGCCCTCAAAGAATATTTTATAGAATAAAGAGTCTTTTAAAGATATTTCATAAATTGAAGGTCCTTGAAAAGGTCGTCTATAGATAGGGGAACATTTAGATGACCTTCTATAGACTCCTTTTATCAAATGAAGGATAAGTAGGATGCAGATGAAATGGCATTTCACAGACCTTTCATATGTCCTTCCATAGACCGTTCACATGTCCTTCTATGGAAAGAAGTCTCATCACATGTCACAAAGAAGACCCTAGAAATGGTAAGTTATCGAAAAAAACTCATTTAAATAGCCTAATATCCTAAAATGGAATACTGAAGATATGAAATCCTTCCAATGATTTTCTGGGATTAGATGAGGTACCGTTATATGGGGAATATAGAAAAACGTATGTAAAATGTTCTTCGTACGAACCACAGAACATTGCAGAACATTTTACATACGTTTTTCAATATTCCCCATATAACACATATAACATACATATATATATTATTGATTATATATGTAATAATTTTAGTTTGCTCAGAACTTATTATAACGTAATGTTTTTGGCTTTAGAGGCTTTTATTACATGAATGAATTTAAATAAATAAATAACTTTCAATTTTGAGACAAATTCGATAGAAAATGTGACATCAATCACCAAAATACCGAATATCCGAAGGTACAGTTAAATGGGCGCTATAATAAAAACAGAGGTAGAACAATTTCGGTTTAGAACAATTCCGTGAAAAATGTGATTAAATTAACAAAACACGGTATATCGGGAGGTACTGCTATAGAGGCTATAGGAAATCTTGGATTTAAATACACAATGTGCTGCCACCGGGTCTAGAACCCATTACCGAATTTAGGAAGGAAATATACACGCCACTTCGTTCGCGAACATGGGAAATATTTATATCCTTATACGAAACATTTTTATTCAACTACTTTTCTTTTCCAAATGCACCCATTGTCTAAATCTTTTACACTCCCTTCTAGTACGAATTTCGAAAAACATTTCCCTATATAAATACTCTAAGATCACAGTGATCCCTATACAAATATTTACAGTTCTAGTGCTTTTCTGGTTCGCATTTCCAAAAACTGCACTGTCTAAGTCCAACAAACAACCACTGTGACCCTTACACCAAAATTTATAATTCTACTTCAGTTTCTACAAAATTCCGCTCTTTTCGTGCATTGTACAAGTCACATTTCAATTTCATTATCTGAACGCTGGAGTCCAGCTATTTTCCTTCAATACAGGGTGAGATAAAAAAAAACTGCAACCATCTTTAGACTGCTCATCATTTCTAAGTCACTCGTCCGACAGCTGTTAAAATTATTCCAGTGACAGCCTATTATATTGTTTACAAGCGTACAAAAGCGTTTTGGTGAGAATTTTCCAGAATAAAAGTTAATTGTGATGGAATTCAAGCGTGATAGTGTGATTTAACTGGGAATAAATATTTTGTGTCTCGTACCATCGCTTGTTACCGTAGCTCGACATCAAGGAAATGGACGGAAGAAAACAGCAACATCAGCAGAAATGGTTCGAAAAGTAATGAAGCGACTTGATCGAATCCCGCGTCGCAGTGGCCGAAAAATGGATCGTGAGCTGAAGACTTAAAAGACTGAAAAGAGCTATAGAGTTGCTTCGCTTGGCCGAAAGTGGTGAACTGCCGAATTTGGTTTTCTCCGATGTGAAAACATCCGTTGCCCAGCAGTTTGTAAACAAACAAAATGATTGTGTTTACGTGCCAAAGAGGTCAGCTGAAAATGTGCACCTTCGGTCGGGGAATGGGCCATATGCCAACATTAGTACCATTAGTACTTTTCAAACACTATTTCCTTCGCATTTCCAAATCTTCCTCCATATCTAACAGCTACATACTCACAGTGAACTAATACCAAAGAAGCCGATTTTTTTCATCCTTTGCAGACTACGAGTCTCGAACTCACAACCTTCGATTTTGTGGTCGGAGGCGCACATTATATGCCGATGGTACTCATTGGTACTTGGTAATAAGAAAATAAAGTACCTTTGCTTTGTAATTTTTGTTAGGAATTACACTATGTTTTCATTCTACTGGTCATACAGAAGGTAATTCGTTTATATTACCTTATAATGGGTTATTCGTCTCACTGAACGCCCAAGTATTTGCTAGGTACTTTTGTACATATTTTCTTCCATTTACTTTTGTCGATGTTCGTCTGATGGAATTTTTAGCCAAATTTTCTATACAATTTTTCTTTAAAATCTCACTTATATCAAAACACACCCCACATCTCACCCCAACAGCTAACCTAAACAAATTAAATTTTTCGCATATCAAAAATCAAATTACTTCCCACTTGACATTTTGTCCTTGTCTACGAATGGTGGAAATTCTAATGATGAGACGATGAGGCATGACGACATTTGTGTGCAACGACTGCTTGAGTGAACCTCCACTTGAATAAATTTCTTAGGGGCTGCTTTAAGGTGCAGACGAAATCTTAGTTTAAGGTTATTGACATATTTTTTTTCTTTAGGTGTCCTCTCATGGTTTGGAACACACGGAGCTGCCTTATTAAAGAAAAGAAAAGAAAAGAAAAGAGAATTGAATCATGATTTCTATGGGCCTCCAATAATCAAATAACCACCTCTGAAATCAACACTGAATAATAAAACAGATTTTATTTGTTGGACATAAAAGTGAGAGGAGGAGGAGGTTGTGACATTTTATTTTTACTCTAGCAATTTTATGTGACCGCTGTGGCCCGGCAACAACAATTTGTCCTTTCGTTTCTTTTGTTTAGGCAAGGAAGTGCAATAGACGAGCCAAGAACGCCGAGGAGGTTAGTTTAGTTTGTATGCAAAACAAATTTCAACAAATTTCAACATTCTGTCAACATTTGACAATCATTCCATCATTCACGTTGTTCGTCTTTTTTTTTTTATTTGTTTCTTCTATTTGTTTCTGTTGCCCATAATCCTAAGGATGGATAAAATCTACTCCGCAGCATAGTTGTCTTCAGGTCTATTTGAGAGAGTGTTTTGTGAAGAGTGCATTTGACAATTAAGTGATTTAGTAGTTTAGTTTTTTTTAGTTTTAGTTTAGTTTAGTAGTAGGATTTTCATAATGCTATTGTTGTTGTAGTTCGGTCGTTTTTTGTGGCACTTCATTGAAAGACCACTTTTTAGGTCACATGTTTATAAAATTTATGGCACTCTTGGGACCAGAGAAAAAACTGTGTGCAAGTTTATTTGAACTTCTTAACAATTATCAAAATTTATCCGATTCGTCTCTAAGGAGAACTGGTACAACCCCCATCTATATATATAAAAAAATTAGTGAAATGACTGAATAACAACGCCCAGACGAAACGGCAGAAACAAGAATCTTAGCTTTTGCACAAGGGCCAATCTTGGTGCGTAGCCGTATGATAAAGCTGGGTTTTTGGAAATTCGAACTAAAAAGGTAAGAAAGTACTAAAATTTCTTAAAAATTGGATACTTTGTATTGGACAAACGGAATGAGCTAGAATTTGAAATGAGAGTCACTGATGGAGTGCAGGATAGACGTACAAAGGGTTTTTGGAAATTCGAACTGTAAGGTTTCGAAAAGTTCTAAAATGGTAATATTTCTGTGAACGGATAGAGCAAACAACTTGAAAGAAAGAAAATAGCAACATCAGCAGAAATCGTTCGAAAAGTAAAGAAGCGACTTGATGGAAACCCGCGTCGCAGTGGCCGAAAAATGGCCCGTGAGCTGAACATATCGCAACATTCCATTCGGCAAATATTGAAAAATGAGTTCGGTGTATAGCCATTGAAATTCCAAAAAGTGCAAGTACTTACATCGCAACAGAAAGAAAATAGACTCAAAAGAGCTAAAGAGTTGCTTCGCTTGGCTGAAAGTGTTGAACTGCCGAATTTGGTTTTCTCCCATGAGTTTGTAAACAACAAAATGATCGCGGTTACTTGCCAAAGGGTTCAGCACCTTCGGTTGGCCACCAGAACTCAAGCGCCGGCCATGGTGATGGTGTGAGCCGCCATAACAGCCGATGGTCGCTCTCCGCTTGTATTAATCGACCGTGGCATCAGAATAAATGCCGAATATAATCGTGAAAATATTCTGGAGGGTGTTGTGCAAGTAAACATTTTGGCCGCAGACCTTGAACATTCCAAAAGGACTCAGTACCATCGTACTCAGCATGCGCCACCCAAGATGAGTTACAAAATGAGGTTCATCGCTTGATTTCCAGGGCACAATGACCACCAAAATCTCCGGATACCAATCCGTTGGACTATTGTGTCTGGAGTATTTTGGAAGCAAGGTTGGCTCTAAAAAATACCAAAATGTCGATCAACTCAAGCAAGCGCTTCGCCGGGAATGTGCCAAAATATCACATAGCAACATTCGGGCAGCGTGTGACGGTTTCATTGCCCGTTTGAATGCCATAGTTCGTGCCAAAGGTCACCAATTCGAATAAATCTAAACTTATTCTAAAATTTGATGCTATTTTCGACATTTTTTGCTTTCATTCAATAAAATTAAAAAAAAAAATGTTAAAATTATGGCGTTTGATTTTGTTGCAGTTTTTTTATTCCCACCCTGTATATATGTGAAGACTTTTCAATCTACTATGAATGGGTCTTCGATAGATAGAATTCTCCTCTTCCCTTCAATTGGTATTTTATAGAATTGGATAGAAGAATCCCTTTCACATGGACTTTTGTAGAAACCGTTTAAAGGTTTCCTATCAAAGACTTTTAAAAGTAGTTTTCTATGGACAGAAGACCCTTTCATAAAAAATCCATTAAATGGGTCTTTTAAAAGAAGGATGATTTTTCAACAATTGTTTAATGGAAATAATGCCCTTTAAATGGTTGTATACGGTATTCTATAGATAGTAAGCCTTTCAAGAAATTTTCTCTACAAAGGAAATAAAATTTTCTTGTCGTAATATCAAATATTTCAATTTGCAAATAATGATTTTTCTAACTAATTTTTGCAAATCGTAACTATTTTCCAATTAACTTACCATAAATTTCAAACAATTGCGATCTAAAGAGCAGCAACAATCATCGAGGTTCCTTATATTGAGAGGCTACACTGACAGATGGATATGTTTTAGCCACGATATAGTATTTTACGTTGATCTGGAATATATACACTTGGGTGGGTCTTAAATAATTATTTTGATGAGTTATAAACGTAATATGCCTTCCATAGGGTACGAAACGCATTTGTTTTACTTTAAGAATACACTTTTCTATTCTACATCTGTTATTGAAATAGCAACGTTATGATTTGTGGTAAAACAAGCTAGATCTATGCCAATAAGGGTCTGTTAAAAGTGTTACATACACATCAACTCAACGTACTTAATTATTATACCCTACACCACAAGGTGGTAAGGGTATTATGTCTTTGTGCATTTGTTTGTAACAGGCAAAAGGAAACGAGATAGACCCATAGTTCCTTTTGATGATCTGCATAGAATCACATTCTGAGTCGATTTATGCATGTCCGTTCGTCCGTCCGTCCGTCTGTCCATGTATTTTTGTAAACAAAGTACAGGTCGCATTTATTATCCTATCCAGATGAAATTTTGCACAGATCATTTGTTTGGTCCAAGGACAAACCCTATTGAAATTGGAGATAATCGGTCAAAATTTAGATATAGCTCCCATATATATCTTTGTCCGATTTGCATTTTATTGTGCACCAAACGTGTAATATCAGTCCGAATAGTATGGAATTTTGCACGTACGATCAGATTGGACCTGAAAATAAGTATGTCAAATTTGATCGAAATCGTCCTCCGCAGCCGTAATATGCACTCTGTAACAGCAATAGTTGTGGAAATCTACCAAATACAGCTCCGAAATACATTTGCTAAATTTTATCGAGATCGGTTCAGATTGAGATATAGCTCCCATATATAACTTCGTCCGATTTAAGAAAATAAGTATGTCAAATTTGATCGAAATCGGTTCAGATTTGGATATAGCTCCCATATATATTGTTCATCCGATTTGTTATTTTTGTCCTCCGCAGCCGTAATATGCACTCTGTAACAACAATAGTTGTGGAAATGTACCAAATACTGCTCCGAAATACATTTGCTAAATTTTATCGAGATCGGTTCAGATTTAGATATAGCTCCCATATATAACTTCGTCCGATTTACCTTTATTGTGCACCAAACGTCTAATATTTGCCCAAATTGGATGAAATTTGGCACTTACGACCGAATTGAGTCTAGAGCTAGTATGCCAAATTTGGTGAAGATCGGTTCAGATATAGCTATAACTCCCATATATATTGTTCATCCGATTTGTTGTATTTGTTACCTACAGCCGTAATATGCACTCCGTAACAACGATATTCAGGGAAATATATCAAATACAGCTCAAAAATATCTTTGCCAAATTTTATCGAGATCGGTTCGGTTCGGTTTGGATATAGTTCCCATATATATCTTTATCTGATTTCAAATTAATTTTGCACCAAATGGGTAATACAAGTCCGAATTTAAAAGATACACATGCTTCGGCTTAAAAACTTTTAATTGTTGTGCGCAGCTCTACTAGATTAGCAAAGTGGTGTAGGGTATTATAAAGTCGGCCCGCCCGACTTTAAGACTTTCTTTACTGGTTTTTTCTGTTTCGTTTGATTACATCGGGTCTCAAACTCAATGAATCTTCAGTTTTTTGGTCGGACGTACAGCCCTAATGTTACTCATTAATTGGTAATTTGAAAAATATTTTCCATTGCTTCGTAAGTTCTCAAGGAATATACCATTATTTTCCGCCTGCTGATAATTTTACATTGCCTTGTAATGGAACATTCGGCTCATACATCTTCCAAATATTTTACTGGTTGTCTTTCTATCATCTCTATTTTCCAACGCTCATTTTTCTTTGAGTCTATATGCCAATGTGATGTGATGTGATGAAAATGATTTAAAAGGCGAACAAAAACCCAAACTTTTACTTTCAAAATAGTTTTGTTCGCCCGTCGTTCCGACAACGTGTGTGTGTGTGAGCCTGTGCATGCTGCTTGTCATTCGTTTTGTTCTGTGACTAGTGGCATGTTAAAAAAGTCCTTTTTTGTTCATTTTGTGGCTGACACAATTGGGGTTATTTTGTAGCACTGCGCTCTGTTGTCGTGTCGTGGACGGTCGTCCGTCCGTCCGTCCATCTCATATAACGGCTAACACACGGCTTTTTGGTTTGATAATGGTTTTGGGGCTTTTGAGTGCCGTTTTTTGTTTGCAGTAGTAAATAACAATTAAAGTTTTTCATTTTCGTTGTTGTTGGTGTTTTCTGTTGCACTTTAATAATGATAAACAACTGTTTTGTTGGCTGGTTGGTCGGTTGGTTGGTGAGTATGGTGGAATGTGTGTTCACGTCTGATTTATTAATGAATAACTTCAGTTTTTCTACGGTAGACTCGCCTCCCCTTCCCAAAAGAGGGTCAATTTATTCGCCATTATTGTCTAGTAGGTCTCCTACGGGAATATGTGAATGAGAGAAAGCCATAGCATGCAATGGACACACCAGATGCGAAATAATTGCCATGGAATTCCGCGAAATGTGATTAAATGGAAAACACATTTAATGGTACCTTAAGCTATTAGCATATCTCCTGGTAGGATCTTGGTCAAGGGTGTAACATTTTTTTTATACCCTACACCACATAGTGGTAAGGGTATTATGTCTTTGTGCATTTGTTTGTAACATGGAGAAAGAAACGAGATAGACCCATAGTTACTTTTGAGAACCTTCATAGAATCACTTTCTGAGTCGATTTATTCATGTCAGTCCGTCTGTCCGTCCGTCTGTCCATGTATTCTTGTGAACAAAATGCAGTTCGCATTTATTATCCGATTGAGACGAAATTTTATAACCAATATTTTTTTGGCCCAAGGACGAACCCTATTGAAATTGGTGAGAATCGGATCAAATTTAGATATAGCTCCCATATATATCTTCATCCGACTACGGGTTAAATGTGCACCAAATGTCCACTATCAGTCCAAATTACCTGAATTTTGGCACACCCAACCGAGATCGGCCTAGAAGCAAGTATATCAAATTTGGAAATCGGTTCAGATACAGCTATAGCTCCCATATATATATCTTTCATCCGATTTGATCTTTAAGTCCCTCACATTCCAACTATGCACTCCACAACCGTGATATTTGGTACCAGGTATTAGATGGTGCACAGAAATACCTATTTTAAATTTTATCGAAATCGGTTCAGATTTGGATATAGCTCCCATATATATCTTCATCCGATTTCGGGTTAATTGACCACCAAATGGCCAATATCAGCCCAAATGGCCCGAATTTTGGCACATGTGACCGAGATTAGCCTTAAAGCAAATACAACAAATTTGGAGAAAATCGGTTCAGAAACAGCTATAGCTCTCATATATATGTTTTATCCGATTTGGTGTTTAAGTCTCTCACATTCGTAATATGCACTCCACAAGAATGATATTTGGTACCAGATATAAGATACAGCCCAGAAATAGCTGTTTGTAATTTTTTCGAAATCGGTTCAGATTTGGATATAGCTCCCATATATATCTTTATCCGATTTCGGGTTAATTGTGCACCAAATGGCCGATATAAGTCCAAATGGACTGAATTTTAGTACATCGGACCAAATTCAGCCTAGAAGCAAGTATATCAAATTTAGTGAAAATCGGTTCAGATATAGATATAGCAACCATATATATGTTTCATCCGATGTAGTGTTTTAGTCCCTTACATTTGTATTATTCACTCCACAACTGTGATATTTGGTACCAGGTATTAGATGGAGAACAGGAATAGCTGTTTTAAATTTTATCGAAATCGGTTCAGATGTGGATATAGCTCCCATATATATCTTCATCCGATTTCGGGTGATAAACCACCAAATGGCCGTAATAGCATCAATTTTGGCAAATCCGAGCGAAACCAGCCTATAAGCAAGTACAAAAATTTTAGTAAAAATCGGTTCAGATATAGCTCTAGCTCCCATATATATGTTTCATCCGATTTGCTCTTTAAGTCCCTTACATTCGTAATATACTCTTCACAGGAATGATATTTGGTACCAGATATCAGATAAAGCCCAAAAATAGTCGATTTTAATTTTATCGAAATCTGTTCAGATTTGGATATAGCATAGCATAGCATACTCTTCACATTATTCTATCGATTTCAGGTTAACTGTGCACTAAATGTTCAATATCAGCCCAAATCACCTGAATTGATGTCGAAGTGATGTCGAATTAAATATTTCGAAATCATTAAAAATGCATATAAACGATTTCTGCGAAAGAAACATAAAATGACAGCGAGCTATTGAAGACCCATCGAAGGTCTTATATCTACAAGTTACTAATTAAAGATATTCAAAGAATCTAAAGAATATTCTATTCGCACAAACAGAATATTATGAATATAATGAAAATATTCGAAATAAACCATAGAAGGAAATCAGTTTGAAGAAAACCAAAAAAATATTTTATACATAAACAAATGAGCAAAGGCTATAGCCGTGCAGGGCCGACCATAGATAGTTTTCTATCTTCAAAAGTCCTATAGAAGTTGTAATCATGAGGAATATTCACAGAAGGTGTTTTATAAATAGGTTTTTATACCCTACACCACATAGTGGTAAGGGTATTATGTCTTTCTGCATTTATTTGTAACATGGAATAGGAACCCTATTTAAATTGGTGAGAATCGGTTCACAATTCAATATAGCTCAATATATCCAACCGATTTCGGGTTAATTGTGCACCAAATGGCCAATATCAATTCAAATGACCGAAATAAGTCTAGAAGCAAGTACATCAAATTTAATTTTGTTGTTTCAGCCGTTTTGGGGTTTTAAGACCCTCACATGCGTAATCAGATTCGGATATAGCTCCCATATATATCTTTATAAGATATCAGGTTTTTTGAGCACCAAATGTCTAATATCAGCCCAAATTTTCTTACTTTCGGAAATTATGAATGAATTCGTCACAGAAACAAGTAATTCAAAAATCGGTTCAGATGTATGTTTCATCCGATTTGGGATTTTAAAACCCTCACATGCGTAATATGTACTCCACAACAATGATTTTTGGTACCAGATAACTAATGGAGCTCAAAATTACCTTTGTCAAATGTTATCGAGATCGGATCAGACTAGAATATAGCTCCCATATATATCATTATTCAATATCAGGTTTGCTGTGCACCAAATGACCAATATCAGCCCAAATGGACTGAATTTTCGTACATCCGACGGAATCAGATATAGCTATAGCTCCTATATATATGTTTCATTCGATTTGGTGTTAAAATCACTCACATGTGATAAATTTGCCCTCCACAACAATGATATTTCATACAGAACATCATACAGAACATTTCATAGCTTCGATATACATCTTCATCCGATGTACGGGAATTGCTCACCATATATGTAATATCAGAGCAAATTGAATAGATTTTTTCATATTCAACCAAATTCGCGCCAGACATTGGGTCTGGACTCTTACATCACATTTTATAAGAGTTAAAATTATTGAAAATTTTGTCCCCTTGTGGGGGAGGTACTTGATGGAGTGGACCGATATTGTAAATTTTCGATACCAATATTAAATTTTTATTGATAATAGGTATTAGTTCATAGTTCATACAATTTTATCCACTCTTTAGTTCACATTTCCAAGCCCCCAGTCCGACCCCATCCTTATACTTGTAGTTCCATTAGAATCCACATAGTTCGACTTTCCAAACATTTGAGGGTTTCAAAAAGTACCATTTTTATCCCATATATTATATAGTTATAGATCAGCTCCATCTCTTTCGTCTGGACCACCCAGTGATACACTGGTTTTGACCACACAGTGATACACTGTGGAAATTTATGATGCAAAAAAAATCCTTTGGGAATAATTGCTTTTTCTGAGTTTATTAAAAAATTCCAAAAGGGACATTTCATCAACGATAAAGTTTCTAAGTTTTTGGGGAATAGAGTTTTCAAAATGTCAGCATATAATATTTCAGAAAATAGATTCATATATCTTGACCCGCTTAATGCCGAATTTAATATTCCCCAATTATATGATTATAAAAAATCTGGTAATCTGTGATTATGTTTTCACTAAATCACAGTCACTGTCAGATTTCGTCCTTTAACTTTCGATTCTAAAGATTGGCACACATAGATAACTTTCCCTTATCTGTCATATTTATGGTTACATATGCACATACATTTAAAATCAATGACCCAATGACCACCATCATATTATCGTTATTATCATTGGCAGGATATCAATACCGGTCATTAAATTTTAAAAGCATTTTTACGAATGTGTGTGGCAAAGCCAAGACGAGCAAAAAATACCATAAATATTTTCAAATAAACCAAAAAAAAATGGCTTTTGATTTAAAGGTAAAAAGCCACCAACAATTCCGCATGGAAAACAAGAAAAGTGGGTTGATGGCATGGTGATATGATAGCAATTTATCAAAAAAGAAAACGGGGAATACTTCAACCTCAGCCATGAAAGAAATAGAATGAGAGATCAATTCAAGAGCTGTACAAATATTTGAATTTCTAAAATTACATGGAAACCGTAGACGAAGAGGTATGGTAGGGTGGGGGCCAAGGGAAAACAATAATTCCTGGAAATGGGGCATTCTCGTTATATTTGGTTCACAAGCAATTTGGGTTAGGGTGGAGGAAAAGTCATTGTATATATTATCCAACAAGGTGTGTGTAGTACACTTGTTCAGTTATTGTTGTGGTTGTTTTTGTAGTATTTCTTATTTGGTATTGGTAATGATGATTGTTGTTATTATCAGTTGTATTTCCTTTTAACCCCAATCATTTGCATTTGTCTCCTCCCTTATTCCTTTCCCATCTTTTTGTTTATTTTTTTTTTTTTGTGACTTACCTTAATTTTCATTACGTAATTGGAGGGCACAAAGCCAATATTGCCCTTCATGCTGACCACTTGCCACCAGTTCCTTTGTCTTGCCGAGGTCTGATATAAAATAAAATATTCACCCTCATCGAAGCTAATCGTCTTGGGATAGGCGGCTTGAAAATCATATAAAGCTTTAAGCATTTCGATGTTATCTGCAATGTAGGAAAAACAAACCACACACACAAACACATTAATACTTATTTTTATTATTAATTTGTTTTTTATTTTAAAAATTATAATTTTTATTTTTTAATTATTTATTTCAAGGTTCTGTTTTTCTTTTTCGTTTTTGCCCAAATATTTTTTACCCGAAAAAATATATTGTGTCAAATAAACAACACCCAGAGTCAACTGCACCAGCCAACTCAATTACAGAGAGAGACAGCAGCTGACTTATCAACGCGATAGAAAAATTGCAACTACTGAGGAACAACGAACGCACTGCGAGACCAGCTGGGGAGTGTTTACACACGACCAGGACAACGACGTGCCAACAACGGCATTGGTTTTGCTGACGTTAACGTCGGTGACTGGCTGAAGCAGTCGTCAGTAGCAGCAATCCTTGCAAGGATATGCGGTAACAATTGTCAAAATAAAATACTACTACAACTACTAAAGGAAAACAAGAGCAATAACAGGAAGAAGAAGACATCAGAGAGAATAGAACAATAATGACAACAACAACATCAGTCAGTAGTTATGGCATACATTGAAAATAGTTGACGTTGAATGAGCAAGGCAAAGGATAATCACAAGTGTAACGAAAAGGAAATCAAAGAGAATGCCAACAAAAACACACAAAACCGACCCAGGCTCAGTTCAGCTCAGCTCACTCAACATAAATAACGGTAACGACGGCAACAACAATGCCATAATGAAGTAAAACTAGCAGAACAAAACAAAATAATACGGATTGAGAGAATGTAAAAGGGAAAGAGTTTCAAGAATGAGAAAGCAAAAGAGTAAGTTCGTCATTGTAAAGGGCTGCCAAATTATATGTTTTGAAATAATGCCTATATATTCATTTGAAACGGGACCAGAGAACTATTCTATGGTGAGTAAAAAAAATGGAGCAAAGTCAAAAAACATAATTTTTACATTTTTTTTTTAATTTTATTGATTTAAAGCAAAAAAATTCGGAAATAGCATTAAATTTTAAAATAAGTTTAAATTCGTTCGAATTGGTCACCTTTGGCACGAATTATGGCCTTCACGTCCAATGAAACCGTCACATGCTGTCCGAATGTTGCTCTCCGGTATTTTAGCCCATACCCGGCGAAGCGCTTGCTTGTGGTGATCGACACTTTGGTATTTTTAGTGATATCCTTGCTTTCCAAAATACTTCAGACACAATAGTCCAACGGATTGATATCCGGAGATTTTGGTGCCATCGTGCGTAGTTTCATCTTTAATACACCCTCCAAAATATTTTCGCGATAATATTCGGCATTTATTCTGATGCCACGGTCGATTAATACGATCGGAGAGCGACCATCGGCTGTTATGGCGGCCCACACAATAACCATTGCTGGCGCTTGAGTTCTGGTGACCATCCAAAGGTGCACATTTTCAAGTAAACACGATCATTTTGTTTGATTATTTGGACAACGAATTTTTTCTCATTGGAGAAAACCCAATTCGGCAGTTCACCACATTTGGCCAAGCGAAGCAACTCTTTAGCTCTTTTGGCTCTATTTTCTTCCAGTTGCGGTGTAATGTCTTGCACTTTTTGGAATTTCAATGGCTTTATCCCGAGCTTATTTTTCAATATTTGCCGAATGGAATATTGTGATATGTTCTGCTCACGAGCCATTTCTCGGCCACTGCGACGCGGGTTTCGATCAAGCCGCTTCTTTACTTTTTAAATCATTTCTGCTGATTTTGTTTTCTTCCGTCCACTTCCTTGACGTCGGGCTACGCTACCAGTACCACTGTAATGAGCGATGGTACGAGACACAAAAGTTTTATTCACATTTAAATGCTGGAATGGTCTAACGATAGCCACTTGTGGTTTTCCAAACATAAAGAAATCACACTATCACGCTTGAATTCCATCACGAATAACTTTTTTTCTGGAAAATTCACACCAAAATGCTTTTTTACGCTTGTAAACAATATAATGAGCTGTGTCTGGAATAATTTTAACAGCTGTCTGAAGTTGGTTGCAGTTATTGCAAGTGAAAACTATTCCAAGTGGATTTTGTAGTACTTTTTATGTAGATCAAAACCCGAAAAGAGTTTCGGGTTTCGGTCACACTTTTTTGGTAAGTATTGTTTACGTTCTTTTTAATTTCGCCAAAAATTTTAAATTTTGGTGTTCTAAGTTATTATTTTGTAAAAACACTAAGTATTTTAGACGAAAAGTACAAAAACTATTCTCTTATTATACCCTAAGTCTTATGGCTTCAGAGGTTACATGTCCATTGATATGTACAAAATGCGTGTTATTTAAATTAGTTTCAAAACATTTGGAAACGATAGTTAACGAAGGAAGTATCCGATTAGTTAAAACGTGGTACATTCTAACATTTTTAGACAAAATTTATGTCAAGGTCAAGTTTAAAACGTTGAAAATCAAGCAAAAAATATCAGGCGATTTGTCGACAGATGTATACCCTCAGCCATCAAGTACTTCCTTCACTTTGTGTGCAAAATATGCAAAGTTTAAGAAAAATCGAACAATTATTTCCAAATTTTATTTATTCAATTTATTCAAATAATTGTTAATCAAAATGCTAATCTCTTGTGGTATAGGTCCAAGAAGAAGTTAACCGACATATCCCATAATTACAATCGATCTTTGGTTGATAGAAATATTGAGATACACGAAGTTTGAAGAAAATCGCAGACTTTTCCGCACCTATAAGGTTTACGATTATTCAAAATGTTGACCCCTCGTGCTAAAGGTACCAGAAGGAATAATCCGATAACTTCCATATTCACATCAGATCTGGTTGAGAGAATTATTTAGATATACCAAGATTAAAAAAAATGAAACCTTCTAAATTTCAAATGAAACTTAAATTACAATGGGTTATCTGAATTTCAAAATAAATTTTTGAATTTAAATTGAAAAGGTTCGAATTTCAAGTAATATGTTTGAATTTCATTACATTTGGAAATGTGTGAATCCTCTATTAAAAATTTTGCTTCTTACAATTTTCTTTGAGTTTCATTGCATTCGGAAAATGTGTGAATTGTCTATTAAAATTTTTGTTCCTTTACAATTTTGTGAAAAAAACGAGCAAAATTGTCAACTATTTTGCGACACACCCTGTACCATAACAAATAAATAAATAAACAAGTATACGCCGCAGGGCACAACATAATAAATCATAGAAAACTTGGCGAATGCATATTGCACTGCTATTTTGCATTTCAATCCCACCACCACCCGCTCAACTACTTACCCATGTTTCTCTTTTAACGAATATTGCGATCAAAACAACCTTTAAAAACAATGACGTCCGAATTGAGTACTGGCAGCGAACACCTTCAACACAATTTTGATTATATTATTTAATTTTGTTTTCGTTTGTATATTCGTCGCTTTGCACGTTTTTACTTGAAAACAATCTCACACACACGCACACACGTTACAACGAGCTTTATCTGATTTTTTTCTTTTATTTTGACCAACTTCTTTCTTCAACGCGCATCAACTAAAACAAATTGAAACATTCCCTCCTTTTTCCTGGATGTTCAAGAACACACACGAACGTACAACGCACACAAGCTCTACATATATATTTGTATATATAGCAGTTTGGTATATACATATAGCCAAAGTAGGAGACACTCTTTTTCAGGGCGGAGGCCAATAGAATTTTTCTTCGAAATCTTTATTCACACAAACATTTCCTGCTTTCCATTCAATCCGATGGGCACAATAATTTTCTTATTAGCCACACTAAATTGTTGTTATACTAACAGCTTGCTTGTGGCATCCGTTCAATTACCTATCTTCACTTGACTTTTGTTGACAATTTCACTGTGTTGATTTTGTTCTTGTATCGCGTCAAATGCTATTTATAAATAAAAATTCCGGGGGACTATTTATAAATGCATTAAATTGAGATGAGAGCAAATAAAATTTATGGCAGACTGAATATTTTGCAAACTTCTTTTTTCCAGCACTATTAGATTTTTAGTATAAACAGCGGTTCGCACACTTTTGATCTCCGACGCGCACTTCCTTGTTGAGATGACTGAAATACAGGATAAAAGGATAAGGCTATGATGGTTGTTGATGAGTTTGTTTGTCTCCCAATTAGATGTCAAAGTTGGAAGTTGGAAAACGAATCATATGTTTAGTGAGAGTCCAATAGGAGAAGTAACTAAAAGAGAGCGAGAGTGTAAATACAAATAAATCAGAGAAGTGCTTAATGAACACAGCTGTAAATCCAACCGGATAGTGAAACGTAAACAAAACGTAAGATAGTAAAGTGACGTATGTAGCAACAAACTTCATTTTTAATAAAATATTGCTACAAATCATCGCAAGACTACGGAAAAAATGGCGGATCACTTAATAAAACGGGAATTTTTTTTATAAAAAGATAAACCATAGTTTATATTATCAGATTTATTCCTTTTTTAAAATAAAATTTATCACCTTTTTACAAATTAAAATTTATGAGCTTAACTTTTCTTAATTTCTGTGCGTGAAGCATGGTCATTTCAAAATAGCATACCCATCTCTGCATTTTCTTTAATTTACTTTGTCACATTTCTCTACATAAAAACAGGTTCCCATCACTGATTTGTGTATGTACAATGGATTTATAAATACAAATTTTGACAATGAGATGTTGTCAAATGAATAATCTTTTTTTAAAAAAAATGTAAACATATGTTTGCATGACTTTACCTCCTTGATTCTAGCATGGCGTGAAGATGCATAAGAGGATTTCTCTTTATGACATAACGGCATCCGGCTGGCTTTTTCATAAAAGAAAGACTTTAGAGCAGTAATTTAAATTCATGGACCGAAATTAATCCTAAACCCCTTTTTTCGAAAAATTGTGTTGTGCTGCATTTTGGTTGATAAAACCACATAAAGAATTAATTTTTAAAAGTTGCTCTGAAAGGACTATTTTACCTGGAAAGTTCGAGAAAGATAAACTAATACAAATATGAAAACTAGATGGCAATTCTTTAAATTTAATATCACCTCATCTAAAAAATCCAATATGTGGGGGCAATACCAAAACCTGGAATCTCCTGTCATAGCCTGTAGCATCCATTAAGAACACCAAATACCAAATTTTAAAGAATTTCGGTGAATAATGGCGCCAAAATCATCAAAATACCGAATATCGGGAGGTGCCGTTATATGAGGGCTATACATAGACGTAGACCTGCACAGACAATTTCCTGTCTTACGCTGTAGAATGAATTACGAACTTCAAATACCAAATTTGAAACAATTTCGGTGAATAATGTCGCCAAAATCATTAAAATGCCGAATATCGGGAGGTATTGTTATATGGGGGCTATACGTAGACTTATACCCAGACAATTTCCTGTCTTACGCTGTAGAATATATTACGAACTTCAAATACCAAAGTAAACAATTCCGATTAATAATGTCGCTAAAATCATCAAAATACTAAGTATCGATTTTCTCTCATAGGCTGTGGTATCCATTACGAACTTCCAATACCAAATTTGAAACATTTCTGGTGAATAATATCGAAAATAGGGAGGCACCATTATATGGAAGCTATACCAAAACGTGGACCTACATGCCCCATTTTCAATACCAAAAGTCCTGTAGGTATAATATACACTTGAGTAAAATTTTATCAACCTAC
The DNA here is from genome assembly GCF_030504385.1 of Musca domestica. Taxonomy (NCBI): domain Eukaryota; kingdom Metazoa; phylum Arthropoda; class Insecta; order Diptera; family Muscidae; genus Musca; species Musca domestica. The sequence goes on along the minus strand of NW_026712334.1, from coordinate 3,410,084 downwards.
TTTATTTCGTTTGGAAGCTAAAGTGATTTCCACAGACGGACGGACATTTCTAAATCGACATAGAGTTTTATGCTGATCAAGAATATATATCCTTTGTGGGGTCTAAAATGTATTTTAATATACCCTTCATGCTATAGTACAGAAATTCAAAAAAAAAAATCTTGCATGTACTGAAACAAGGCTTTTACCATAATGGGGAAGTTGAATGTTTGTGTACGCTACGTCGAATGTTAGCAAATTCTGCTAAAGTGAAATTTCCTCCCTTTTACTATTCACCGGATTAATGGGATGATTGTCTTTTTGATCACTCGTTAAAATCAGCAGATTTCCACCAATTATAATAGATATAATAACTGTAAATTGATAGTTTATACAAACTCCAAATCCACTCGATTTAAAATGTCAATTTCATTTCGTATACGTCAAATATGTGCCAAGATTAACACCTCATTTTTTCAATTATTTTGTCGATATTTGACGCCCTGAAATTGACAATTGAAATCAACCTGATTTAGTAAGTGCAAATTAACGCTTGGGAACATCGATATGTCAAAAGTTCTAAAATTGTTTTTTTTTCAGAAACAAGTCGATTTTTATATGATGTCTTATATGACGGCAATTGGAGGTTCCTATGAGATGCATTTATCAACAATTTTAACGAATTTGAATAATTTTTCATTTTAAATTGATTTGAAAGTTCATTGGTCCAGCAGATATGTCAACGCGATTACCTGTATTTTTCTACCATGAAGTTTAACTTTCACTCTGAATCGTGTAAACGGCTCTGATATTACACGACCTATTCAGTAGATCTTGATGTAAAATATTGTTACAAAACATATTCCAATGTGAGAACCCCCTTTATAACAAAAAACGAACATCAAACTAATTGACACCTCAAATAATTGCCGCTGACATGCAAACAGGTAACGGCGTCTGGATCGCAAAACACATCAAAACATAGTCGACTTCGTTCTCTGCCTAGTGGTAAAAATATTAAAATTACAATAAAAAAATCAAAAAAATCATCCCAATAAGAAAAAAGAATTAATATTAATTACTTGTCGATGTGTGACGTCAAAGAAATATAAGAAATATACAAACAATAAGAAAGTGTATTTATGTGTGTTTATGATAAATAGAAGAAATTGTGAACAGAATTGAAAACAGAAAACTGGACACGCAACCACCAACAGACAAATTGTCGAATGGCTGGATTTTAGGTGAATTGTGTTTCGACGACGGCGACGAAGGGAAAGATGTTGATGACGGTCGTTTATTGAGGAGGTGGTAGGTGGTGGAGCAGCCAGACAGACCGATAAATTGTTGATAGAAGAGTAGAGGGTCAGCTGAGACGGAACGACAGACATCAGCAGGGTGAGAATTAGAAGGAAGACCTTGAAAATCAAAAACTCGCATAAACAACGAAACGAATAGAACACAATAGAAACGAATTAAAAAAAGAAAGCGAAGAAGAAATCAGTTTAAACAAAATAGAGTAAGGCGACGACGACGACGAAAACAACATAAAAATCATCGTAGCAGCAGCGACAGCAACAACATCTATGAAAAAATACGAATAAAAGCGATAAGAAGGTAGAAGAGAAACAAATAAATACACAATATTTATTTAAATTTCCATGACGAAAGCGGAGGGATGAACATAGTTGATGATAAAATTCAGTACGCATAAACAAAACAGAAATTGGAAGTAGAGACAAAACGAAATTCGAAGAAAAACATCACCTCCGCTGCCGACGACCGCCTCTTCTCTAAAGTCTTGCCGAAGCTTTGGTGGCCGAGAGCTGCTGGTGCGCGAGCAAGCAACAGTGAAAACAACAAAATAATTTCTATTGCTCCAAGTAGAATGGACATTATGCCATCCCAATCGATTGTGCATCATCCCTTTAATATAGTAGTCAATACTGCCATGGCCAATTCGTCCGACAACTCCACACCCACTTCGCCAGTGACACCAACCATTATTTCGCCCACAGCAACAGTCGATACGAATTCCTCTACAACCATAAATGGACGCGAGGCCCGTAATTTGGCCGAAAAACAACGTCGCGACAAACTGAATGCCAGCATAAATGAATTGGCAAAAATGGTGCCACATGTGGCCGATTGTCCACGACGTCTAGATAAAACTGCAGTATTACGATTTGCCACCCATGGCCTAAGACTGCAGTATGTATTTGGAAAGGCGGCTGCTGCTCGCAAGCGAACCCTATTTAAGGGTGATAATCACAATGTAACCGATGCCCTGTTGCAGCTAATCGATAGCTTCTTCATAACGCTCACCTGTCACGGACAAATAGTATTGATTTCTTCAAGTGTTGAACAACTATTGGGTCATTGTCAGTCCGATTTGTATGGACAAAATTTATTGCAAATTACCCATCCTGAAGATCACGAGCTGTTGAGGCAACAACTCATTCCCAATGATATTGAGTCCTTATTTATGGATTATCATCATCACCACCACCATCAAAGTACAGCTGCGCAATCTCAAATAAATAAACCACATTATCACCAGCAATGTTCCTATACAACACATCACCACCATGGCCATCATGCACCTGCACCGAATTCACCTCACCAACATCATGCGCATACGCAGTATACCACGCCAACGCATGCGCAACAGAATGATATACAAAACGATGAGAATTATTTAAAGCAAATAGATGAGAAGTTACGATTAGATAAGAGAAGTTTTACAGTGCGTCTTGCGCGAGCCTCAACACGTTCCGAGTCGAAAAAAGTTTATGAGTGTGTTAAAATCGATGGCTGCTTCCGGCGCAGTGATTACTCGGCCATAGCAACAGGTGCCAGTAGTTATCCTATTGTTTCGCAATTAATACGGCGTTCACGAAGTGCTGCTTCTTCGGCGCATATGAGTGCTGGTGGTGCCAGCGGTGCTGGGGGAACTATGGGTGGTGCAGCTACATTCATACCACATCTTTTGCCACATGATGCCATAGCGCAGGCCGCCCTACACGGTGTCAGCGGTAATGATATTGTTTTGGTAGCAATGGCCCGAATTATACGTCCAGCGAAAATTATCAATTATCCATTGGAGGCAAATCGTTTGGAATATAAAACACGACATTTAATCGATGGACGTATTATTGATTGTGATCATCGTATTGGTTTGGTAGCTGGCTATTTACAAGAAGAGGTAAGGGTTAATCTAATAAGCTGAATATATTGTGTAAATAGCTTTTTTGTAGAGTAATAAAAATGCCAAATGCTGTTTTCACACAAACCAGGGACATAACATTTCTACGAAAGAGATCTATGATGAGGGTGATAATTCCTATTTCATATCGTTTCGTTTGTTTCTAAATTTTCTTTTAACGTGGGTTTTGCGAAAGAGCTCAATATTTGACAAAGAACATTTCCAGTGAATTAAAAAAAAAACAGTTTATGACTGCAACGAACAAGAGGGAAGTCATATTTATTATTTCTATTATCCTACACGATGTGTAAGGTAATAAAAAAAACATGTTTGCTTAACATTTAAAAGAGAAACATTAAATGTTCCCAAAACAAAAAAAGGAAACTGTTACTAACCAAAATCTTTGAAGAACAAACGATGTTTGTTGCATTCCACAACTGCACCGGGTTTAAAAAAAAGATTATCAATCAAAGAATTTTTCAATTTTCAAAGAATTCTCGACACCGATTGAGACATCTCCAAATGTTGCGCTGTTACCATAAACAGGAGGAGGTTGATGATTGATAGTCCAACGTATATTCCACGAACTTATATAAGGTGTGTCTGGTTACTTTTCCTGCAGGAATTGTCCAGCAACATCTTTCTGAGAGAGTAAGGTAGTTTTATTCTCTTTTGCAAGGAAATTGCGAAAAGTAAACAGACGGTATTCCTGCAGATGCTTGCAACTAATCAGCTGATTTGTCAAAACAAACCAATTTGTCCCCCATAAGGAGAATTAAAACAAAGGAAGCAATACTAATTTTACAAGTTTATTAAATAAAAATGTTGGAAATAGTCTTTTATTTTCTTATTACATATTAAAATTTACGTTTTTCACATTAGTCTATTAGTCTTGCTAATTCCAAAACAATATTTTCAAATTAAAATCCCAAAAAGAAATAAATAAACAATAGAAAACATCTGATTGAATGTCGATGAATGAGAAGAAGAAGAGTTGCAAGAGATTGCAAGAAGAATTTTTTCCAGCAAGAATTTGCAAACTCTCACTGAAAGAACTGTCAAAATTTCTCTCTCCAACCGCTCTCTTTTGCAGAACTTTTGGGTTAACAGACGACTTCCAGAAACAATTTGTAACAATTGTTACAAACTTTAGGGTAACCAGACACACCTATAATTTTAATATTAAACCGTTATTTTTGTAATTTGTAACTGCAATTGGATATAAAGGGTAGTCAGCTAGGTCTAGGGCTGGTCCTGAAATTGCATAAAAGATAAATCTACAGCTAGCACGGAATACATGGATATATCTTGTAAAATACCAAAATGACATTTTAAAATATACTTTGTATGAAAGAAGTCAAATTTTTATGAGGGCAGGATGCAGTCCATTGCGTTATATCACCTATTTTGCATTAGGACATTGATATGCATAAAAAGGCATTCACTGGAATGTTTTATAAATTGGACTATGATACAAAACATAAACTCTCCATCAAAGCATTTTAAATACAACAGCGTCATTTTTTTTAAATTGCTTTTATGTCTGCATATTATTATTTTTTTTTTTTCATAATAATAAAGTAATTTAGCCCGGTCGGGCCAAATGTTTAGTACTCTCCACCATGTGATAAAGAAAATATTTATAAATAAAACTACATAGATTTAATATTCAAACGAGTTCCATTTAAAAAGGCAAAGGTCCGCAAAATCTGTTTGAGAAGTATCAAAGTGGGCGTTACCGTTTTTTTGAATGCTATATCAATAAGTGAATCTATATGGACGATTGTTCTGCTACAGGGCTTGTTATAGATTGTGAGTTTCAAATGTCAAACTGGAATCCTGCGGCCATATACCTCATTTTGAATGCCAACCACCCCAAATACAATTCAGAGCTTTTCTCTATGTCACATAATTTGGGATGTATTTTGTCTGTCTGTTGAAATAGACAATCAGGCCGACAGTCATAAAGATAATTAAACTTAAAATTTTAGGCTGATTAAAAATATCACTAATATTTAAAAGTGTTACAAACGGACTGACGAATTCGTTCTATGTGGTACACTTATTTAACTGGTTCATTTGCACGAGTTCTGGTGAGTTCACGAGTAATTCAATCTTTTCTTTAAAATTTTAACCAATTCCTTGAATGTTAAACACGCTTCTGAGAAGAGCAATTTTTGGCAAAAGTTGTGTCATTATTATGTCTAGTATTTGAGCAAATGTTTGCTGATGATACCATGTTAAGGATCAGGAAATAATTCATTCATAACGGACACTCCTTTTTATAAAGAAATAATCAGATGTAATCTTTTTCAAAGTATTTTCCAACCAGCAAAATACCGACAAATTACGTATAAAAAATTAACTTACGCCTTCTAGAATCGTCAATTTGGGTACTGTTTCACATGGAACAACGCTAAATTGTTATCATCCTGTAATGACATTTCTATCTGACCTAATTCCTTTGTTCGCCAATATACAGTTCTGTTCAGGTTTTGGCCAAAAATCTAATCAAACCCACATTCAGTAACAATAGGTTCCCGGAATACCCAGCAAAATAAAATTATATTAGTTCAGAATGAAGTAGTACTTTTTCTGACATGACATGCTGCTCTCCATGTTTCAAATTCTGATTTCAATTTAAATTCTTAGTAGCATTACCAATTGCTAGGAAAATGCTTTTAATTTTTTGCATTTCGAAAAAATAAATTCTAATGAACCATTTCCTGCAGCATCAAACATTTCTAACATTTCAATGAATGTTTTGTAAAGATCAATATCACAACAAATGAAGTCAGAAACAAGTTGAATTCCTGATTCAACCACTTTTTTGAATTAAACATTTTGTTGGAACTGACTTTGAAAGGACTCGCAAACATTGCTTGTAGAGTGTTTTTGAGAAATCTATTATCTTCTACGATTTTAGAGCCAGTTTGGTAGAATATGAACTTTATGTTTTCAGGAAGATTAGTAGGTATGGCCAAAAAAAACAAAACTTCAACAGAATGGCAGTTATTTGGGGCAATTCGCTAAGATAAGTTTTGGCTTATCCATCGGAAGACTACAGCAAAGAAATGGTTTATAGATTAATTGCAATCTAGAGCGTTCCTGTCTCATAAATCTCCTGGACTTGATGACATCTACACAGATGTGGTGCAAAATATAGTGGATAAGCTGGTCCTTTTAGTGTATATTCCTGCTCTGTAAAGAGAATTGCTAGCCCAAATACCATCAAACCCAAATACCTTCAAACATTTGGGTAGGAAAATGCTTTTAATTTTTTGCATTTCGAAAAAATAAATTCTAATGAACCATTTCCTGCAGCATCAAACATTTCTAACATTTCAATGAATGTTTTGTAAAGATCAATATCACAACAAATGAAGTCAGAAACAAGTTGAATTCCTGATTCAACCACTTTTTTGAATTAAACATTTTGTTGGAACTGACTTTGAAAGGACTCGCAAACATTGCTTGTAGAGTGTTTTTGAGAAATCTATTATCTTCTACGATTTTAGAGCCAGTTTGGTAGAATATGAACTTTATGTTTTCAGGAAGATTAGTAGGTATGGCCAAAAAAAACAAAACTTCAACAGAATGGCAGTTATTTGGGGCAATTCGCTAAGATAAGTTTTGGCTTATCCATCGGAAGACTACAGCAAAGAAATGGTTTATAGATTAATTGCAATCTAGAGCGTTCCTGTCTCATAAATCTCCTGGACTTGATGACATCTACACAGATGTGGTGCAAAATATAGTGGATAAGCTGGTCCTTTTAGTGTATATTCCTGCTCTGTAAAGAGAATTGCTAGAGGAAAATTTTGTCACTCTCACTAGAAAGGCTTTAGACCTTGCCAGAGTTTATCAAAAAGCGGATTGACATAACCCATATTCTAAACCAATATTTCTTAAAGTAACCCAAATACCTTCAAACATTTGGAGTTCCTCTAAGTAAGCTTAGGGCATATAAATGCCCTAATAAGTTTGGACAAAAGTTTTTTGAGAATTTGTCTCTACACACGGAATACTATATATAATTGGTAAACTATTTCCCGGACTCATGACATATCTGCTACGCAAAGATCTCTGATGTTTCTTAAAAAAAAAACAATTAATTTATCTAGAAGATGTAAATTTCATAGAATTACACTGTATTATAGCATGCGGATATAACTCTGAACCAGATTTCCAGTCAATCAATGAACTTCACGCAATATAATAATAACTGTTATCTTCTTAAAATATGATTGGTATTTTTAAAATATATTATCCAAGTTACATTTTTTTCTGAAATTAACAGGTGTAAATGACCTATAAATTCGGCGTTTATTATCCGAGGCTCGTGTATGGAATCAAAATACTTGCAAATTAATTTGTGATTGTCTAATGACAGCATAAATAACTTATTAGTCATTTTCTAGCACAAGGCTATAAATCTCCAATTAAATTTCTAATTAGAAAACAAAAAACGAGTAGGTTTTGAAAATACCCGGTGCTCTCTAACATGGTACAATGAAGAGAAGGTAGGTCAACTTTGAAAAAATTGCAAGTACAGAGGTCTACCTGTTTGGCTTGTAATGTCAAAATTAGTATCAAAACAATAAAAAATCAAACAACTTGTTGCATTTATTTTGAATAAATAATTGAAAACCGCGATAACTGAATGAAAGGTCAACACTTATTTTCAAAATCATGTACTATATATCTCTAAAGGATTATTTCGCTACAAAAACTCTAGATTTTGTCGATGCATACGTTGAAATAAACATTTTGAAAACATCATAGCCCTACCTTGATATCATTGTACCATGCTCTCTAATACGTTTTGAAGTTTTTGTTTTGTACTCCTTTTAAACCGGCATTTAAATAAAGGCACATCTGTTTTTTCATTAGTAGACTTACACCGTTGTAGACATAATTTCATCCCAGGAAAATGTCCAAAAATTAAATTTTATAATTAAAAATTAAATTACTATTATTTTTCTGTTCTCCTGACAAAACATACTCAAAATAGTCCTTATGGACTCAAAAGCATTTTCAGCTATTCACATAGCTGCAAAAGTACATTTCTATTTTAATTTCAACACTAAAATAGAACCCCTTTGATGATTTATTCAAAATCAAACAACAAACACACGTAGGCATCGTAATAATTAAATATGTAAATACAAATTTGCAAATTTATTTGTAGAACAAACGTAACATGAGAAACAAATTCAAAATTATTCTTCCAAACAAAGTTCAGTTCAAATGCAACAAAAGAAATAATACAGTTTTTAAAAAAAGTAAAACAAAATTAAACTCAGAAGATAAGCAATATGTATATATGTATGCTTTGTACAAGCCTACTAATAGATAATAATATAATATGAAATTTCTTTATGAGACCTTACCCAAGTACAAAGCACTTCACCCCAGTTTTCCGTCATGATCTTAGTTATCAAAACAAAAAAGGAAAAGAAAGAAAAAAAAATAGCACTGGCAGGTATAAAATGCAAAAATTAATTATTGTTTTTGAGAGTTTGTGTATGTGTCGTCTGCCTTCTAAATGGCAACAAAATTGATAATGAATCGCAATTTGGCCACTAATTTTTCAGTGACGATTTATAATTTATTTTTAGATTTCTCGAATAAAAAACAAAAAATGTCGCTTTTTGGGGGAAATATTTTAGGCAGATACGCTAGAAATGCCAAAAATGCAGTAAACAACCACAATCACTTGAGCAAATGGTCGGTCTTCTGCTAACGACATATTAGTGTGATGTGCAATGGTAAAGAAGTGACCCATGCGTTGCAAAGCGATCCAAAATTACCCAATGTAGGAAAATTCCTACTGAGATTTATGTGCTGCGTTAAGTAATCTATTCAATATTTTTAATATAAATTCCTGATTATTTGCTTTGTTTTAGGCCAGGCTAGAAATATATTCCTTTAAGAATATTAGTTTCTTAACACTGCAATACCGGGGATGGTTCTGTCAACATGAAAATAAATCATACGATGCCATAGGGGCATAGTAAGAATCAGTTTTTGCTCAACTTTTAAGGCGATGTGTTTCGAATAGAAAGAACCTGTCGTACTACAACACTATGTGTTGGGGGTATTATAAGTTTGATTGGGCCAAAAATTTTGTAACACATCGAAATATTGGTTTCCCATGGATCTTCCTATCTCGCCGAGCTGAGTCGATCTAGCTATGTATATCCGTCCGTCTGTCCATGTTAATTTGTAATCATTCTACAGGTCGCAATTATGGCCCGAGCGAAAATTTTCCTGATTTTGCAGCTGCTCTACAGGCTACAATTATAGACCAATCGAAGCGAAAGTTAGAGCTTAGGGCTGGGAAGTAGCCTTCCAATTTTGATGGTCATCGGGTAATATTTAGTGGATGAAATAGACCATAACATTTGTGTTAAATAAAAGTCAAATTTGCCATTAAACCGCGAATATACAGCACATGTTGGGGTTATTATATACAGATTGCAATTATCTTCCGATCCTCACGAAAATTTTCACAAGGGTAGGGTTAGGCTCAGAAGGGCTAGGCCTATTGTTTTCAAAGTTGTCCGCAATATATTTAGGGGTTGAAATGGACCAACAACTGAAAATGTTCCTGATTTTGCAGCCGTTATAAAGGTCACAAATAGAAACCAAAGGACACGAAATCTCGCATGAAGTTAGAGTTTAGGACAGCGGGAAAAATGGACCACTACTTTTGTGTGTCAAAAAATAACAGCATTACCCGCAAAATATTTAGCTGTTCAAATGAACCAAAAACAAAAAAACATTTCCTGATCACACAATTCAAGCCAATCGACACGCCTGAGAAGACAAGGAAGAATTCTAGCTTTTTGGATGACCATTGGACAATATTTAGCTGTAAAATGGAACACAACAACTTACAGCATTACGGAGTGCGTAAATATTGGGCAAATGTCCCTGGTCAAAATGCTAAGGGTAATATCTGGACAGTGCTCCACGTCATAATTTCAAAAGCGAAATCTTCCAAAATGGTTCTGGACATAAGGGGGGCTTTTAACATATTGTAGTGTTGTAGAGTATTACATGGTCGGCCCAGCACGTCTATAGCCTTTGCTTACTTGTTTTATAGATAGCTTTTAAGACAAATCTGTAATCCCGCCAAATTTTGACTTTGAAGGAGAGTGCATTGATTGGCATAGGTCAGAATGTATTTATTAAGTGGTAGTATATTCTTCGGTATTCAAACGGTTTAACGTTGAAAATCAATCAACTATCAACATAATGTTTAATTCCTACATTATTTTGTGTGAAAGAAGTCATGATTTTTAAAATTTAGGAAGAGGTTCGTGTCTTTTGTACTGCTCCTTGGAAGAGTAAACAAACATTCATTGAAGTTTATAAAAATGTTTGTTGCTGAAGAAAGGGGTTCCTTCGCATTTATTTTTCCGAAATACAAAAGTAATTAAAAAAAACATTTTCCTGGTAATTCTGTACTTCTACTATTATAAGTATGGCGTTCGCTGAATAATCTTTTTCCTTTTTTTTGAAAATCGAATGTAGCTTCGACTTATGCCACGTAGCGCCATCCAGTTGAAATCAAATGTTGCCAATATCCTCCTCTTCAATTTTTGTGATTCAGAAATATCAGATGCTTCCATGACTTGATCAGAACTCATGCAAATGGGCCAGTTAAATTATCGTATCTCAAAGAAGCAATTTCATTTAATTTAGTTCGGTTTGAACTAACTATATTTAAGACAAATTTGGTATTCAAAGTTTTAAGCCTATTTTGATGTAAATGTCTCGTCCGGAACATACATATCATACAATAGCATTGATATTATATTCTCCATCTAAGTCTCTAATCTGAACGGACATTTTTAACAAATGTGAAATTTCATTGTCATTGTAAATTGACATGTGCGCAGACTAACAAAAAATTGACTACCATTTTTAGAATGACGTACTTTTTTAACGCACATTTGTCGCTTTGATATTATCTTTATTTTTATTTTATATATCTTCGTCGGCATTCTTAGTTATTCCTTTTTTTTAAACAATTCCGTACGACAAATATTATTTTTTAGCCATTTCTTCGAATTAATTTTCTATTGGAATTCAAGTTAAGCAGAAAAAAAGAAGATGGAAGCCATTGAACTCATTTATTTTCGCAAATTTAATCAAAAGATGTCTACACTTTTTTGCGAAGGAAGATAAATAGAGAGAGAAATTACCATTCCTTACTCCTCCTCTACCGACGTTTTGGACAATTTCAATAGCGACAAATAACGAATTTTAGTAGGAGAATTATGTATATGTTAATCGTCAGCAATATTCATTATTTTAGCTGCTGAAAAAATGAGTGCATTTGCTAGAACGTTTGTTTTGAAGAGGATTGTTTTTTTATTTTCGTATAGCTGTGTTTTGTGTTATAACTGGTTTAGGTTTAAAACAACGATACGTCACTCTAAAGTCTCGTTAAATTTTTTATGATCTAGTCAATTTTTAAAGCCAATTATTTGGCTTATTGTGTTGAGGAATTGGTAAACAGCAAAAAAAAAATAATAATAATTGTTCTGTTTTATTTTTATTCTTTTTGCAAAATGCAGTTGTTTAATAGGCCAGAGATTGAAAGTTGGACTCGATTCTAAAGAGCAAGAATTTGTTTTGAATGTGTTGCTTTAAAAGTCATATTTGTTGAGTTTATTTTTGGAAAATAACCTAAAATTTAATTATTCTAGTATCTCAAAGCTTTTGCTTTGTTTGGAACCAGACGAGTTCGGCTTCGCAGATTCTGAAAATATAATCTAGATCCCTTATTAACTTTTTTGTTTTACTTTCTTTTAGGTTCGCAATTTGAGTCCCTTTTCGTTTATGCATCAGGATGATGTACGTTGGGTAATTGTGGCCCTACGTCAAATGTACGACTGCAACAGTGATACCGGTGAAAGTTTCTATCGTTTACTTTCACGAAATGGCAATTTCATTTACCTTCGAACCCGAGGTTATTTAGAAATTGATCGTGCTACTAACAAGGTACATTCATTTGTCTGTGTCAACACTCTGCTGGACGAGGAGGAGGGTCGGAGAAAAGTGCAAGAAATGAAAAATAAATTTTCAATTATTATTAATGCCAAAGTTCCAACGGGAACAGTGCAAGATGCTACCGCCTCACAGAATCCACAACAACTGGAAAAGATCGTTTTATATTTAATTGAAAACCTACAAAAACGACAAACAAATACCTGTGTTGTGGATGAAATTCATTCAGAAGACGATGTTAAGCGGCATACCAGTACACCGCCACTGGCTTTGGTGCCACCCGAACCATCATCGGTGAAAAATTCAATATCAAAATCGGTTAGTGTGGTAATTGCAACGGCAGCGAAAAGTCTAGTCTTGAAATCTAATGCCCAACAACAGAGTCCAAGAGGCAATGAGACCACATCGTCGGCCTCAGAGGATGGTGATCAGGCCAATACATCGACAGAAACAATTGATACTGGTTATGAATCACCCACTACAGCACCTCAGCGTCCCAGTGTTTTACAAATGCGTAGCAACAGTAGTAGTAGCACCAGCAGCAGTATGTGCCAAGATACTAACGCAAGCGAATTAAATATCCCTCACACACCTGAAACTCTTGAAACTGCTCAAACAACAATAACGCAACAAAAACAACAACCTGATAGATATAATTCTCAAACGTCAGTTCTAAAACGTTTGCATTCAACAACAGCCACAACAACAGACCCCGTGGAAATTGATGCCCATCCAGCCACAAAACGACGTCCCTCCAGACTGTCACCATTGTCTCTTATGTCTGAAACAACAATGTCCTCTCCCCAATCAACATCTTGTATTTCTCCTGCCATCAAAAGTGATAATAGTTCCGATATTCACAATTTCATTAACGATTCATTACGCCATGTCGGTGATACATTGAGTCACATTGACGTCCAAACATCAAATTTACTGCAACATCGCAGCGTTACATTGGCCGCAACAGACCTCAACAGCCAATTGGATGCAATTATTGTGGAACAACAAAAACAAAATGACTTTTTAGTAAACATCAAAAACGAGTATGTCTATAAAAAACAATTTGTAAAATCATCGCCCAATCGAACAGAAGAAGATGTTTCTTCGCCTGAAAATTGTTAGTTATACAAAACAAAAACAACAAAGAAAAAATAATTAATTACTTATTTATAATGATAAAAGGTGTTTTGTATGTAAGTAACTTATTATATACATATTGTTAAAATTTATACATAAATAACTTATATATTTAAAATTCTATGTAAGTTTTGTTTAAATATATATATTTTTTTGATTTCCTTAAAAGCACTGTGCCGTAATGACCCAATAATGGAACGAACTTTTAACAATTCTTCCATCGACATAACTGAGAATTTCTTCTAAATATTTCAGAGGAAATGAAATTTGAAGTTTGAGATATTAATGTGAGAGAGACTTCATTTTCTTTTAAATACACATCGCAAACCTATTCAAAGAGTATCTTAACGCAATATTGTCTATTTTACAGGAAACGCATTTATCTCATTTGGACAAATTATAAACAGATGATAACTCATTTTATATCATCGCCGCAGTTCAAATGCCAAAGTAGTTTCATATCATGAATAATGTGGCATCGACATGTAACATATTATGTAATTGAGAAAATTATGATCCAAGATAAATATGTTCTAGATATCAATATAAAATTTGTACAAAATATGAAATAGAACATGGACTACAATTTTGCATGGATAACAAAGCATGGATAAGCAAAAAACTAAAAAGTTTTGCTTAAAAATACCACTCAAAGTATTCAGGTTATTTTCATTGCAAATTCTAACGGGGTTGTAAGGTACGGTGCATATGTTTTGCAATTTTTTTTATCTATGGATCCATATATAAATTTCATATATTTTTCAACAATAAAATTTATTTAAACTATGTTATGAAATTTATAGTATAATATTAAAAAACATATTTTTCAATTTATATAAAAATTATATTGCAATTCCTTAAATAATATTCATAAGTTTTTTTTCTTTTTTTAACATTGAAATATGGAAATTTTATATATGGGTACAAGAAAATTGATAAATATACATAAATGTTTATAAAACAAAACTTTACGACCAATATCTTAAAGAGAAGATAATTTTGTGTATATCAATTATAAATGTCATTGTTATATCTAAAACAATAATATTACAATATTAATACAAGTTTTATGAGCAATTTCAAAAAGCATTCGAAAATGAAATTGGTTTAAACGGCACTAGAATTCGAAATGTTTAATATGAATTTTAAAAGAGGAAGGGTGTCAAATGAAATTAGAGATTGTGGTTTATGTTGGTTTAAAACTTCAAAAGCAAACACCCAAATGCAACGTTTTAAAATGCTGTACCAATTTTATATTATTTTCGATAGATTGCCATTGCCGATAAAATTTTTAACTCCTATGTTTCCTTTGTCTTCAATAATAATATTGTAAATAGTGATTTTTTTTCTTTATATAGAGCTCGAAACTTGTTATTTTCATATAGAGTATATTTAAAAAAATATTTCTTTTTAAAATGTTTGAGAGTTTAATCTCTTTTTGGGAACTTTGTACAAAATAGTAAATAACAACAAAAATACAAAACAAAAATCCTTAATACTGCCTTTTTTAAAACAAAATAAAAAACTGTTATTTTTTATATTTTAGAGCTTTATGTTTCTAAATCATAATATAAATAAAAAAAAACATGTCTAACAAAATTCAACTCTTATGTTCTATTTTAACATACAACATTGTTAACAATAAATCGTGTATTGTGAATGTATGCCTAGTAAATATTAGTCAAAATTGTCCTTTATACATTTTTTGTTGTTTTTATATTTAAACAAATACTAGTTTTGTTTTTTATATCATTTGTTTTATGTTAAATGATTGTTTGTATATTTCGTAAGCTTACAAATAAAATTAGATTTAGGTATGCATTAATTATATAAACTAGTAAATTTATATGAATAGATTATATAGAATATAATAAATAAATAATGAGTAATAAAATATACTAAAATGGAAAAATTGTGTTTATATTCGAACAAAAAACAAGAACTCAATTCTTATGCTATGTGAACTAAGGGTGCTTTTTGAAAATGAGAAGAAGTACAGGGTGAGATGAAAAAACTGCAACCAACTTCAGACAGCTGTCATTTCTAAGCCATTCGTCCGAAAGCTGTTAAAATTATTCCAGTGTCAGCTCAAGCGTACAAAAGCATTTTGGTGATAGTGTGATTCCTTTATATTTGGCTGGAAAACCACACGTGGATATCGTTAGAGCACTCCAGCATTTAAATGTGAATAAATCTTTTGTGTCTCGTACCATCGCTCGTTACCGTAATACTGGTAGCGTAGTCCGACGTCAAGGAAGTGGACGGAAGAAAATAGCAACATCAGCAGAATTGGTTTGAAAAGTAAAGAAGCGACTTGATCGAAATCCGCGTCGCAGTGAACATATTGCAATATTCCATTCGGCAAATATTGAAAATGAACTCGGGGTAAAGCCATTGAAATTCCAAAAAGTGCAAGAACTTACACCGCAACAGAAAGAAAATAGACTCAAAAGAGCTAAAGAGTTGCTTCGTTTGGCGGAAGTGGTGAACTGCCGAATTTGGTTATCTCCGATGAGAAAACATTCGTTGCCCAGCAGTTTGTAAACAAACAAAGAGGTCAGCTGAAAATGTTCACCTTCGGTTGGGCACTAGAACTCAAGCGCCGGTCATGGTGATGGAGTGGGCCGCCATAACAGCCGATGGTCACTCTCCTCTCGTATAATTTGACCGTGGCAACAGAATTAATGCTTGTTGTAATTTGAATGTAAAACTACCTTTAACACTACTACTTGTAATTGTTATATTATATCTTGTATGCATTGAATTTGTATTCATACGAATTGTAAATTAGAATACACATTTTTTTTCAGTTTTCAATAAAACTTTAAACACAATAGGTTATGGGCCTCTAGACACATTAAAAGAAAATTCAAATTTTGAAAAAATAGTGAAAACTATGGCAAGCAACCAATTATTGTGCCCAATGGAGAAATTGCTGGGCCGCGAGAATTTTGATGTCTGGAAAAGACAAGCAAAATCGTTATTGGTGATAAAAGTTTGCTGGAAAGCTGTAAATGAAGAAATGCCGGATACCGAATTGAATGAAAAAGCCCTGGCAGAAATTACATTGATGATAGATCCGAACAATTATGGTCACATTGCGGCTGCTACAACAGCGAAAGATGCATGGACTGCCTTGATTAATGCATATGAGGATACAGGACTTACACGGAAAGTGGAATTATTGAAACAATTAGTCAACATCAAGATGCAGAATTATAAAACAATTCAGGAGTATGTGAACGACTTGGTCATCATCGCATTAAAGTTAAAGAATGCAGGATTAAACATTGATGATGAGTTGAATGCCTCATTGATGCTAGCTGGACTGACCGATGATTTCAAACCATTAGTTATGGCCGTTGAAAATTCCAAACAGAAGCTAACCGTGGATACGGTGAAAAATCTGTTGCTACAAGATGCGAAATTCGATAACGTTAATAGCAGAGACTCAGCTTTTCAAGCTAAATTTTCAAAGAACAAGAAGCAAATTACGTGCTACAATTGTAAGAAGACTGGTCATATATCCAAGAATTGCCCAAACAGAAACAATGTAAGTAAGAGTGAACACGGCAAGCATGTGAAGAAATCTGAAGTTTTATTTGCCACAATTGATGGAATTTCTTACGCAAAAGCCACGTCCGATATGAGTTCTAATTTAAGCTCTTGGTACATCGATAGTGGTGCAAGTAATCATATGACAAATGATGATAGCAAGATGTATAACAAACGGCATGTAGAAAACAAAAAAGTCATCGTTGCAAATAAGGAAGAACTTCAAGTTGAATGCATTGGCGACATCGATCTGAAAGTTTCTGGTAAAGATGGGGCAAAGAATGTAATTGTCAAGGACGTTGAATTTGTTCCAAATCTTTGTACAAATTTGTTGTCCGTGCGGCAAATTACAAAAGGTGACAAGTCTGTGATATTTGAGGGCGATTCCTGCAAAATTCGAAACAAGCAAGGAAAAGTTATAGCCTTTGCAAAGATGCGCAATGAATTATACAGATTAGAATGTGAATCTGAAAACTCGAAAGATAAAGTATTTGCTGTTTCAGGTAACTTGAATTTGTGGCATCGCAGAATGGGTCATATTTGCCATTCGAAACTCAAAGATGTTAAAGAAGCCAACTTTGGATTAAATTTTTCGGAGAAAGAAGATGGTACATGCACAATCTGTCTACAAGGAAAGCAATGCCGAAAACCTAATGAAGAAGATGGTACACGAGCTACAGAACTTTTGCAAATTATACACACTGATGTTGTTGGTCCGTTGAACCAGTGCTCGTTTTCTGGAACACGTTTCCTTGTAACCTTCATTGATGATTTCTCTAGGAAAGTTGTGGCGTATCCCATAAAAAGTAAGTCTGAAGTGTTTTCAAAATTTGTGGAATTTATGAATATGGCTGAAAACCAGACTGGAAAAAAAATAAAGATTTTCCGATCAGACAATGGTGGAGAATACGTTAATCGCCAATTTGAGAAGTTATGCAAAGAAAAAGGCATTATACATCAGAAGACGTGTCCATGCACCCCGGAGCAAAATGGTGTGGCGGAGCGTATGAACCGCACAATCATTGAAAGGGTCCGTTGTATGCTCATCGATAGTGGTTTAGATAATCGTTTCTGGGCTGAAGCAGCAGTTACTGCAGCATATCTCATAAATCGAGTGCCATGTCGACAACAAAAGAAATGTCCAGAAGAAATATGGAGTGGTCGAAAATCAAATTTAACGCACCTTCGAGTGTTTGGCTGTCCTGCTTTTGCACACATACCGAAAGATAAAAGATCGAAGTTAGATCCGAAGTCAACCGAATGCATAATGGTGGGATATAGTGCCGAAAGCAAGGCATACCGCTTGTTTAGTCCCAAGGATAGCAAGATAATAATCTGTCGTGATGTAACATTTATGGAGAACGGGAAAGTCAACAGAACTGAGCCAAGAAATGAAGACTTTTATTATCCAGAATTATTGCAAAACGAAAGCGCTCATTCAGGGGAGAGAGAATCCTATTATCAAGACAATCTTAATGAATCAACACCTTCCGTAATAGCTAATGATCCAAGTATGCAAAATTCATCTGAAGAAACTCTAACTCCGAATGAAACCCCTGCTGAGGAATCCGATACAGACAGCGTGTATTTAGAAACAGATTGGCCATCAAATAGCGATGAAGTCAGCGCACAAAATCGTGCATGGACTCCTAGCAGAAGCTACAGGCAAGAAAGTGTGGAGGAACCACAAATTCGGAGATCAGAGCGTATTGCAAATCAAAACCAAAATTCGTCATCATTCTGTCAATGGCACAGATCCGTTTCAAATGATCCAACAAGTTATAAAGAAGCAATGTCGTCGGATAATGCTAATAAATGGAAACGTGCAATGGAAGATGAAATTGAATCATTGAAGCTGAATAATACATGGATTTTGACTAAACTACCACCAGGTGAAAAGGCTATAAAATCGAAGTGGGTTTTCAAGACAAAGAGTGATGAAAACGAAAGCCACATTAGATGGAAAGTAAGACTGGTCGCTAAAGGTTTTAGTCAACGAGAGGGTATTGACTATAATGAAACATTTTCGCCAGTAATCAGGTATGACTCTATAAGATATTTAGTTGCATTGGCCGCAAAAGATGGTATGGAAATTCATCAAATGGATGCCGTAAGCGCGTATCTTAACGGAAATCTCAAAGAGGTAATTTATATCGAGCAACCTGAAGGATTTTCCGATGGCACGAAAAAAGTTTGTAAACTGGAAAAGTCAATATACGGTCTCAAGCAATCTGGAAGAGTCTGGAATGAGACGATAAATTCAGAACTTATTAAAATGGGACTTGCACGCAGTGAAGTCGATCAGTGTATATACCACGACTTGAACAATGGGTATAAATTGTATGTCGCAATTTACGTTGATGACGTCCTCATATTCTGCAACAATAGCAAGATTTTGAGAAATATGAAGAAGAAGCTTTCCAAAATATTTAAAATGAAAGATATGGGAGAGGTGTCTACAATACTTGGAATAAAAATAAGTCGAAATCAGGACACTATAAAAATAGATCAAACAAAATATATCAATGATGTCTTATACCGTTTTGGAATGAGCGATTGCAATCCAGTTTCTACTCCGATGGATACTAACCAGAAGTTATCAATGTCAATGAGCCCAAAAAACGAAGAGGAAAGACAGGAAATGTCGAAGGTTCCCTATATGCAAGCTATTGGGTGCTTATTATTTGCAGCACAAGTATCACGTCCTGATATTTCATATGCCGTAAATATGCTAAGTAGATATAGCACTAATCCAGGGAGAGCTCATTGGGAAGCGGCGAAGCGTGTCATGCGATATTTAAAGGGAACAATTGAGAAAGGCCTTGTATACAAACCAAATTTGGATAATACAATTACTGGTTACTGTGATGCCGACTGGGCTGGTAATATTGATGACCGGCAATCAACAACTGGATATATATTTGTATATCAATCCGCAGCAATATCATGGTCAACTAAAAAGCAAAAGACAGTAGCGCTATCATCAACTGAAGCAGAATTCATGTCAATTACAGCGGCTATACAAGAATCAGTCTGGCTAAAACGATTAGAAAACGAAATAAATCCTGACGCCAAGAAGACCATGAAAATATTTTGTGATAACAAAGGAGCATTACATGTGGCAATGAACAATAATTATTCTAATAGAACTAAACACGTCGACATAAAGGCAAAATTTATAAGGCAAAAAATCGATGAAAAAGAAGTAGCATTAGAGTACATTTCTACTAACGAAATGTTGGCAGATGTTTTTACAAAAGCTTTACCATGTCAAAAATTAAAATATTTTAGAAATAGGTTTGGTCTTTTGTAAAACAAAATAACATTTTCTTTAATTTAATGAAAGGAGTTTACATTCAGGGAGAGTGTTGTAATTTGAATGTAAAACTACCTTTAACACTACTACTTGTAATTGTTATATTATATCTTGTATGCATTGAATTTGTATTCATACGAATTGTAAATTAGAATACACATTTTTTTTCAGTTTTCAATAAAACTTTAAACACAATAATGCTGAATATTATCGCGAAAATATTCTGGAGGGTGTATTAAAGCCTTGGGCACACAAACATTTTGGCCACAGACCTTGGACATTCCAACAGGACTCAGCACGCGCCACTTATGAATGTTTACAAAATGAGGTTCTTCGCTTCATTTCCTGCGCACAATGGCCACCAAAATCTCCGGATACCAATCCGTTGGACTATTGTATCTGGAGTATTTTGAATAGCAAGGTTGGCACTAAAAAATACCAAAGTGTCGATCACCTTAAGCAAGCGCTTCGCCGGGAACAGGCTAAAATACCGCAGAGCAACATTCGGGCAGCGTGTGAAGTTTGAAGACCATAATTCGTGCCAAAGGTGACCAATTCGAATAAATCTAAAC
Organism: Musca domestica; assembly: GCF_030504385.1. NCBI lineage: Eukaryota > Metazoa > Arthropoda > Insecta > Diptera > Muscidae > Musca > Musca domestica. The sequence continues at coordinate 3,389,296 of NW_026712334.1, read as the reverse complement.
TTATTCAAAAAATTTGATGCTATTTCATTCAATAAAATCTGAAAAAAATGTAAAAATTATGGGGTTCGACTTTGTTGCTTTTTTATCTCACCCTGTATGTACACAAACATTTAAAATGTAATTGTACTTGGAAGAAATGTTGGTTGCAGCCGGATCCACAACCAAAAAAAGGCCAAAATTCAGATTGTAACGCCAATTGGTTTCATCTGGGCGTTTTTGTCAGTCACTCTTTAACCTATATTAAAAAATATTTACCTTTAGATTATGTTTTTGAAGTACCCACTTTATTATGATAAAAATCAGTAGGAAATTGGGGGAAATTAATTACCAAATTTATAAGCCTAGAAATACAATCTATATTAATACATGTTTGCCCAAAAAAAATTTTAATCAGCCAATCGCAGACTACTTACTGGACCATAGATGGATAGCCTTTTTACCCCTTTAAATTTGGCTATTGATATTTGTCGTGTTTTGTTGTTTTTTTATTTTGATTAATAAGAGATGTTCGCATGTTTTTTACCTGAATATTTTCAATCAATTTTTATAATCTATTGTGTGCGTATCATTTCGGCCCACGCAAAAATTTCTACTAATAATTGCAGATTTGTTTGTATGTCATACACTTTAGCGTAGCATGTTTCAATTTCTAAAAATAAACATTTTGAAAAAAATTAAACATTTAATTGGTCCGAACGATTAATAAATATATATTAGTATCAAGGTATTCAGCATATTAGCGTACATGCACATAAATTTGTTATTTTTAGTAACTCATTTGGGAGCATTTTTTCTGATAAATACAAATCATAATTTTGAATTGTACAATTATGGGGTGCACTTTTAGTATTGGAAGAATGACGAAAATGAGGAAAATTTGTAAATGAATATCAGGAAATATATGTAACGTTTGTTACTTCAAAAGTACAATCATTTACAAAATATTTGTTGTGGTCCCATACTTTTTTCATGGTGAAACTAGTAAAAGAAAGCATTTTAGATTATCATTAAGAGGAACTGCATTGTCCAGAAAATACGGGAACGAACAATCAAAAATTGAATCAAAACAATATATCAGATACTCAGAAGGTTGCAAATCATTGTACTATACTTTATTTGAGTAATAAAATGTAGTAAAATAGATCGCTATATTTGCGTGTCCTCTTAATATTGCCTATAAACCTTGCTAGCGTTTCGTGTACACTGAAATAAAAAAATTATTAATTTTTTATAGGGTTCGGAACACTGTTATCGCTATTGGTTGCACCGGTATACATGGGAATCTGAAATTTGGCAGATGGATCAATCTTGGTGTTTGGACAAATCTTTCTAAAATGGCAGGAAAAATAAAACAAGTAAAAAAGCTGTAAGTTCGCCCGGGACGAACTTTTAATACTCTCCACCATTTGGTACAAATTTGGCAATTTCCAAAAAAAAAAAAAAAATAAAATAAAATCCGTTAAAAATTCTGTTAAAGTCTTACCGAATACTTATACGACGACGTGGACCTGCATAGGTAAATTTTGTCATAAGTTATTATAATATTTAAATGCGAAACGTAAAGAAAAATCTGTTAATATCATCATCAAAATACCGAATATGGGGGGTAACGTTATATGGGGGCTATACGAAGACGTGGACCTGCACAGACAATTTTCTGGCATGGGGTGAAGTATCCATTACGAACTTCATAGCAAAATTTGAAACAATCCCGGCAAATAATGTCGCTAAAATCATCAAAATACCGAATATCGGGGGGTACCGTTATATGGGGGCTATATGAAGACGTGGACCCACATGGCTCATTTTTTGACTTAGGATGTAGTATCCATTACGAACCTCAAATACTAAATTTGAAACGATTCCGGTAAACAATGTCGCTTAAATCATCAAAATACCGAATATCGGGGGTACCGTTATATGGGGGCTACACGAAGACGTGGACCTGCACAGATAATTTTCTGTCTTAGACTGTAGTATCCATTACGAACGTCAAATGCCAAATTTGAAACAATTCCGGTGAATAATGTCGCTAAAATCATCAAAATACCGAATATCAGGAGGTACCGTTATATGGGGGCTATATGATAACTTGGACCTACATGGCCCATTTACGAACTCAACCTGCCTACTGGCAAAATATACATGTGTGCAAAATTTTAGCCTTCTATCTCAATTTTTTCGAAAGATAGCGTGATTACAACAGACAGACAGACGGACAGACAGACACACATACAGACAGACGGACATGGCTAAATCGTCTTAGAATTTTACGCTGATCAAGAATATATATACTTTGTTGGGTCTGAGATGAGTATTTCGAGGAGTTACAAACGGAATGACAAAATTAATATGCCCTCCATGGTATGGTGGAGGGTATAAAAAACATAATAAATATAGAAGTTGATAGGTCAATATAAAACAAGGATTTAGGGCAATTTTATTAAAATATACGGAAAATACCAAAAGGTATTATAAAATGGTACAGAAAGTACATATGTGTACTGACTATTCTACGCTTATATATTACGATAAATGGGGAAGCTACAAAAATATATATTTATTGAAAAGAATTCATTAAATGGGGAATTGTTTGAAAATTGGTATTGGAAAAGGTTGCAAAAGCAATAGCACACTTAACATCGTATGCATGTTATTAGGGTAAGTAGAAAAAAATATTTTTGGTAGCGAAAAAAAAAAAAAAAAAACATTTGTCTCGTTTTAGACGTAGCTGGTCTTAATCCAAACTACACCTCCCTTTAATATTTTTGCTTTCTGCAATAGAAAGGAAGAGAGATACTGAATCATCAGGAGCAAGTGAATCAAGAGTAGGACAAAACTAAGAGTGAACGAACGAACATCTTCGATCTAACCAATATCATGGATTTGATAAAGACTTTTCAAAACACATCTAAGTTTCGGCGAAAATAGCGATGAAGCACACAAAGAAAGGTAGTTTAACATCGAAGTAAATGTGAAAAATGTTACTCTGGTCTACAGATTTATTTGTCATATAACTCTACTATAGGTTGCAGAAAACATCAAAAGTGTAAATCTCACCTAAACCGCCAGTAATTCATATATATTAAAAACAGGGTTAAAGTAGTACCTTATATGAGTCTATGCAACATTCTCTTACAAAGCATTATTTTAGAAGGATGACGTCAAAGACTAAATTATTCTACATTAATTTCACTATAAATCGCGAACTAGAGAAATCTCTATCAAAAAATATTAATTTCAATTTTGCCAAAAAAAAATTTTTTCCTATTCTTTTCCACGAATTTTTCTTCGGTCTCTTTTCGAGTTGATGCTTGAAAGTAACATTCTATGTCAAAATATCTATAGAACATCATTTTTTGGGAAACATTTAAAAAAATAAAAGGTTTCGAAGTGTTCCATATGAAATTCGAAGAAAAAAATAATTGAACAATAGGTATATCATCTTTTTATATAAAAGAAACTTGTGTTAGTTACTACGCTAATAATGATTTTAACGATTAAGACAATTGTCTCTTGGCAGAGAACTTGTCTCTTTGAAATTTGAAAATTTTCATTTTAACTTGTGAAATGTACAATCGTAATGTTTTATATTGCATGATTTTTTTTTTTTTTTTTTAATTTTGACCTGCTATTTTCGAATGTACATATGTAGTGTTTTTTTGTGTTAGTTACTACGCTTATAACGCAAAAACGGCTGATGTTCTTATTTGAAGTGTAATTTTGTTATTGTTTTTTGTTTTGAATTCTGAATGTAAAATGAAGACAATGAAATAGGTGCACAATACGATTTTAAATGGCTATCTTTCCTGACTATAAATGTGCATATAGCTTTCCAGCCCCAGAACGTTCACCATGCTTCAGCTGGAAGATGCAAACACATTCAAATGAACAAATATGACTGACACAACGGTATGGGGCTCATATCATAACGTGGACTTCTTTCATATGGATCGCAGGTATCGTTATACGGGGGACTATGCGCAATACCGAATAATGAAATTGTTCAACAGCTTCTAAGTGGAGGGTATTCGGTTAGTAGATCAAAATCCCCAATGGGGTTTCCAGGCCAAACTTTAATATTTTTTTTTTTATTTTTTAAAACATTGTTTATATTTATCAAATTAATTTTGGCAAAAGTTTGTATTTTGAGAAGGAAGAAAACATCCTTCCAAAAATAATAAGTATAGGCCACTGTTTTGATATAACCCTTATATGAAGGTATTCCCTGATTTCAGCTATTTCCGGGGAGTATTTGGCATCATGGCTTATAAGGGGATAGAAAACCTATTCGCAGATGTAAGTAAATATTCTGGGGTAGCGCCCATATAAAGGTACCTTCTGCATTTTACCTATTTCTAGAGTCTTGATCACATTTCCAAAACGATTTGGTTTAAAATGGCTACTTTGGGTAAAAAATTTCAACATGGGTACATATTTTGATATAGGCACCTAAAACAGTACCTCCCGTATCCACCGATCTATAGTGATTTTAACCGATTGGCGAACAGACAGATATTCTTTAGTCGTCATTGAATTTTACTATGATCAAAACAATAGACGTTATGGGGATTTTAACTCACAATTTAGGGTGTTATAGTAGTGGGTGACTACTCTGAAATCATTCTGCCTGCAATCGAAAATTCCAAATTAAAGCTCATTTGAATGAAAATGTTGCTAAACTCTGTGCACCATTTAAAATTGAGCTGAAGTCTTACATGCCTATTTTAAACAGGTGATATATACCTTTTATTAATAGTATAATTTAGGTTTCTAACTTTCAAATTAAACCTTTTCTTTGAAAATAAATCGACCGGTATGTGAACATGTTTGACATTTTTGCCATTGTGAATTATAATACCGAAACCAACGAGTTTAAAGCAAATGTACGCTGACACTTGACGTGTAATCAATGGAATTGACAATCTAAATAAAACATGTTTGGTATAGACTACGCTTTAACTAGATCCGTGCGCAAGCGGTAATATGTTAAGGAGAATTTTTGTCTTGCTTTGGTCATTGTAGAATATTAAACGAATGAATCTAACCGCATGTACTCTTTCACACAACCAACCATTTCTCTTAGATTACTTTTAAAGGCAAAACGTGTTTCTCACATTTAAATCCCACTCATATTTTGGTGTTATCAAATGTCTTTGGCTTTGATCCATAATAAGAAAATATGTACACATGATTGACATTGTCGCTTCTGGTGAGATAAAAGGAGATTAATACCATCTATTTATTAATGTTTATAATTTCTTTGTTAATAGTTGACACTAATAAATGGCAGAAACAAAAAGAACTTAGATAAAGCCTATGATGCAACATTAAGATCAAATAATGTTAATTGATGTTAAGACTTTGCAATCTATAATACTTAGTGATAACACCTCACAGTTTTTATTACACCTCAGAACTGCATATACATATACACTCATCCATATTGCATTAAAATTCCATGTGGAGCCTACTCCATGGAGGGTCACACATTTGAATAATCATAACAGTAGTCAAAATATATTTAAATAATCGAACATTGGCTGAGGGTATACATTTGTCGGCAAAACCGACTGATACATTTTAACTCGTTATTTCATCTTTTGAATTAGATAGAATGGTTATTATGGTTATGTCAACTTCATAATAAAATATCAACATTTAACATCAGACTCATCAACAAAGAAATGTGTAAAAATGTGACGTTGAAGTTTTTTTTTAATACAAACTGCCAATTTAACTTATGTCCCAGTAGTTTCCGAAATGATAGATATTATAGGCAAAAATAGACTACTGATTCTGGCCTTATTGGTATTGGTTAATATCATTTCGGATATTAAATATGTCCATGTATAGAGTTTAGAATTAAGTCAGATGTAAATGTATTAATCTTATGTAAATTGGTGATAACCGAAAGTAAACTAGTCTAAAAAAAAAATATTTAAGACAAAAATATTAAATCATACAATAAAAAGGTAAGATAAAGCGATCTGGTAATTACAATTTTGACGGGTTGCGCTCACGAAATATAAACCATTTTTGCCTTATATTTGAAATATTGAAAAGTTTCGATCATGTTCAACGCTTTTCGCCCTTTTTAACACATTTAAAAAATGAGGAAGAAAACTTGTTGCATATAATTTTGAATAATTCGGCGAGCGAACACAGCCTCAGAGTTGTATTTCAGTAGTTTTATGAAGCTGCTTAACCTCGTTATTGCAGCATGTATGAAATGATCCAAATATATCCGAAACAAATTCTTACTGTGTTATATAACCTATGCCATGGAATCGGACTAAGCTCATTGTAGTCTATTTTTAGCCATTCCAACTGCTTAGCCATTCCAACTGCAACTGCGTAGAAATATTGGGATGTATAAATTTTGGATCAAATCAAGGTATAATTTCGTATTTGACCCTTCGTTTGAGAGATACCAGAAGAAGTGGCCCGATATTTACCTTCTTCATAACTGACTTAAGTAAAAAAAACAAGTTAAAAATAATTAGTCGGTTTGTTGCCAGACATATTCCCTTCGCATATAACCATTTAGGATATTCGGTCAATACAGTCATATTTCTCATTTAATTTCTATATATTATTGTATTTTAAGTTCTTAAAATTAAGAAACAGGACTATGTTTTGGTATACCCCCTATTTAAATATTCCACCTGATTTTAGTCATATTTTTTTGAGTATAACAAGCAGGGCTGCAATATAAACTTATATTCAAAACCCTTGTAGTTTTGCTTTTCTGACGTAATATTAACAAAAACACTCAGAATTTGTCACACGCCAAATTTGTTGTAAACGTGAACTTGGGGTGTACCGTTTTATGAAGGATATTTCGAAATTTATAGTGTTCCTTCATTTTAAGAACTCAAAATACTAAACTTTATGGAAATTTAATGGGAAATATGACTGAAACGAAAAAAACACTTGTAATCGTTGTTTACCCCAATGTAGAGACAACAACAAAAAGTTATTATACATATAAAGGCCTGAAACAAGTTATTTATATACATATAAAGACCTGAAACAAGTTTGGCCTGAGAACTCTAAACTTTTTTGGAGCTTTAATCTGCAAACCTTGTTAAATTAGCGGCCAGAAAGTAAACACATAATTTTGGAAATATTTTTAGCGTTCTTTTTTTGCATCATTGCCTTGCTGAAGAATAATTTTGCCTTTGACGATATCTTTTTAAACTGATACTTTTTACGTACCGTTGTATGAGAGCTATACGAAGTCCTGGCCGAATAATAATTCTCTACCAGGGGGTAAAGTAGTCACAAGAAACTACTTGTGTAGAATTTCCCAAAGAACTCTTTGTGTAGAATTTCAGACAATTCCATTGAAAAATGTGGCTAAAATCATCATCATATCGTTATATGGGGGCTATACGATATCATGGACCGATAAAGCCCATCTTCGAATTTGACCTGCCTGCAGACAAAAAACAGACCTGTGCAAAATTTAAGCTTCTTATCTTAATTCGTTTTGACTGTATTGTGATTACAACAGACGGACGGACGAACAGGGCTAAATCTTGCAATTTTACGCTGATCAAGAATATATATACTTTGTTGGGTCTAAAATTATTATTTCGATGGGTTACAAACGAAATTGCGAACTTAATATACCCTCCACACTATGTATGGTGGAGGGTATAAAAATATTATATTTTGATGATTTTAGCTACATTTTTCAATGTAATTTTCTAAAAATCCATTCTAGAAGTTTTCTCTAAGCAGGGGGTAACCTTTGGAGAGAAATGTCTATATAGGTCCACAATATCGTATCGCCCACATACAACAGAAATTGTCTATGCAGGTCCAGGTCTTCGTATAGGCCCCATATATAAGTAACTTCCTATGTTCGGTATTTTGACGATTTTAGGTACAATATTCACGAAATTGTTTGAAATTTCGTATTCGAAGTTCCTAATAGGTACTACAGCCTGTGACAGAAAACTGTCTATGCAGGTTCAGGTCTTCGTATAACTTCGATATAACGGTACCTCCCTATATTCGGTATTTTGATGATTTTTGCTACATTTTTCACCTGATTTTTTTCAAGATTCGAATTTGAATATTGTAATGACTTATGACAAAAGGTTCACATGTTCGTATAGAACCCAATATATGTTGTGTAATTTCAAGATTTTAACAGAATTTTTAACGGATTTTATTTTTTGAAGTTTTCCAAATTCGTTCCAAGTGATGGAGGGTATTAAAAGTTCGGCCCGGCCGAACTTAATGTTTTTACTTGTTTGTAATACTTGTGGAGGTGCGTATTTTGAATATAAAATAAAACTAGAATGAACATTGTAAAATTACGAATTTTTGTGATTCAATATACAATTCTGATGACGTCAGGATGAGTCATATGCTCCAGATATAGTATGCCTTTAATTTGTACGATTATAGTCAGATGAAAATATAGAGAAAGATAGATAGATAGTGATCATTAAGATTCAAATCATTTATGATGATTTTTTTTCAATCGTGAAAAAAAAAAGAAACCAAAAATGAACTATGTAAAATTATCTGAAATTTCTGAAATGGTTATTATTTAAAGAGAAACCTGTAGAAAAGTGTAGCATGCAGCTAAACTTCTTCAAGCTACGAAATCTACATATATATTTGATATTGAAAAATTCATACAAATTTACATATTTATGATTTCCTTCTGAACAATTTAATTAATTGACAATGTTAATATGGCTTCAAATACAACACCTAACAAGCATTTCCTAATTATTCTTAAAAAATAACACTCTTCTAAGAAAGTAAACGAATTAGAAACGATGTTGGGTGAATGAATGTTTTGGCAAAAAAATAAAATAAAAAAAATCGGAGAATATATTCAAAACCCACGCATACAAATTAATTCACCCAAATTCAACGATGATATAGCCATACTGGTTGGTAGATAAGTAAATTGCTTGATTGTTAACGTTGTTGTTGCTGATGGTGATGCGATGGCAGTTGGGCGCCCGTCTACGGGAAGTTCTACTCTTGCTGCTGATGTACTGTGTGTGGTTCGACGTGACAGCAAAAGCCAGCAAATTTATCAAATAAAAAAAAAAAACATTATTAAAACAAAAAATATATTCAAATTGTTTTTTTTTTATCATTTGTTGGATGTTGTTAACATTTACTCTTCCCTTTATAATATTTGAAAACAATCAACTTTTTTACTTAAGAAAATACCTCAATAAGGCTTTCGAGACGCCTTCACTGCGTTAAATTGTTGGTGTATTTAGAGTTTTGTTGGTTGATGTCTGCCTGTATGCCTGGCCATATACATACGTCACAAGCGCTCATAGTTTATCAACAACAACAAAAACGGACGACTGCCAAACACTACTCAATGCTTATAAAAGCCGGTGCTTAACTTGAGAACAGATCAGTGTTCAATATTCGCTAAACGGCGATATCGATACATTTACATCGCCGTCGCGGGCAGTTTTTTATTTAAAAAAAAAAAAAAAAAACAAAAGAAAATTACACGAAATGGTAAGTGTGGTCGGTTCTGGTGATTCAGTGTAAATGTAAAGCAGGGAGCCAGTGTCTGAACGTAACGCATAATTGGCCTATAAACTAAAGTGTTTATATAAAAATTACGTTGTTTATTTGAAATGGACATTGTATTTGTCATTTAATACGCGAGGAGTTCGTGAGCGGAATATGAATTAAGAACAGTACGCTGATATTTTAATGAAATGAAAACGAAAAACACACAAAAGTGAAACTATTCAGTTCGAAGTTCTAAAATTCTACAAATACAAACTTCATTTTGTTTGGATAATGAGTAATTTCAAATGTTATTGCCAGCTGTGTGTCAACATCAAAGTTTAACATCTTCAATGAATATGACAAAAATATATTTTACATTTAGAAAACTTGTAAAACGTTGAAAACTAACGAATCATCAGCAATGCCGGAAATATAAACTCAATAGTGCAACAATGACGTTGTTGAAATTGTGCAGGAAGCATCTTTAGAGAATGAATATTTTGGAGAGTTGCATGACATTTTTTATATTTTATTTCATCAAGAATATTCAGTTTTTAAAACTAAGAATCCTTTCGCAATGATAATGATATACAAACGACTCTTATTAAATAGTGTTGATAACACCATGCGACAATCATTAGAAGGATGGCGTCATAGACAAAATCATTTTTCATCAAATTTTACTATAAGTCATCAAGGAAAATAAATCTCTATTTCCATCATACACCCAAAACATTTCCTCGATCTTTTGTGAGTTGATGCATGAAAGTAAAATACAACTTCGTTTTAGATAGAGTTTCAAATTAAGAAATATTCTAGACCAAATTTCAATTTAAGTCTCATGGTTGAATCAAGAAGGTAAAGTCATGCAATCATAAGTTTACATTTTTGTTTTTAAATTATTCATTTGTCAACAACATATTGTCAAAATACAGGGTGAGATAAAAAAACTGTAACAAAGTCAAACGCCATATTTCTTACATTTTTTTTAAATTTTATTGAATGAAAGCAAAAAATGTCAAAAATAGCATCAAATTTTAGAATAAGTTTAGATTTGTTCGAATTGGTCACCTTTGGCACGAATCATGACCTTCAAACGGCTAATCAAACCGTCACACGCTGCCCGAATGTTGCTCTGTGGTATTTTGGCCCATTCCCGGCAAAGCGCTTGCATGAAGTGATCGACACTTTGGTATTTTTTAGTGCCAACCTTGCTTTCCATAATAGTCCAGACACAATAGTCCAAAGGATTAATATGTGGAGATTTTGGTGGTCATTGTGCGCTGGAATTGAAGCGAAGAACCTCATTTTGTAACCATTCTTGGGTGGCGAGTGCCGAGTGCGATGGTGTCCTGTTGGAATGTCCAAGGTCCAGAATATTTTCGCGATATTATTCAGCATTTATTCTGATGCCACAGTCGATAAATACGAGCGGAGAGTGACCATCGGCTGTTATGGCGGCCCACACCATCACCATGGCCGGCGCTTGAGTTCTGGTGGCCAACCGAAGATGCACATTTTCAGCTGACCTGGCAAGTAAACACGTTCACTTTGTTTTCTCATCGGAGAAAACCAAATTCGGCAGTTTACCTCTTACGGCCAAGCGAAGCAACTCTTTAGCTCTTTTTAGTCTATTTTCTTTCTGTTGGGGTATAAATTCTTGCACTTTTTGGAATTTTAATGGCTTTACCCCGAGCTCATTTTTTAATATTTACCGAGTGGAGTATTGCGATATGTTTTGCTCACGAGCCATTTTTCGGCCACTGAGACACGGGCTACGCTACCAGTATCACGGTAACGAGCGATGGTACGAGACACAAAAGATTTATTCACATTTAAATGCTGAAGTGTCCATCATGAATAACTTTTTTTTCTGGAATAATTTTAACAGCTGTCGGACGAGTGGCTTGGAATTGACAGCAGTCTGAAGTTGGTTGCAGTTTTTTCATCTCACTCTGTATATGTATAGATGACACTTTATGTTGACCTTTTTGAAAGTGGCACCCGAGGGAAGTGTGAATATATCCCACGTTTGGTATTAACGGTTACATATTTCACACTTTATAGAAGTTTTGATTATTTACAATTTTGATTATTTTAAAGCTTGCTGCTTTTTATAAATACTTATTATTTTCTTTCATTATTCAAAAAATACGTCCTAAATTTCAGAACTAAATGATTCGTATATGTATTTTATTATAGTATATATTCGTTCTCTATTCTAGAAAATGAAAGCTTTATTTTTTTTAATTAAAATTCGTTGAAATGTATAATTCAAATTTGCTTCTAGGAAACATTAAAATTTTTGTCATCACAATGATACGATTTTCAAATGGATTCCTTTAAAACTGGTTATCAAAACTGCCAAAAATGAGTCACTTATTACGAATTCTTTTAAATTCCCACATAAAAAAAAAACAAATGTTTGAAAATATCCGAAATAATGACAAACAAACCAACCAAGTAAATGAATGACTTAATCGGCTCAAATGCGAACAAAATAAATATGGAAATGAAGTCAAAATCAAGATCGCCGTCATTATACTGCACAATATTATTACTACGGGATTTTACTTTGTTCCGGTTGAAATAAGGTGTGAATTCATTAGAAGCATTAGTTAAATATTGAACAAAATGTCAACGAGTGGGCGTGAATGAATAATATCGAAACATTTATAATATTAATATTGATGGCAGTGACCATCGTTCGTTAGGATTTCAGCTAATATTCTTGTAGATTAATTACAAAAGATTTTTTTTTTAGATTTTCATGAATAATTTATTAATTTTTTTAGTGATTGTTAATTTTGTATAGAATATGTTTTATGTATATAAGAAGGGTGTTAACCCTATTAAAAGTGTGAGTTCTTTTTCTAGAAGTATTAAATATGGTTTGAAAAATGTATTTAACATAAAGATCTTAATCTAAAACATGATTTTGGTTTGTTTAGATAATCTTCTTATAAAAGATTTGCTAATCGTGTTAGAAAAGATTTGTATATAAAATCTATGTTTCTTCCCATGCTTCTGTAGGTCTAAAAGAAAATCTGCTGTGAATATTGAGCATTTTTGCCAACCTTCTATCCGGAGAGGATTTCTAGTTAATTTCATAGAAGATTTGTAGGTCATCTCATAGAAGACCTGAGGATCTTCTCTTAGAAAACCTGTGGCTTTTTTTATAGAAGTTCTGTAGATCTTCTCATAGAATTTCTGTAGATATGCTTGCGGAATAAATTAAAGATTGATCTGCAAACTTTCTCATAGATGATCCAGAGATCATATAGATGCTTTAGAGATCTTCTCCTAGGACATCTTTACATTTTTCGAAAGAATAACTATCGAATTTATTAGTTATTAATTTTAATTTTCTTTAGTTATTAATTTTACATATTAATATCACTGATCTATATGTTTCACTCATATATTTATCCCACAATAATACATACCACTATTATAAGATCGGTAGTTATTCTCATAGAAGTTCTGTAGATATTTTCATAGAAGATCTGCGGAGCTTCTCATAGAAAATCTGTAGATCTTTTCCTAGAAGATGTGTAGATCTTTCCATTAAAGATAGGAGTAGGAGGAGTAGGATAAGAGCTCTGTAGATCTTCCCATAGAAGATCTGTAGATCTTCCCATAGAAGATCTGTAGATCTTCCAATAAAAGATCTGTAGATCTTCCAATAAAAGATCTGTAGATCTTCCAATAGAAGATCTGTAGTTTTTTGCACTGATTGCAAAATAACATTCCCTTTCTGATTTATTTTCCAGATGTCAAGGACGTTCGCAGCGGTGCTGTTATTTGCCATCCTAGCCTGCATCCATGCTGAGGATAAACAGCTACAAACTAGCAATTCTACAGCTGTAGAAGATAAAAAGTTGACCAAGCGTGCAACATGCAGTACATGCTCATACGATGGACGTACGTATTATACATATGCCGATGGAACGACAGTGGAGAGATTAGTTTACCGGGATCCAATCTATCATACACATTCACGTGGTATTTAAGAACAATTCAATACGATTTTTCTGGGACACTTTCAAAATTACTCTTTGTGTGATTGCACTTTTATTAAGCACTTTTCCAATGATTTTCCTCTTTCTAATCTCTGATTCAAGATTATGTAAATACTGACTGTATTCACTTGTGCACTTAAAAAAAGGACATCCAAATCTCCATGTTTTGTATCTATGTCTGTGTGTGTAAATAATCATAGCTGTAGGCTTCCCATAATATTCTCCAAGCCTTTCTCCACTATCCACCATTTTATTAGTAATGTTCTAAACTATTCTAAAATTATTGAACTTCAATTCAATTAGATTGTGTTTTAACCGATATTGAATAATAACATGACACTATTTTCCCTTTTGCACATTTCCCCCCCTCCCTCGTTTCCACTTTTGTATTTCTCCCAATAGCTGATTTACGCGTTAATGGTTGCCACGGTAATCCCTGTGGCGTTAATGCCGTATGCCAGGAGACAGCAGGCGGCCGTCCTGTCTGTTCCTGCCCACCCGGCTACAGTGGTAACCCCTTGACTCACTGCAACCGCGGTGAATGTTTGGATAACATCGATTGTCGCAGTGATTTACAGTGTCAAAATGGGCGATGTGTTAATCCTTGTGTTGGTGCCTGTGGTTCAAATGCCAATTGTGAGGTAAGTGATGGGAAGAATTCAATAAATGCGGTTAGAAAATAAAAATTCGCTTCTATGTTTTAGTTTGTTATAACCATGTTTATATATGAAGGCTTTAAGCATTCTAAATTTGTTTTCTATTCTATGCAACTTACGATAAATTTTCATCTTCGTTCTTATATTTTTAGCCCAGAAATCACGTTGCCGTATGCAGTTGCCCACCTGGTTTTAATGGTGATCCATTTGTTTCCTGTCGCCAATCTGATCCTGGTAAGTTCATTTTGTACAATATATTTTTAATAGGAATATATATACATTCAATAATAATAAGGTTGTAGTAGAAAAACGCATGTGTCTTAAGTCTTTCGTTTTATACATTTTTTATACCATCACCAATAGGAGCCCGCTAATTCGCCAACGAAAAGTCGGCCTTTAAATTTTAAATTCCTTCCAAGAGTTCATATTAGCCGTTTTTAATACTCAAAATGCAAAATTTGTTTATTTTGACAAAATTTTTTTAATAATACATGAAACTAAATTATCAGACTTTTAAGATTTTTTATGTTATACAAGTTTTTCTTTTTCGAAAAAATAATAGGAAAGTTTTTACCTTTTACACTAAAAAGTCTTCAAAATCTTTTATTTTCATGTTTATCGAGGGGACAATAGGAGAACCATTGCACATTGGACCTACATCTAATATCCGTCAAAAACTATTTCAACCTCTCCATATGTAAATCCCACATGCCGAATTTCTGGATTTCAGCTCTATCTCTTCATGCAAACTACTACTTTTCATACAATTATAGTATACATTTCCAAAAGCATCTCCATATCGTGTCAGATACCCCAATCCTATCCTTTCATCCAATACCAAATTTAGGACAATTCAGTGCGTTTCGTACAATTATAGAACATATTTCCACCTTCATATGTCCAGGCGACACATGAACAGCGACCCTAATACCAAATTTCTGATTTCAAGCACAATATGTTCACCCAATACCAAATTGTACCAAAATATGGTACTAGTTTGTACTTTTCATGCAATTGTAGTACACATTTCTAAAACCACCTCTTTATCACAAACCAACCACATCAAAACTAAATTTTAAAATTTCAGCTTCATACGTTTCAGTGATTCTAATTCGACATTTCAGAATTGTAGCTCATTCTGTTTGTCTAATACAAAGTATTATTTTTTTCAAATTTAAGTACTTTTCGTACCTTTTTAGTATGAATTTAAAAAAACCCAGCCTTATCACACGTTTACGCACCAAGACTAATACTCGTGCAAAATTTCAAGATTCTTGCTTCATCCTTTTCGTCTGGGTGTTTATTCTCAGTCAGTCAGTTATTTCATTACTATTTTATATATAAATAGATTTACATTTATTATATATTACAAAAAAATCGTTCATGGAAGAATCTTGGGTAATTCCTTTGAAATAACAAAACCTGGATAAATATATGAAAAAAACTGCACAAGAATAACACACATTTTAGCTGCCCTTCTCAAAGAATCTGGGTTAAAATGAAAGAGAGAGAGAGAGAGAGAGAGAGAGCGAATTTAACACATGTGCCTTAAGTCTTTAGTTTGAAATATCATTTTGCATTTGCAATAAACTTCAAAATTGTTAAATAAAAATTGGAATTAAATTAAAAAAACAATAACAACAATAAAAGGTTACATGTTGCATACATGAAGGTGAACTAGAAATCAAAACGAAGACGAATGGCCACCAATTACGTTCGTATACAATGTTAATACACAAATCTTTGCCTTAATTGCATTTCCTTAAATGTGTTACTTGTTCAATGTGGTGTGGTTGTTGTTGTTTTATATCGATTCTTGTGAAATATTATGAAATTGCAACAGCTAGGTTGAAATGTTTCTTATGTGGGTTGTTGTTATGGCCAAAACAAGATCCCATCAGATGTGAAGAACACTGATGCAATAAAATATACATTTTTTTCAGAACAATGACAGCCGAATATGGTTATATCGTAAATATATCTGAATGGATGAATGTATGTATGAATTGTATTAATTCATCGCAACGTTCAAGATCAAGGTCAATTATAGAGAAGTGGTTATACTTATTTTTGGTCTGTCGAGTGTTGGATGCTCAAAGTTATTTTTTTATTGGCTGTTGAGATTTTTTTAACCAATAGAAATATAAACAAATCAATATTTATTTAATAACATCACACTTCCAGTGTGATTAGAACTTCCTCAAAGTTGTTGAGTGTGAGTTATTTTTTCACGGAAGATTTTAATTATTTGACGGAATAATACAAGAAGAAATACTGTAAGGTAGTATCCTCTTTAAATAAGCAGTCTGTATTGGAAGTTAAAAATTTTATAATAACAACATCTTTTGCTATTTTTTGTCATATTTTGGTCCAAAACAAGTATTTTTTATAGCCCTACTCCTTCTAATATTCTATTGTGGGACTGCGGAAATATTTTGGCGCCTTCTTGCATTGACTTAAAGTTTAAAAATGCATAACAAAAGTTAATTCACAATACAATAGAAAAGTTCTTTGTCTCTTAGATGAATCGACAACCTACATTTAGAATTTCAACCTACATAGAAACAAAAATACAAATTGTAAACAATAACAAAATTAACATTAATTGTTACGTAAAATATCTAATTTAAAAACCAGCAATAACTTACAAAGTTCCGGTACGTTCAATGAATTAATAGTAAATTATCTTTGAATGTGGGTGTTGTGAAAGTAAGACTAATAAATGTATTATTACATGTTGATTGACATTATTATCTATGTTCAATGGAACAGATTTTAATACATTACACAGTGTTGCAAATTTAAAAATATTGCAAAACTATCAGTTCCGTTTTGAAAAACTGTTCTCAATAATAGAGGGTAACATAGAGAATACTCCAGAGAAAAAATCTAAAAGTCGGATATCCATTGTCCATTCAATTCATATTATGGACTTTAAACTTTTCAAAAAGCCGACACCTGTATACCATCAATTGAAGTTCGAGTCTAGTATCATTTGAATTTGAATAAAATAAAATAGCTCACGTGTGTGAACACTACAGTTATCTTCTTAACGAATCTAAACGTAAGTTTGTACATACATTTTTATTAGGGTTGATAATGATAACACGGTGCAACACAAAAAATAAAATCCTTAAAAAAATCTGTTAACATTTTAAAAATCCCGAATATAGCCGTTATATTGGGGTCTATACGACGTGGACACACAGAGGCATTTTTGTCATAAGCCATTACCATATTCAAATTCGAAACTTGAAATAAACGGTGCATAATGTAGCTAAAATCATCAAAATATCGTATATAGGGAGGTACCGTTTTATCGGAGCTGTGCGAAGACCTGGACCAGCATAGACAATTTTCTGTCACAGGCTGTAACATCCATTACGAACTTCAAATACGACATCTCAAACAATTTCGGCGGGTATTGTACCTAAAATCGTCAAAATACCGAATATAGAGGGGTACAGATATATGGGGCCTATACGAAGACCTGGACCTGCATAGACAATTTTCTGTCACAGACTGTAGTTCCAATTACGAACTCTAAATACGTAATTTAAAACAATTCGGGTAAGTAATGACGCTAAAATCATAAAAATACCGAATATTGGGAGGTATCGTTATATGATGGGGTCTATACGAAGACGTGGACCTGCAGAGACAATTTTCAGTCATAGGCTGTAGTATCTATTACGAACTTCAAATACCAAATTTGAAACAATACCGTAAATAGAAGGGCAAGTCACCCATATTTCACAATTTTTAAAATTTTCGTATAAAGGATCCTTGGAATCGTTTCGTTTTTCCGAAATATGTACTTATATACAATACCTTCTGTTGGAGGTTTGTCTATCTTTAAAGATATCGTAATGCAAAATTATTAGCAAAATCGATTTGGAAAATATCTAAAAGGTGTTTTGGAAGAGTTCTATGGAAGATTTTGTCTTAGAATGGATTTTCACATTTAATATATAAATTTCGAATGTAATTTTCTTCAAAACTTTAAAACATAAATGTATAATTTATTCTAAGATTTACACTAAAACTCTCTGACCTTTGACTTTTTCTTCATCAAATGACATTTTTTCGACATATTACGTTCATGGATCAGTTAAAAAAAATCCAAGGAAAAATTGATTTAAAAAATAGGAAATATTTTCTCAATTTTTGGCAACATTGACAAATATTTTCTTGATATATGATGGTAATGGAGATCTATTTTCTTTGGTGCCTTATAGTGAAATTTAATGAAGAATATTTTTTGACGTCATATTGACGATGTTTTGTAGGAGAATTTTTCATAAACTCCCATAAGATACGGCTTTAACCCTGAAATGTGTTTTAATATAAGTAGGACTTAGACTTAGAAGGCATCTAATTCGGCGAAGTAGAAACTTAGTAAGAAACTAGTAAACTTTAAATAGATTTAAAATAAACATTTCATCTTTTATTACAAACTAGATTTTAAATTTGTGGATTACTTATATATTTATTTTTATTATTTTCTCACAATTTCCAGAGGAGCAATGCCATCCCAGTCCATGTGGTCAAAATACAAAATGTGAAATTGTCAATGGTGTACCAACCTGTTCCTGCCTGAACGGCTACATTGGAAATCCCCTGAGTGGATGTCGCCATGAATGTGATCACGATGGTGATTGTAGTTCGCGCGATATGTGCAGCAACTTTAAATGTGTTCCTGCATGTACCCAGTGTGGTGTGGGTGCTACTTGCGGTTCGGTGAGTGGTCATCGTGCTGTGTGTGAATGTCCCAAGGGTTATATTGGTAGTCCGTATACTGAATGTCGTCCTGAATGTTATGGTGATTCCGATTGTCCAGCCAATAAACCAGCTTGTTTCTATGGCATTTGTAAGAACACTTGTGATGGTGCATGTGGTATTGGTGCCGATTGTAATTTAAGAGGATTGACACCGGTCTGCAGTTGTCCACGTGATATGACTGGTGATCCATTTGTTCGTTGTCGTCCATTTACAAAGGGTGAGTATTAACAAAAAGGTAGATATCTGGAAATGTTTTTATTGTTCTAATATTTTTTTACAATTTAGCTGATCTCTGTGAACCCAATCCTTGTGGCACAAATGCCATATGTGTACCTGGTCATGATAATACTGGACGTGAACGTCCCGTGTGCAATTGCTTGCCAGGTTATACCGGAAATCCTTTGTCACATTGTTCAAGAGTAAGTTGTTTTACATTCTTCTGCTTACAAGAGTCAAAAAATTATTACTCCTATCTCCCTCAGGGTGAATGTTTGAGCAATAACGAATGTCCCGACAACAAGGCCTGTATCAACTACCAATGTGTCAACCCCTGCATTGGCAAATGCGGTTCCGGTGCCGTCTGTGAACCTAAATCACATTTAGCAGTTTGTAAATGTCCCCACGGTTATTCCGGCGATGCTTTAGTGTCCTGCCGCCAAACCCGTACTCAACCTGTTGCCAAATACTACAGCGATTCAACCGGAGGCTGCAATACCTGTGGCAAATAGACTTACCCCTCAACACCGATAAACTGCCATACCACAGTCATTATCTATATTCTCTCACATGTAATTTAGCTTGCCTAACATTTATGTAGTTTTTTTCATTTTCTTGTAATATTTTTTTGATTTTATAGTAATTTATTGCTAATTCTTTGTTACGATTGTGTAAATATAATAAAAAAAAAACATTTTTTAATAGAAAAAATAGTTTTAAGTACGATTTTAATTATTACAATGAGGGTCCGGAAAGACTATTTCACATTTGATATCGAAAAAACGAACGAAAATTACATGTTTGTCCAGTTTATATTGGTAACATTGGAAATTTTAATATAAACAGCTAAAATCTTAATCTCACACAGGATATCTTGTCGTTTTTATCAAAATATTCCATTTAACCAAGCTAAAATTCACGTATTGAAATTCATTTCGATTAGTGGCAGCATAGGCAAATAAATGTATAGATGAAGAAATGTTTTCAATGACTTTGATCCAATTGAATTTAAGAAATATACGTTCAAAAGGGTCGAAGAAATATATTTCACAATAAAATACCACGAAAGTATATCAAATCCCAATTATACAAATCGAATGGAACCAGTATCATTATTTGTATTAAACACGATGTTTTAGTTACAAAACAACGAACATATTAACACTTAAAAAAATATACTTCTAATTTATTAAATGTACATTTATAACAATAACATGCTTTCTAACTTAGAATGTAATTTTAGATATTAGACATTTTCTCCACACGTGGACATGTGGACCTTTAAAGTTGACTGTCGTTTATATTGCTTGCCACAGATATCGCACGGAAACGGTGTGTCTTCGGTATGTACCAACATATGTCTCTTCAATTGTTCCATTGTACCAAACAGTTTGGCACATTTAGGGCAGCCAAAAGTTTTTTCACCCAAATGACTACGACGATGTACTAACATATTACTTGAAATTCGGAATGATTTGCCACAAATATCGCATGGATAAGGTTTTTCTCCTGTGTGCGTGAGCATATGTTTCTTATAGCCGGATTTTTGTGTCAGACATTTCCCACAAATATCACACTTAAATGGTTTTTCACCCGTATGCGATAACATATGTAGTCGTAGCGATGAAGGTTGACGGTATACTTTCCCGCATAGTTCACACGTATTTTTGGGATCATGCGTTGCTCTATGACCATCATAGGCGTTTCGGGTTTTGAAACGTTCTCCACATATTTCACAGCTAAATGGTGTTTCATCTGAATGTAATTGCATGTGATATTTAAATGAACTGGAGTTGCTCAGCTGCTTGCCGCAAATCTGGAAATGATAAAAACGGGAGGGTATCAATTACCGCGAGTTTATTAAATAAATTAAAACAAAAAATATCTTTGGTTTGTTTAGAAAATTATCGCTATGTTTACTATACTCTACCATATATACTCTTACCACGTTTCTGTTAAATACCTTAAATATCTTTCTTTAAATTGACTGTAAAAAATTGAAATCTCACGATATTTTATATATTTCTATAATTCCTACCTTGCATCGAAAATCTGGATTTGGCGTTTTATTGGTTGACTTGTTCCTGTTTCGTACTCTTTTCACAGTCGTTGAGGGTTGTCCACTGTCCGATGATTCATAATTATGTACCAGCTTTCGTTCATAGTTTCTTTTAACGCCATAACTATTTTTCGAATCATCTTGACTTATAGTTGACACAGGATCAGATGTAATTATTTCATGATATTCTTCATCTAAATTACTGGTCATATGAATTTCGAAGGCAACTTCCTCTTCGTCCTCGTCTACTTGTTGTACATGGGTTTCCTCTTCAATATCAACAATAGTGTGTTCTTCGGTATGCTCCTGATGTTGGTCGTTCTCGTGGCCTTCTTCTATTTCGGTTGTATGATAAATTTCTGTTGTTTCAGCTACCTCTTGCACAACATATAAATCATCATCTTCATCCATATGCTCATGTTCAATTTGTTCACTGTCCACATCATTGCGAATTTCTGTATAGTCCTCTTCTGCTGTCTCATAAAGCTGGGCTTCCAATTCTCTTTTCATTTGTGCAGCTTCGGCCAATTCTTTAAGATCTGTCTCAGATTCACAATTTCTAGTCGCCTCTTCGTCTTTTTGTTTATCATTGGCTTCATTCTTATTTTTAGTGGTTTCCCGCTTTTGCTGCTTATCAGTTACTTTGTTAGGTGCTTTGCATACCTCGTCGGTATCCTCCTCAACGTCGAGTAATTGGGACCGCAATACATCATTCGATTTCAAGACTTTCTTCTTGAATAGGTAGGAAATCGCCAAATCCTTGACACATTGGGAACACAGATTATCAGGCAGTAAGTCTTCCTCGTTAAGTTCCAACCCAGAACAAAAACTTAGCAAAGTACCCAATGTGGTTAATTCACCAAAAATAATACCTTCCCTGTGCAATGGCTTGTATTCATTGCTATCCGTAAGACAAGCTCGACACATTGCAACGGCTAAGCTTTGATCTTTTTGATCTTTAGCTGTTTCGGCGGTCATTTTTTGAACAAATATAATTCACAATTTTTTGTAAACAAAGTCCTGGTAATTCAGAATTTTTTTCATGCACACACGCACAAAGTATGTGCAGAGTTGCATTTTTGGTAGATATAATTATTGTTATTGGTCTTTGGTTCACAAAAAGCTCAGTGCTATGAAAATATTGAGGAAACAAATGTCCGCTTTGGACTATGCAATTTTCATACAATAAATATGATGCACACAAAAACATATATGTTCTGCTCCAGGACTGCAACTACTACGATATCGAAAAAATTGCAAAAATAGTAGATTTTTGCATGTTCTGGAACAGAGTAATAGTGTATGTAGCAAGGAAAAATTGCAAAAATGTACAGATTTACATTTAGACAAGTGACATATGTTGTATAAAAAATAGATTTTCTTTGTGTCAGCGTGGCACACAGAAAATTTTATGAAATTATGCGTTTTAGATAATGAAGGTGAGGTGAAAGGTGTTTGAGGGCGAATACCAAAATTCTATGCTCAAATATATATTTAATTTCTCGAGCGTATGGTGACAATGAGAGAACATGCCCGCCATAAAAAATGACTACAAGTCTGACTAATTACTTTTCCCACAAAAAAATCTCCAGTAACTTCTTTCTGAGAGTGATAGGTAGTTTTATTTTCCCTTACAAGAAAACTGTGAAGAGTAAACCGACGGAATCGCTGCTAAACTTTGCCGGCAATCAGCAACAAAACATTTTTTCGCCATAAAGGAAACAAAACTGCCATCAAGATACACAATATTAAAAAAAGAAAACATTTTCATTGGCAATTTTGTCTGCGTGACCTACGTTACGTTGTCTGGCGATTTATTCTACAATGTTGAGTTTATGCATTTGGCAGCATTTGTCAAAAACATATGGTAGCCGAAATTCTAACCACCACAGTCACCGGGTTTTAACACTGCTTTGTACGAAATTGAAGAATTTTCCTTGAAAATTCCATAAACTTGATGGTGTCATGGCCCAAAGTGTCCTAGGAAGGTTGTTAAAATGTTCATTGAACAGTGCAGCAAGGCCAGCGTATGCTCACAACTTGTTTGGAACACAACTACAGAGACGTGCCCTTAGCTTAGGGGTTGTTCCAGCCAAACCGATTCTTGTACGTAACCATGCGGCGCCAATATTAGCATGTAATCGAAGAAATACCACAGATGCTCCAAGTATGTATATTTATTTCGAAATTGCGAAAGCAGATGATCTAAAATCTTCTTACCATCCATAGAAAAACCAGCGAGTCCAGAAATTTTGTCAAAACTATTTCCACAGACTGCTGCCAATGTCGATGAGGAAACCGAAAAGGAACGTAAACGTAAGGAAGAAGAAGAGGCCAAGGAAAATGAAAAGGCATTCAAACGCATGAAAGTTGGGTAAGCATGCTCTTTTGGTTAGGATTTCGGAGTTGTTTGGCTTGCGTAATAACTCCCCTCATTTGCATTACAGTTTTGCCGTATTCGCTGGCGCAGGTGGTGCATTACTAGTTTGGTCAATTTATGAATTTGGCAAACCTGAAGTAGATGCTGATGGTAATGTCATCGAAGATGAATTCATCAAACTTCCAGCTGTGGAGCAATACCTGAAGCGTATGTGGAAATCAATGCATTATTATCAGAAAATGATTCAGGAGCCTTCAAGAGAAAAATTATTACCCGATCCATTGAAGCCACCTTATATACAGCCACCCTACACATTGGTCTTAGAAATGAAGGACGTGTTGGTACATCCCGATTGGACATATCAAACTGGCTGGAGATTTAAGAAACGTCCTGGCGTCGACGTCTTCCTACAGGAATGTGCTAAACATTTTGAAATTGTTGTTTTCACTGCCGAACAGGGTATGACTGTATTCCCCATATTAGATGCATTGGATCCCAATGGTTATATTATGTATCGTTTGGTTCGTGACGCTACACATTTCATTGATGGCCATCACGTTAAGAATTTGGATAATTTGAATCGTGATTTGAGAAAGGTAAGAGACTATTGAATAGAACTGCAATGACTGGGCATAATTGGAAAATTTTTGATGATTTATGAAGAGAATCAACTTCAATAACCCAGAAATTAAGAGTACATAGGGGCTATTGTCAAAACTTCAGCAGCATCACATTTCAGGTTCAAAAATTCGGATACTTTTACGGGCTGTAACCAGATATCCTCTGGCGTGAGTGGGGTAGGTTTGACAGAGCAATTAAAGAGTTATATTCAAATCCGTTATAATGCGATTAGCTCCAGAAGACTGCGTGATTAGTGTAAACAACCTTTTAAGACTATTCAATGTTCACAAAATGTTAAGGGTTAAGGTATCGGAAGCTATGCCAACATTAATCAGGTTTTTATGAAAGTAGTGATCTATGTGAACTGTCAAAGCATCTATTAAGTATGTTTATCTAATTATCTAGTTCGTCGGGTCTAATTTCTAGCGTTGTGCGATGTCGCCGTACGGGAAAAGTACCTTCAAGCTGCATGAACTTTTATACGTCCAGAGCACACTATGTTCCAGTGTAAACAATTAGCTTAAATATTTATCCTGATAGAGTGCAAAATAGGTTCCTCAAAATAGGTTCCTTCGCGCCTCAACTTCCCCTAAAACAAGCTTTCAAAAATATTCTTGTTTCACATTTTTCCTACGTTGATGCGTCCTATCTTTAGTGGTCTAATTGTATAATCTATCGGTAATCTATACATTCAGATTCAATTGAACCCCGAGATATAATTTAAATTTAATCCGACTTTAAATATCAAATGTTGACACTAACCTTTTGTTTCTATTTTAGGTTATTGTTGTCGACTGGGATCCCAATTCCACAAAAATGCATCCAGACAATACATTTAACATTGCCAGATGGATGGGAAATGATGATGATTCGCAACTATTCGATTTGATAAGTTTCTTGAAAAGTAAGTAAATTTAATATTTGCCATTTTACATAAAATACTTATAACTTAACAATTTTTTTCACAGCGATTGCTACAACGGATGTTGAAGATGTCCGTGATGTTTTGCACTACTATCGTCAATTTGATGATCCTATTATGAAATTCCGTGAAAATCAACAAAAACTTATGGAACAAATGCAAGAACGCGAACGTATGGATCAAGCCAAATCAAAGCCGATTGTTAAGAACTGGTCAAGGAACTTTTTGGGACGTTAAAAGATAATCGTAGACTTTTGTTATTATTTGAAAAAAGAGTTAGTAGTCTTAACAAACACCTTATTTTATGTTTTCACTTCAACTTAGTTTGGTTACCCTTGCTGGTTCAAAACAAAAATTAGGAAAGTTTTACCACACCCACACGTACACGAAGAAAATGCAGTTATAGTTTACATTTATTTCCCCATTCCTACAAGTCCCTTTTAATTTTATTAAAAACTTCAAAGAAAATGCATCATTTTCTTGGTGATAAGTTTTACTCACATAAATCATCACGAACGATTTGATGCATTTCGTTATGCTATTCATTCATTGTTTCAGAAAATTATTCTTAATTATTTGTAAGCTAATTTTTTAAAAATTAATAAAAATGATATTCTTCAAGAAACACCAAAAACTAAGGAGATGGCTTTTTCTACTCGATAGGACGCAGGGAGGAAAGGGAGTTAACTCTGTAGAAAAATTACGTTGTCATATTGCATTAACTTTTGATGGGTTTTTTGGGCTCGGTAGGACGCAGGGAGGAAAGGGAGTTAACTCTATAGAAAAATTACGTTGTCATATTGCATTAACCTTTGACGGCTTTTTTTGGACTCGGTAGGACGCAGGGAGGAAAGGGAGTTAACTCTGTAGAAAAATTACGTTGTCATATTGCATTAACCTTTGATTGGACTACAATTAAAACACATTTATAGTATTTTTTTTTCGCATATTTATTTTCAATATTTAGGTTCTTTTTTTTGTTGGAGTAATGTTCTTATTTTGTTATTTTTATGTTAGGAAAAATTATTTGCATTTCTTTTTTTGTTTGGTTTTGTTATAATTTACAATATTTGTTATAAACCTTGTTTATGTTCCATTTTTAATTTGCGTTTTACATACTTATATATTTTTACTATTTTTCATAAAAAAATTATTTAACGTTGGGCTGGAGTTAATGGACAGGTTTTTTTGCTTCTATGTATGTATTTACGTTCATGGATTCTCAAAAAGTATTGACTGCATTGGAAAGGAATATTTGTTTTCTCAATAACAATTTCGTATATAAAAACGTTTATATTGTTGTTTAGTTTATTTCAACGGCAAATATGTGTTGTCTCCTAATGAAAAAGGACATCTCATTTTTGGTAGACTTCCAATTAATAAGGCAGATATTAGAGAAATAATAAAGATTTTAATGGGGCGTAAAATGGTATTTTAAATAATAACTGAAATTCTAATGAATATATATTTAGTTTGCAACAAGTGTTATTTCTATTGATGGAAGACCTCCTAAAGGCCAAGTCAAAAAAATTAGGTCGTATGTGTAAAAGATTGTCTTGTTCGGTCAGACATAACATAATTCGGATTCAAGTCTAACTAGGGAGCGAAAAGTGTGGCTATATCCCCACTCTCTTCAAAAAATGCAGCAAAATGTACTTTCGAAAAAAATATAATTAATTTCGAAGTCTACCGAAAAATCAGCCTTTTTCTATATAAATTTTCTATGTTAGGTAATAGTATGGATGATCAGCATAGATTCACTTTGAGTGTTGTACTCTGTTAATAAAAATCTATTTTTTATTATATCTGTCTAGTAATTGAATTCATGTTTTTTATTCGTTTGTTTAAGATTTTACTGATTTGAATATAGAGATTATTTCCTTTTTTTTGCATTCTTATTTATTTCGGCAAACAATTGTGGTAATGTGAACACAAGAATGAAAACGATTAATAATTAGTTGGAAGATATAAATTTTATATAAATTGTAACAATACCAATAGGAAGTTTTAATAAAATACTTTCAAATTGATTATTGAGCTGAAATTTTTCCCAAGGGGCCGATGCGATGAAAATGAGATCACAGTCTTAGGTTCAGCTTTTGAAACGGAACCTATACAAAGCATCTTCCCATTTCAAGTATTTAAAGTTTACAACATGTTGAAGACGATTCTGATGTACAAATCTACCGTCAAGAGTGGATTCTAATTATTAATACTTTCATTCTTCTTCTTCTCAAGAAACGTGTTTATGGGTGTATGTTAAATCCATTGTTAAATGCATTTTTGTTGTTTGTTTAAATCGGTCTTTGTCTATTATTTAATTTTCTACAGATTCATATTTTCTATACTTCAAGCGTTACAAAAATAGTTGTATTTTCCCATAAGTATTTTGAGATTTGGATTTTTTGTCTGTTTCTATTAAATTTTATTTTTTTTTTCAAAATATTGTTTATCTTTTGTTTATTTCGTTTTCATTCTAGACGTTTATTTATTGTAGATATAATGCGGTTTTATTTTTTTTGTTTAATATATTGCGATATTCTTTTATAAAAAAGTACATATTACCACAGAGTTTCTCTTTGATTTTTCGTACTGTTTGTTCGCTATTATAAACAAATGATGGGGAATTTCTAAACATAAATATTGAAAGACATATGTGTATATTATTTTTGGTTTAGATTGGAAAACAGATTGATTGATTGTTTTAATATTAATTCAGATAGATGCATAATTTTGGGAAATAGGAAATTTCAATATAATTCCTTAGCTTAAGGTATTGAATAATCCACTCTAAACAGAAATAAACTTAATGGTTTCTTTGATTTCAGAACAAGACTTAAGCAAGTTTAGATTAAGGACCTGTATCTGTATGACGATTGCGAACTTAAAACGCCATTTCAAATGTGTTTTAGGAAAATTTTAGATTTCAATTAAATTTTCCTTTCATATTTACATTCTTATCGTCATATAGAAACAGGTCTTTATTCTGATATAACATTGTTTTGTGATAGCGGACGTTAATGTATACATTGCATTATAGAACGACTCTTTCGTTTGATTAAACAATGCCTCAACTATTTTTTTTTCAATAATTACAAGAAGCATTCAGAAGATTAGGAAAGTAGAGCTAAAAATCGAAGACACGTGTATCGGCTTTTTGTAAATGTTGTATCGCAACGTAACCTATATAAATGGGGCAAGGATTGAGTTTCCTTGGAATACTTGTATTTTAGGTATATAGATATATATTAATGTTAACAATATTAGGATTGTTTTGGACGCATCCAAGGGGCCTTTCTGGTCTTTTTTCAAAATATGGTTAAAACTTCTTTATAACACTGGCGAAATCTTTCTAAAATTATTTTTGTAGAAGAATTTTGCATAAATTCACATCAAGTATGGCTTAAGCCTAAGATGTGTTTAAGTACTTATAATTTCCTGGGGTTAAGGCGGGATTTAGACTTTTATGTATTTGGAACCCATAGTAGGATTTTACGACAAATAATTTTGTAGAATATTTTGACAGTTCAAAAGTTTACCGACTATTTGAAAAAACTACAACCAACTTCAGACTGCTGTCATTTACAAGCGTACAAAAGCCGTTTGGTGAGAATTTTCCAGAAAAAAGATTATTCGTGATGGAATTCAAGCGTAATAGTATGACTTCTTTATATTTGGCTGGAAAACCACAAGTGGCTATCGTTAGAGCACTCCAGCATTTAAATGCGAATAAATCTTTTGTGTCCCGTATCATCGCTCGTTACCGTGATACTGGTAGCGTAGCCCGATGTCAAGGAAGTGGACGGAAGAAAACAGCAACATCAGCAGAAATGGTTTGAAACGAGCTGAACATATCGCAATATTCCATTCGTCAAATATTGAAAAATGAGCTCGGGGTAAAGTCATTGATATTCCAAAAAGTGCAAAAACTTACACCCAGCGTACGAAAACAAACGAAACGATTAACGTACCACTCTCACAAAGACACAAACTTTTAAAAATTTTTTAATCGTTTTGTACCTCAATCATTTCAATGCCAGAAGAACACAAACAAAACGATTACCTTAACGTACTTCGATTGTACGATTGCCTTAACGTACTGTGAGTTGCCGAGCTATATCGTTTGCGAACGAATCGCCGGCAAACGTTTGCTGTGCGAAATTATGATTGGTACATTAGGAGTTGTTATTCTCAATATTGTTTTTTTGCACTTTGTTACATTGTATGATGGCCAAATAAAAAGAAATAATTTTAACTTTTAATTAGTTTGTACATTATTTGTATTGAGTTAATATACAGGGAAACGTTTGCAAACGTTTGCAATGAGTATTGTGCTGTTTCGTTTCCAATGTTGAGTCATCCAGCAGAGTACATTTCAATTTGGTTTTTGTTTCCACTCATCTACACAAACAGTACAAAATAAGTAACAAGTCCCGTTATCTTAATATCGATTTTGTTTCGTTTCGTACTTCCAGAAAATACAGAACAAAACGATTGCATACGTTTCCAATAGTTTATTTTCGTTCGCTGCTTACACCGCAACAGAAAGAAAATAGACTCAAAAGAGCTAAAGAGTTGCTTCGCTTGGCCGAAAGTGGTGAACCATAGACAAATGAAGATATAGACAACGAAAAGTTAGTTTTGTCTTTTTTTCCAGATGGCTCTCATCATGTTTTGCATAGTCAACATGCTGATTTACGCGTTCAAGCCACTCGACTTCGAAAACACATTTTTTCGTTTTTCAAGAATTTCACTGGAATATTCCCATATTTTTCGATGTCATCACGTGCTTTTCACATTTCTTATATTATGAAATAATTTTCAGCTGACAAATGTCCTACAGTTTTTGTTATTTTTAACATTTTTGAATTGAGTGACTTCAAACCCCTGAAACGATATGGACGACATCTGGTGATCCGATTTTTTTCGAAGATAAACGGTGAGAGCATTTCGTTGTCTATATTTTCATTTGTCTATGGGTGAACTGCTGAATTAGGTTTTCTCCGATGAGAAAACATTCGTCGTTGTGCAGCTGTTCGTAAACAAACAAAATGATCGTGTTTACTTGCACAAAAAGGTCAGCTGAAAATGAGGTTCCTCGATTCATTTCCAGCGCACAATGGCCAACAAAAAGTCGACAATGGTTGGAGGCAGACGGTTGGAGGCAGAGTTCATTCCATTCAGAAATGTTGCGTTTTTTAAACCAAGGATCGTACCAATTGGGTGTCAGAAATGATTTGAATTTGGGACTATCACAGCCAGTCGTTTGTCCACAATAGATAAGTTTGAAATTACAGAGGTTGAAAATACAGAATCCAAACTATTTTTTTTTTCTTTTTTGAGAAAACAGATTTTTTTCTTATCAACCATTTATAATGGTCAGACAACTTACTTTAGTAAAATATAATTTACTTTACCTTTTGTCATCCATCACAAGATCTTTTTGGTGGCTCAAGAACATTTTGAAAACACTCTCCCATGGCACCTTGAAATCATTTGGAACGGTAGCTCTTCGAAATCCCCTTGCAAAAGGGTATATTTTTCCAGCTTTTCAATTAATTTATTAAATTGATTTGGAATTGTTATTATTTCGGGATTTCCTTTTTTATTTTATTAAAAACACAAATACAAGTCGACTTCAAAAACTCTAACGACAAAATCAGAGTCAATACAAGTCACATTTTCTTATAGAATAAGACAAAACCTCACAAATGGTAATGTTGACGCTTTGAAGACGTCGTCGACTTGTGTCGTCGTTGACAAATAGAATAAGGGTGAATATCATTTTAGAAAGTGGCGGTAGGTGACAGGGCGACCAATTTCAGATAGTTTTGGCACTTACACGGATGGTTTGAAATGGAAGAGCAAATATGCGCTGAGAATGACTGATTAAGTCTACTTTGCGTCTTAGCAATGAAATTTATCGAAAATATCAAAACATCAATTAGCTATTTATTAAATAAAATCCATGGCCAATTTATTAAGTTGTGTGACGGAAGCGAATTCAGACATTAGTTTTTCTTGCTGTCAATGTGTTATATGCATTCAAAATTATCAATTTGATTTGAAACTAGGAATTCAACACTATTTTTGATATTTTGTTTGAAAAAAAGTTAAATGGAAATTGACATTTTCCATTTGAATGAAGAATTAAAGTGAATTTCATTCACACATCAAACCTGTAGGAGACGGTCAGAAAATATATATGTTAATTTTCTTAATTAATGAAATAACCAACTTTAAAAAGAGAAAAACCAAAACAATAAAATAAAAACAAACACATCGTTTAGTTTTTTTCTGGAGATTTACAGTTTTGTATTTTTGTTGTTGTTGTTTATTTATATATTAAATTAAAATGTTTCCTTTTTTATTTCATTTAACTATGAATTATATTAAATATATATTTATATATGTATAATTAAATTTATATTTAGTTTTAATTGTTTTTATTTTAATGTATATATATAAAGGTTATCATTATTTTTAAGTTAAATTTAGTTTTGTTATAATTAACATTTATATTCATCATTTTTGTTGATTCTCGTATATTTTTGTTTGTTGTTATAAGATAACCTAAAAATGTATTTTATTTAATTTTAAATAATTAGAAATAGAATAATATAATTATAATAATAGAACAAAAATTAAAAAAATAACATAAATTTGATTTTCTTTTTTGTGTTTTCTGTTCGTTTTTTGTTTGTTTTGTTTTTCTTTCATCATCTACAAATCACTGATTTCTAAAAAACTACGCGACGACTTTTCTGGTTTTGTTATTAAATATTTCCCATACATAAATTACTATCCACAAATTACATTAAAAATTGGTTTTAATAGATTGTTGTTGTTATTGTTTTTTTGTATGTATATTGATGGTGTCCATCGAGACATTACTACCAAGTACTGAAACAAAAAGAAATGTACTACACACAAATCTAACTCCAAGGAAGATTATAGAGTCGAGTTGGGAGCTAGAAGAGAGTGTTCAACAAACAGTGTTGTGTGTCCTTGAATGTGTCCGGGCCAAAGCTAATGTTTATACATTGCCATAATACAAAAAGTTAAGTTAATAAATAACAAAGAAATAAAAAAAAAACACAAATATTATTAATGATTATGGACTATTTTTCTCTTTTGTTTAGGAGAGAGTTTTCATTCAAACTATTTCTTTTTTGCAATTATTATAAACTAAGTATAGATTTGATGTTTTCTTGTTGTGGTTTTCCGTTACAAAAATTTGTTTGTTTTGCTATTGAAAACTAGTATTACTTAAGAAATTGTTATTGATTTGTTGTTCTGTTCTTTATGTCAGAAAAAACATATTAATTTGTTTTTTGTCTGTTTGGAGAATTGGTGGTGTTTGGTAGTGTTGGCTTTAATCGATTAAATATTTTGTTTTCGTTTTTATTGGTTGTTGTAACAATATTTATTTAGCTCTATTCCATTTACTCTGAATCCTCGTCCCGATCATCGAATCCCGTTAAATCGACAGCCGTCAGCATACCTCTTGAGATCGCATATTCGATTAGGGCTAAATGACAAAATACATATTGATCGGGCATTTGTATTGAATATGCACGTTGAGCACGAATTTTTTCCACCGTTCCTCTAATATCAGCCGTACCAACATCTTCCAGGCGAGATATGCAAATGTCCAAAGTTATAAATGTTCCTAAAAAAGAAAAACAAATTACTTGTGAGAAAGGTAGGATATATAATAATAGCATATAAATGCTAAAACACAATTGGGAAAGTGAACTCCAAGGGTAGTTTTTTAAACTATGACACAGCAACAAGGCCCTAACTTCCCAACATACCAAATTGACTTGAGAATAATATTTTAATAAGCTTACAAACATAAGCCTAAAGCTTGAGAAAATCTTGAGAATGTATTGAGAAATGTTTGTTTAACAATTATAGAATAATCGAAAAGGAACCCTTATTCATAAGCTTATTCTTGTAATTGCAGAATAAGCTTACGAAAGTAATATTTTATAAAGCTTATTTTTTCACTGGTAAAAATATTTATTTATTCATTTTTTAATTATTTTACACATTTCATTCATTGATTGCCATCCCAGCTGTCACTGCATCCTATTGCCTTGATACCTAGATGCTTTCTTTCCCCTTATTTGAGCTTCTGTATCTCCTCCACTTATTCTTCACTTCTGTTGAATTCCTGCAACTTTTTGACGCCTCCATTCTGTAATGAGATTGAAATAATTTATACTACAGATTCCCAGATTTATTATTCATCATTACCTTAGAGTTTCGTCCGGAAATGGGTCCTAAATTCGCGTGATTTTGATTTTAACCAAAGAAAATAATTTTTTGTTGACAATTTTCACAAAAAAAAATCAAAACAAATTTGTCAACAAAGGACAGATTTGAGAAAAGCTTGTGCAAAAAAGTGTTTCTCAAGCATTGTTGAAAAATTCTTATGATAAACTAATTTCATAATATTATTCTCAAGCTGTATTGTATTTTTGGTATGTTGGGTTATTACTTAAAAAAATACATTGTGATTTTTGCCAAATATTTGTTCTGCACGAGTGGGCCAATCGTATCTGACATAAGTCGATATAAATACTACACCTTTCCAGGATCGGAAATAGTTGATCATTTTTGGAAAATGTTTAAATGTGCGTGAGGTGCCAGATATGGTGGACCGAAGTATTCACACTTCATCTAATACTGATAAAAATACTGGGATGTGAAAAATTGAAAGAACATCGAACATATATTTCCATTTTTATACGAATAAATATTAAATAAAGTTTAATCCTTTGTGGGGGAGATACCCAAAATAATTGGTCGATAAATTTCATATTCACATTAGATCTCTGGCTAAGACAAATATTTAGATATAAATGTTCAACATTTTGACGCTTTGTTTAATATTCACAGCAAATCTTATGTTGATAGAAATAATAGGCTGCTTATATCGCATTTTATTAGAGTTATAATTATTCAAAATGTTGACCCTTTGTGGGGGAAGTACATGATGGAGTGGACCTATATTGTCAATTTTCGCACTAGCCATAGTACTGATACAAATATTGAGATTTGCAAAGTTTTCGAAAACTGAATTACTTTTGTGAAAAATTTTGACCTTTTGTGTGGTAGGTTCTGAACTCGATTTAAGTTTGATAGTAATATAATGTTGTACCAAGTTTGGGTGCAATCAGGTACTCCCTTCGAGACCTAGTGTCTAAAACCTTTATTTCGATCAGTCACACTTGGACAGTAATAATATACAGGGTGAGATGAAAAACCGCTACCAACTTCAGACTGCTTTCATTTCTAAGTCATTCCGACAGCTATTAAAATTATTCCAGTTACAGCTCATTATATTGTTTACAGGGGTACAAGAAAGCATTTTGGTGAGAATTTTCTAGAAAAAAAGTTATTCGTGATGGAATTCAAGCGTGATTTCTTTATATTTGACTGGAAAACCACAGGTGGCTATCGTTAGAGCAATCCAGCATTTGAATGTGAATAAATCTCTTGTGTCTCGTACCATCGCTCGTTACAGTGATACTGATAGGTCAAGGAAGTGGACGGAAGAAACAACATTAGCAGAAATGGATCCAAAAGTAACGAAGCGACTTGATCGAAACCCGCGTCGCAGTGGCCCAAAAATGGCTCGTGAACTGAACATATCGTAATATTCCATTCCGTTGTCCAGCAGTTTGTAAACAATCAAAATGATCGTGTTTACTTGCCAAAGAGGTCAGCTGAAATTGTGGACCTTCGGCTGGCCAACAAAACTCAAGTACCGGCCATGGTGATGGTGTGGGTCATCATAACAACCGATGGTCGTATTAATTCGGGCAGCGTGTGACGGTTTCATAGGCCGTTTGAAGGCCATAATTCGTGCCAAAGATGACCAATTTGAACAAATCTAAACATATTCTAAAATTTGATGCTATTTCCGACATTTTTTGCTTTCATTCAATAAAATTAAAAAAAAAATGTTAAAATGATGGCGTTTGACTTTGTTGTAGTTTTTTTTTATCTCACCCTGTATACATATATAAAAATACATATTTTCAACATACCTGTTCGTCCTATACCCGCACTACAGTGCACCACAATTGGTGGCCCTCTTGGATGTCCGGCCCATGTATCTCCCAATGATTGTACCATTTGAGCCTGTTTCTCGCGTACTTTTTGTAAAAATGTTATCATGGCCATAGCTGAACTGGGCACACCGTAATCGGGCCAGCTGGTAAATTGCCAATGTGATACATTTCTTACTTCATCAGTCTGTAAAAAGAAGAAACAGTTGATCAATTTAAGTTCGAAAAATGAAAAGAAGATCGCCAACAATACCTTTGTATTTCTCAATTCTAATGAGGCTACTGTATAATCTTCATTAGTTTCTATACTAAGTGTTCGCACATGGAAATTTCCAAATTCTAAGGAACTATTTTCGGCTGGTTCCCAATATTGACCGCATTTAACGCGTCCACGTTCCATAACACGTGTTGTCATAACTATAACTAAACAATGTTGTTCCCAGATCATGCGCCAGAAATCTTGGGATGTCTTTGGTAACGGGCCTGGAAGAATAAAATATAATAGATTAAATTAAAAAATGGTTACAAGAAAATTAAATGCAAAATTGACATAAGAGTTTTTTTTATAATTAAATCGTTTCATGGAACTCATTGTGCAGTGGCTTTATTAAAAACCAATTTATTTTCTTAAGAAAGCTAATTCAAAATGATGATTTCCCTGAAAACCACACAATGTCTAAAATTAAAAAAAAAACGAACAAAAGAATAAAGGCGCCCTAAGAGTTCTTGAAATATCCGCATGACCATTGCAAATAAGCAAAGAAGAAAACAAAATAAGAATAAACTTATTTATTTAAAGGGAGGTGAAGGAGATCCACAAAGATATATACCACCATTTATTTATTCCTACCACGGTGGTTACGACTACAACTGTCATAAAAATCAATTTATCACAGAAAACTTAATGACAATCAGCAACAACAACTATAACGCACTGAAAGTTAAGACATGGGTCAAGGTTGGCAGTTCATAAATGAATAAGACGCAATAACGTGGCCAGCCAATAAAGACAACAAAAAAAAAATACAAGGACAATAGCATTAAAATATAGCTACTGCCAAACAGCTGGAAATTTCAAAAGTAATCGACAAGTAGGGAAAACTTTCTCGAAAAAGAATTTTCTTTAATGAAATCTAGTGGTTGTGTAAATAGCTCATTAGGTTAAGCCGGAGAGAAACTACTAGTACTACTATGGGAATTCTTGTCCTTAATCGCATTGCGGTGTTTTTTCTTTGCCATTAAAAAGTGAATTTGTAAGTCTTCATTTTTTGGAGGTTATTTCATTTTAATGGGCTTTCTGTACACAAGTGATTTGTAATACGAGGACGGCTGGCAAACAAAGTTTGCCATGTTTTGGCAAATAAAACATTTTCTTTTAAATAGATAATTAAAAATGAACGTTTAAAAGGAATTTCAAAACACATTACAATGGTATGGTTTAAACTTTAATTGCCCAGCGAAGGTTTTATTATTTTGACTTGTGTTTACAAACTCAATTTTTTCAAAATTACAGAATAAAACGAAAAAATATGAAGGTAGAGTTAACCTATGAGAGACTTGTATCGGCGTTTTGGGTTAGTGGGCTAGTGGTAGTGAATAATAAATTGCACTAACACTAACCCTTTAGTGCTATTTAAAAAAAAATTGCACTACCACTAAATTTTAGTGGTAGTGAAATTTCAATAGCACTACTACTAAATTTAGTGGTATTTAAAAAAAACTTGCACTAAATTAGTGGTATTTCATAAAAAAAGCACTAAACTAGTGCTATTTAGAAAAGTAATCAAATTTTATGAATATGTACTATATATTCTGGATTGTTGTTCCCTACTCACTTCAATAAACTTCATTATAGCTGGTATAATACTTATACACATAGTGCTTTTTTTGGCTTCGCTAAAATTTAGTGGTAGTGCAATTTTTTTGAAAAATCACTAAATTTAGTGGTAGTGCTATTAAAATTTCACTACCACTAAAATTTGCTGGTAGTGCAATTTTTTTGTAAATATCACTAAAGGGTTAGTGGTAGTGCAATTTATTTTTCACTACCACTAACCCTTTACTGGTAGTGGAATTAAAAATTGCACTACCACTAATTATTTAATTCTTAGTGCACTAAAAATTTAGTGCAATATGACCAACCCTGCTCGATATTAACTATGGTTCTATCTCGCTTCCTTCTGCACAAAGACATAATACCCGTTACCACTATGTGGTGTAGAGTATAAAAATCACATTTTGGTAAAGTTTATTTGGAGGCGGTGAGATGATATCCAACTATTTTGCTCAGAAATGCAAGAGTTTGACTTGCATGACATGTGGTTTCAACAAGACGGTGCAACATGCCACACAGAACGCGTACCAATGGACTTATTAAGAGGCGAGTTCGTTAACATTTTATTTCACGTTCGGGGCCGGTTAAACTCTCCTATAGCTCTTCAAATATTAACCTTTATATAGCATCTATTGTTTATTATATATAGTTTTGGACCCAATTTTTCATAGGAAACAAAAAATTTCAAATAGTTGGTTTCGACACGAATTCGTCCAGAAGATATAATGTGCTCGGTTTAATTTTTCCGGGAAATTGAAATTGTTTTCAGCAAAACTGCAAACATTTAAAAATAAAAATTTAATTCCATTGGCTGAAATAAAATTTGTTTTCAATCTTCATATATTTTTTTCCTTAAGTTTTTTTAGAAGAATTTTCTCCCACCTCTTTTTGTATTTCTTGATTTAATTAAGCAATACACAAAATCACAATAACAACATTTAAAATGTCCTTTGATGTTGGCATAAGGGAAAGAACGAGAAAAGAAAAAAATCAATATTTTTACATTCTTTATATGAGGAAAATGTGTAGACAATTGTGGAATAATAGATACAAGGACGGTCATTAACATAAAAATAAAACGCAGATATTAAAATTGAATAGGTACATGGACAAGGTGTTCAAGAAGAAAGAAAATAGGAAAAAATATGTGTGTGTGTGAGAAATAAAACCCCGAGAGGACGCAACTAGATTCTTTGGAAAGTCATAGTGTAGCAGAAAGGTTGCTATTTATAGGAATCAAGAAGTTGGGGAATTAGATAAGCCACGTTAAATTTGAAGGCTTTCAGGTTATAAATGAACTCGACTTTCTTAAGAAAAGTTTTCGCTGACTAACAAAAATAAGATCATTATAAGCGAGAGGCATCAACTAGTTTCTTTTAAAAATGTATATATAACAGGAATGTTGTTATTTATAGGAATAAAGACGTTGATGAAATTAGGAATGTCTCATTTAATATAAAAAATATACGGCAAAATCCTTATACCCATTATAAAAAAAAATATTTGAAAAGCTTTCATGGACTAACAATAATACGATCATTAAAGCCCCTTTGTGGTCAAGATATTGAAATCGTTGAACGGATCTTTTCATAGAAATAACCCTTAAGTTAGAACAAATTTAAAAGAACTGCTCTTTCATGTTCGTGTAATTAATAGCCATATGAATAACGCTTTCACTCGCCAACATTTTTAATCAAAGTGTTACTTGCTGTGTCATCATTATTGGTTTTATCGATAATAAAACACACAAATATGTGACAGCAAATAATATCTACTGAAGGCAATAGCAAAAAAACATAAAAAACGCCATGAGTGATAGTGAGTAATAAATAAATGTCCTTGTGTGTTGGCTGTTGGGGTTGATGAAAAACATGTAGGTGTTTTTTTGTTCTCTTTCCCATTTGCTGGATTATTTGAGGTGGCTACTATGTATTTGTGCTGTAACAACATATTAGGGTCAGTCCAATAGCAAATAACTAGCAATGTTCTATTTACAGCAAGCTTAACACTTATCAACCATTAGAGGCGCTTATCCAAACAGAATAGATATAAATACAAAATTGTGTAACCTTTAATAGTAAGGGGTTATGGGTACACGTGTTCTTAGTGTGAAATTGGAAATGGGTGAAAGCGAAGAAATTTAGCCATAGGCACAAAATGTAATTGAGAGAATAAAAATTGTATGACCGGCAAATCAACCACAAAAGTGGGAAACTATTATAGTAAATTTTGGAAATTTCTAATTCGGATGATTGATTAGAAATACTCAACAGAGTATTATAAAGGTCTTTAAAAAAATTTCCATATGTTGTCCTTGAACAATGAGATTTAAAATCAAATGTTTTTTTTTCAATATAACACCTTGATACCCTTTTGCATGTCTCAGGTGGACCTCGAATAAGTAAATATAGTTTTTTATATAAAAACAAGGATCTCAGTAAGTTTCCGCTTACAATTCCAGGTAGAAAATGCGGTGGATCACATGTATTTCGAATTTAAAGGAAATAAAATATAATAATATCAAGATAGCCAAATGTATATCCTAAGTCAGTCCTTGTCAGTCGAGGAAAGGTGCAAATAATATGTCGATATTTCCCAAAGTCCTTTCAAAAGAGTAACGATTTGAAACCATGAACCGTTAACCAACGGCGAAATGCACCACACAGCGATGAGTGTGTGATAGTGCCTCTCTGTCTTTCCATCCAAATTCCATTGCAAATTTCAGATTATTAAATTCGTCTCGAAAGAGGGAGAGAAAAAAGCAAATAAAATCCTTAATTAATGTTTTCCCCTTGTGAGGCAAAAATCAATAATTAAAATAAATGGCAATTGCACAGTTAAGGTAAACGATCTAGGAGGACTCAAGCACTCGATTAAGCCAACCTTATTACTACCGGCTGATAAACGAATATAATCCTACTAAGGATTATGAGTGGTGAAATTGTCAATACATCTTAAACGAGACCCGACCTAAATTTGGCAACATTATACAGAGTGAGATTAAAAAACTGCAACAAAGCCAAACGCCATAATTTTTACATTTTTTTTTTTTTTTAATTTTATTGAAAAGCAAAAATGTCGGAAATAGCATCAAATTTTAGAATAAGTTTAGATTTGTTCGAATTGGTCACATTTGGCAACAATTATGGCCTTCAAACGGCCAAAGAAACCCTCACACGCTGCCCGAATATTGCTCTGCGGTATTTTGACCCATTCTCGGTGAAGCGCTTGCTTGAGGTAATTCCATCACGAATAAGTTTTTTTATGGAAAATTCTCACCAAAATGCTTTTGCAATATAATGAGCTGCCAATGGAATATTTTTAACAGCTGTCAGACGAGTGGCTTTGAAATGACAGCAGTCTAAAGTTGGATGCAATTTTTTCAACTCACCCTGTATGGGTCAACACGTCGCATATAAGTTCTGACCTACAGGTTGGAGAGGGTCAGGGCTAGAGGTCGTGGGCCATGATGACCAAATTACGTGGAGATAATACGGAACGCAGAATGGTCTATGAGAACGCAAATAAAAGTGATAAACTATTTGAAAGCTGTTTAAAATTAGTCTGTTAATACGGTACTAAAAGGGCTTTCAAAGTAGAACATTAAAATAACATCTAAAACCGATTATCACAATAAAAACCTTATTT
Source organism: Musca domestica (assembly GCF_030504385.1). Classification (NCBI taxonomy): domain Eukaryota; kingdom Metazoa; phylum Arthropoda; class Insecta; order Diptera; family Muscidae; genus Musca; species Musca domestica. The sequence continues at coordinate 3,348,558 of NW_026712334.1, read as the reverse complement.
TCCTTACATCAACAACAAATCGCTGGCCCACACCCATTAAAGGTCGGACCGCAAGCACAAATTCCATTTGAATTCTTCAAGAGGCAAATTACAACGTGAACGTGACATTATCTAATTTTTAGATATTTTTTTCTTTGCAATAAAACACCTGACTATTTCGATTTGCATTCGAATTTTCATTGCTGTTTGAAACTGTTTTCTCAAATTTTCTACATACCTTGAGTTGAAATGTATGCATTTTTCTGTTTGTAACCATCTACAAAATTGGCATTTATATAATCTGACACATCATCACCATCGACCCGTGATAGAACAACTCGACTGTGATCGTAGCAGAGGACATCTGTGTAACGATTTTTCGTCAAGTTATTGCGCATTCTATAGAGGGGAGAGAAAAATAAATTAGTTTTTATAATTTAATGTAATTAACAAAACAATAGGAGTCAACAAATTGATTGCAGTAAAGAAAACCCGTTGTAACAAAACGATGATTTTATAATGGGAAATGTCGATTTAAAATATAACATTAGGTTCGATATAAATATAATTTAAAGTATATAATATAAAAAAAATATTCAAATAATAATTAGATTCGATATTAAAAAATTAATTTCGGTGTTAAAATAAATTGCATTCTATTCGATATTAAAATGATATGAGTTTACCAATGATATCAATCAGAAAATACGTTGGGTAGGGACAACATACCTTCCCCCCTTTTAGAATTTCTGAAAGAAATCATTTGTATTTGTATATGACAATGGCAAATATAAAAGTATTTTAAATTAATAACTAAATCAAATATTGAAATATTATTAAAAAATTCAATTTTAAAAAAATTACAACATTTAAGAGCACGTCCGACATTATTTATATAATTTTTTTTATTAATTTTTTGAATATTTCTTGCTTGCAATCAATTTTTCTTTTATTATGTCTCCTCCCCCTTTACCATACTTTACCTGGCATGTAAAAATGTGCCATCTGGTGCTCGACTCCGAATATCGGCATATTCCTTTACGAGTCCCTGACGCCCTCGTGCCTTTACCATTTGAACAATTTGTTCAATTGTTTTTGGATCACCCTCTTGGCCAGCCAGACTGTCGTCATCACTAAAACCCGACGAGGCACTACTTGGTGGGTTCTCTGTCCAGAAATCTGTGAGACCCGTTGTTCCACTGTTGCTATTTGCGGCGGTTGGTGTTGCTGTTGTCGTTGGTGTTTGACCACCGCCTCCGCCGCCGCCACCGCTACCACTTATGGCTGTGATACCCGTAGCTGTGCCGTTAACCACCACCGGTGAAGAGGATGATGAAAGTACTGTGGCTAAATGATCACCGTTAATGCCGGTGGCAGTGTTGCTGCCGTTCGCCAGACCCAACACCACCAATTTATTGTTGGATAACACGGCCGCTGCAGTAGCGTTTAGATTATTTAAATTATTGGCAATTGAGGATGATGAGGTCGTCGATGATGATGATGATGAGGATGATGTACTGTTATGATGACCGTTTGTCAGTGGTGATGCTGCTGATGATGATGTACCTTGATTGTTGACTATTGTTGTTGTTGCTGCTGCTGTTGGTGTGGTGATATTTTCGTTGGGTTCCGCCAGAAATCGTTGACAATCGCCGTTTGTCACCACCAGTCCGGCGGTATTTGTGATGTGCTGATTGTTTAGGTTATTCTGGTTGGCTGTTGCTGCTGTGCCACCTACGACCACGGCTGCTGTTGGCGACAGTCCACCAATATTGGCGAGCAATTCGTCTTCACGATTCGTCATCGATTTGCGGCAATGCAGCAACCATGTGTTATGATCTATTTCTAGGGTACCGCCCAAGTGAATCGGCAATGCTTTGCGTGGCACGTGCAAGCTCAGCGTCGGCACTGATACAGTGAAAACGCGCTCGCGCAATTTCTCACGAACAAATAGGCGCAAAATTTTGAATGGGGCTTTGAACCACAGTGGCGCCGTGACAATGAGAACTTTTTTCAGTCGTGCCGGATAGCCACCCTGTAATGAGAGAGAGAGAGTAAAAGTAGCAGAAAAGTTAATAAAAAAAATTCAATTTACTTTTTTTAGAATATAGCTTTTAAAGAAGATCCACGAAATTTGATCTAGAACAACACGAAATTTGATCTAGAAAATTTCTTCCAAAAATTGTAGTGTTATGAGATATTTGGATTTTTTAAAAAACTATAAGATCTAGGAATTTGAAAATTATCCGAAACCCTGATCTGAATAGAATTTCAGCGGTAGGTTTTCTAACTACCTCGTAGGTATCGATTTTCGTTAAGACTCGAGAAAGAAGATCTAGTTAAACTATTTTCTATATATATAGAAATAATATTTGAGTAGGGGTTTTAAATAAGTAGATCTGCCGAAGTATAATATAAAATAAAATCTATATAATAACTTTTATCTATCCACATAAGGTAATTTTTTGTATGGAAGATGTGAAGGACCTTGCATGTGCCTTAGAAGGTCTTGATAGTAAAAAATTACCACGTAGAGGAAAATGTGCCTGCTTTATTTTAATTTTCTAAGCTAACGTTTTTTTCTTCTCAGAATTTGTTTTGTGCCTACACAATCTTGCCATAATCACATCATTGTTTTTATTTAAAAAGTGTTTGCCGACAATTGTGTAATATAATACCAATATCACGTTTCCATTTAGTAATGATTTTAATTGATTGTTTTTAGCCAGGTTCTGATTCAATTGGAAATTGAAAAAAAAAAAAAACTAAACACACACGTGTCATGACTTTTGCCTTTGGCGGGTTGTGTTGTTATAAATATATTGCGATTCTACAATGAAAATTCCAGGAAATCATACGACGTCCTCATACCCATTGAGTGGGAGATATTTCATTGAAATAATGATTATTTCACTTTAGTAATTAGTTACTTTGTTTATTTTTGTTTAAGGCGTAAATATAGAAAATAAGAAATATAGAAAATGAATAAATGAAAAAATAGAAAAATGTATTCAATGTGGATACTTTTCTCCATACATTTCTTTCAGCCTAACTACGAATATCAGCTTGGAATTCTATTCCCACGGAAAGAATTTCCCTTAAGATAATCATTGGCTTCAATCATGAATAATTGGTGAGAATAATTTGCGAATATGGCAACTCTAATGGGTCTTTTTCGTACCTTGTGTAACAAATGGTTGTGGAAATTGGAGTACATTTTAAAAGTTCTTCATAGAAACTAAATAACTTAAATAAACAAATTTACAATTTTAGGATTTCAATATACAGGGTGAGATAAAAAAAAAACTGCAACAAAGTCAAACGCCATAATTTTTAGATTTTTTTTTTTAAATTTTATTGAATGAAAGCAAAAAATGTTGGAAATAGCATCAAATTTTAGAATAAGTTTAGATTTGTTGGAATTGGTCACCTTTGGAACGAATTATGGCCTTCAAATGGCCAATGAAGCCGTAGCACGCTGCCCGAATGTTGCTCTGCGGTATTTTGGCCCATTCCCGGCGAAGCGCTTGCTTGATCGACATTTTGGTATTTTTTAGTGCCAACCTTGCTTTCCAAAATACTCCAGAAACAATAGTTAAACGGATTGGTATCCGGAGATTTTGGTGGCCATTGTGCACTGGAAATGAAGCGAGGAACCTCATTTTGTAACCATTCTTGGGTGGCGCGTGCTGAGTCCTGTTGGAATGTCCAAGGTCTGCGGCCATAATGTTTGCGTGCCCAAGGCTCTAATACACCCTCCAGAATATTTTCGCCATAATATTCGGCATTTATTCTGATGCCACGGTCGATTGATACTAGCTATTGGTACACACTTTCAGCTGACCTCTTTGGGAAGTAAACACGATCATTTTGTTTATTTACAAACTGCTGAACAACGAATGTTTTTTCATCGGAAGCAAGCGAAGCAACTCTTTAGCTCTATTGAGTCTATTTGCTTTCTGTTGCGGTGTAAGTTCATGCACTTTTTGGAATTTCAATGGCTTTGCCCCAAGCTCATTTTTCAATATTTGCCGAATGGAATATTGCAATATGTTCAGCTCACGTGCCATTTTTCGGCCACTGCGACGCGGGTTTCGATCAAGTTACTTCTTTACTTTTCGAACCATTTCTGCTGATGATACTGTTTTTTTCCATCAACTTCCTTCACGTCGGTATCACGGTAACGAGCTGGAGTGTTCTAACTAAAGTCACTTGTCGTTTTCCAGCCAAATATAAAGAGATCGCACTATCGCGCTTGAATTCCATTACGAATAACTTTTTTTCTAAAAAATTCTCACCAAAATGCTTTTGTGCGCTTGAAATCAATATAATGAGCTGTTAGTGGAATAATTTTAACAGCTGAGTGGCTTAGAAAAGACAGCAGGCTAAATTTAGTTGCAGTTTTTTTATCTCACCCTGTACTCGGTTTGACGATCAAAAACCAAAAGAGTTTCGGATTCATAGGCCAAAATTTCGTAAGGCCTTTATATAGCCATGACCATACACAAAGGGACCCTAATTTTATGTTTCGCAACATTAAATATAGAATTTTGAAAATTTATAGAGAGCTGTGGATTAATTTGCGAATCATTGGTTTAAAAATGGGCCATATCGGCCCACGTTTTAGTCAGATTTTCCATTCAATTTCGCCAAATGTAGTATTTTGACTTCTTTTTATGTAGAAAAGCTACTAGCAAAAATATTAATATAGATGTTCGATTTGGTACAGCCCCAAATTTTAGTTATTGCGAGGGTTTTGGTCATTTTTTTCAATCTATTTACAAGAAAATATGTATTTAGGCTTCTTCGAGGTTGGAAAATATTTAATCATATTAAAAAAATTATCTTCGTATTATTATCAGTGATATTGCCAAAGCACTATATACCTATATACCCTACTTTCATAATCTTCATAATTTTACACTGAGGTTTGAAAATATGAACCATTTTTTTTTTTTTCAAACTCCCTTTTAATTTTCCATGTTAGATTTTTTCTGGAGGAAAATAACATTTTGAGAGCATTCCTCACAGAATTTTATTCATGATTGAGCTGTTTATTTTAAATATACTTTTTTCAAACTTCCTTCATTTTCCAACTTTTTGTTTTCCACTATCCTCGGGTAATGCCTTGACGATAATTAAAAGAATTTTTTTTTTATCCATGAAAATTTGCTCCTTAAATCTTTTTTGAGGTATGCAAATTATCAGATTACCACGAAGATATTTTCCTGCCTTTCAATTTCTTAGACACATGCCATACACACAGACATTCATCACCATCATGGCTCATCATATTTCAAAGAAGCAATCAATCTGAAAGAAGAACTTTTGAAAAACTTCAATAATACAGTGGGGGTATGGCGAGAATTCCTCACAGAATTCAAATTTCAAATGATACGAAGAAAACAAAACCCTGAAAGAGCATTCATTCCATTCATATGCTCCATTGTGTTTCGTTTTCGTTTCTTACATTTTCCAATAGCTTGAGAATTTCTTTGTGAAATTCCATGGCATGGCGCAATGACTTAATAAAGGATGGGAAGAACCTGAAACAGGTTAGTAGGTCAAGATTTAATCATTTTATCACAGAACCGTGCCACTACTACTGATGTTGATGACGACGACGTTTGTTGGCGGAAAAAAAAAATAATGTGCATGCAAGTGGAATTGCATGTTTAATCAAGCTAATTCCACCAGCCAAAGAAGTCTAGTGGCAATTTCAGTTTAGATTTCCTCGCCTTTTTGTGTGCGATTTGTTTTTTTTATTCATTTATTTATTTCATAGCTATTGCCCGCCCCAAGAACATATATTCAATGGCTACTGTTAGGCCAAAGGAGACCCATTCAATCACTGATAAAAAAGAAGTAGTGGTAGTGTTGGCCACTGAACCCTTCATCATTCATCCATCCAGTTCTATGGTCAAATGTCATGCAAACTATTCATTAGCCCCTGTGGATGAATGAAGTAGGGGTTTTAGACGGTTTTATTTTCATTGACCCTTAGGCAAATGAGGCGACCGTATGGCAGCAGCAGCAGCTCAAAGGAATATATGAATTTGTCTCAATTTATACTAGAGAATGTTTATAAATTTGTATATGTTCCTAGTTTGAGGAAAGACATACATAAATATTTGCAGATATTAAAAAAAACTTATAAAATTGGAACAAAGACGACAAAGGTGAAGATTATGTCATTACTTGTTGGAAAATTCCTTTGAAATGAATTTGAAGTTATGAAAAGATGAAAAACATAGATATGGAAATTCATTAAGAAATGTGTACAGGACTTATGCAAACATTTTTATGCATATTTTTTTTTTTTTAGGGGAGGACTAAGTAGTATTTTTTATACAAAAATACGGGTGAGATGAAAAAACTACAACCAATTTCAGGCTGCTGTCATTTCTAAGCCACTCGTCCGACAGCTGTTAAAATTATTCCAGAGACCATACATTATATTGTTTACAAGTGCACAAAAGAATTTTGGTGAGAACTTTCCAGAAAAAAAAGTTATTCGTGATGGAATTCAAGCGTGATAGTGTGATATCTTTATATTTGGCTGGAAACCGACAAGTGGCTATTATTAGATCATTCCAGCATTTAAATGTGAATAAATATTTTGTGTCTCGTACCATCGCTCGTTAATATTCCATTCCGCAAATATTGAAAAATGAGCTCGGGGTAAAGCCATTGAAATTCCAAAAAGTGCATGAACTTACATCGCAACAGAAAGAAAATAGACTCAAAAGAGCTAAAGAGTTGCTTCGCTTGGCCGAATGCGATGAACTACTGAATTTGGTTTTCTCCGATAAGAAAACATTCGTTGTCCAGCAGTTTGTAAACAAACAAAATAATCGTGTTAACTGGTCAAAGAGGTCAGCTGAAAATGTGCACCTTCGGTTGGCCACCAGAACTCAAGTGCCGGTCATGATGATGGTGTGCGCCGCCATAACAGCCGATTGGCGCTCTCCACTCGTATTAATCGACCGTGGCATCAGAAAAAAATGCCGATTATTATCGCGAAAATATTCTGGAGGGTGTAATAAAGCCTTGGGCACGCAAACATTTTGGCTGCAGACCTTGGACATTCCAACAGGACTCAGCACGCGCCACCCTAAAATGGTTACAAAATGAGGTTTCTCGCTTCGATTCCTGCGCACAATGGCCACAAAAATCTTCGGATATCAAACCGTTGGACTATTGTGTCTGGAGTATTTTGAAAAGCAAGGTTGGCTCTAAAAAATAGCAAAGTGTTGATCACCACAAGCAAGCGCTTCGCCGGGAATGGACCAAAATACCGCAGAGCAACATTCGGGCAGCGTGTGACGTTTTCATTGGCCGTGTGAAGGCCATAATTCGTGCCAATTCGAACAAATCTAAACTTATTTTAAAATTTGATGCTATTTCCGACAATTTTTGCTTTCATTAAATAAAATTAAAAAAAATGTAAAAATAATGGCGTTTGACTTTATTGCAGTTTTTTTATCTAGTTTTTTTTTTTGGAACATTGACACAAATATTTTGATATTCAAAGTAAATAAAGATTTTGATGAAGAATATTTTTGTCTTTGACGTTATCCTTCTAAAATGATGCTTTGTTGGAGATTTTTGTATAAACTCACATATAGTACGACTTTAACCCTAAATTGCTTTTTTAATATATATGAATAAGCGATTGACTTTTGATGCATTCAGGGACCTATATTAGAATTTTATGAAAAATAATTTTGTATAATATTTAACCGGCTACGATCACGTTTAAATCGATTCTATAATTATATTTTAAAAATATAACAAAAAAGACAATTCCATCCGTAATGTTGACGAAGATATTATATACCTTAAAGAATGGATTCCAAATTTATCCGAAAAACCCAAAAAATATGGAAGAGGGGGAATTTTACTTTGCGTTGCAAACATTCAAAACACCGATACACATGCCCGCTATTTTTAGCTCTACTTTCATAGTCTACTAGAGGTTTCCTGTAATTAGCGAAAAAATGAATCCTAAAGAATCCATAATTGAAGTACAAGAGGGTTTACCAAAAGTACTATTCAAAAATTCAGAAATAAATCTGTATAGAATCCAAGCCAAATAAATATAATTATCCAACAATTAAACTTATTTATTATTAAAACTTCATTTCCCAAATATTACAAATAATCCAAAATTAAAAAAAAACAAGTTAAAAAGGTTTTCAAAAAAATGAAATCCGTTAAAATTTTTAAAATCCGTTAAAAATGCCGAATGTAGCCGTTATGTTTGGGTTACATTATTCAAATGCGAAAATTGAAAAAAAAGTGAATAATGTAGCTAAAATTATCAAAATACCGAATATAGGAAGGTATCGTTATATGGGGGATATACGAAGACATTGACCTGCACAGACAGGCTGTAGTATCCATTACGAACTTCAAATACAAAATTTGAAACAATTCCGGTGAATAATATTTTTAATATCAATAGCCCTGCAGACATAATATATATTTGAGTAAAATTTTATCAACTTTCAATCGAAAGCTAGAGCATTTCTACAGACGGGCAGACGGACAAACTGACAGACGGACGGACATCGCTAAATCGACATAGAATTTTATGTTAATACAGAAGATTATTTATAATTTGTGGGGTCTAAAATGTATATTTCGATGTGTTACAAAGGGAATGATAAACTTAATATACCCTCCATACTATGTATGTGGAGGGTATAAAAATTCAAGGTTATAAATCTGATAGCCCTTCGAAAAATATGTTTTTAATTTTTAAAAAAAATTAAATTTTAATTTTTTAAAATATTTTAAAAATCCATGCTCTGACAGTTTTCCAATTTTTTTCTTTTGGAAAATTCACAATGAAGCTCCGATAGTTCTTCCAAAAACGATTATTATGATAATAGCTCTAATCATCCTTCTGAAAATATTTAAAGCCTTTAGATATTAAATCATGAAATTGAAAATAGCTTTCTTTTTTAGCAACACATATCAACCTAATATTTTAACTATATGCGAATGCTGGAACAATCTCTACGTAAGCAGTTCCCATTGGGCGCCATAGAGAGCTTTCTACTCAATATTATGTTTGCTTGCTTTTTGCATGTATCACATTGATGACAACCATTCTTGAACTTATGTTGACCATTTTTGTGGTTTCGCATGAACATTTTTTTTTTGTGTTTACCAAGGAATTGAAGACAGAGAAAAAAGGTCACTCGCTTAATATGAGCTGACTCAGTTAGTTAGTTTGGCATGGCATAATCCATCAAAAGCCTCAATCTTATTTTCTGTAATGAAGACATATATTTTTGTGGGTGGAGGGATTTTCATGTATATTAGGGTGTAATGAATGGTTGCCAATGTATATAAAAGATTATTTTTCAAAATAAGCCAATTAGTGATTCACAAATCAGTGGCAAGACTCTATTTCAGGGCAAATATACTCTAGGAGTACATTAGAAATACAGAATGACTTGTTTCCCACGGCAGAGAAAAAAATAAATACTATCCTAAAAATGATTTATCAAAAAAAAAAAAAAAATCTTCGTTATACCTAACCATAACATCTTTCACAACAACATGACTAAAGTGAAATTATTTTCGTCGAAAATTATTCTCATACACTTTTATTTGATTTAACATTTCAAAAAACCACTAAAAGCATTGCGATTCGATGCTTCGTCTTAGTAGACATTCCATAAAATCTCCTAATTTTTCGTCTTCTACACACCCTAATATTTTTCAGCAAATATTGGATTTTTCAATTGTTGTGTTGTACTTGTAATGTAGTTCGGTGGTATCCTCATTTCATACTTTATTATGTGCGAGTGAGTGTGTGTGTGTGTTGTTGAATGTAATCAACAAGAAAAGCTTTCATTATGCTGACATACTCCACCACCATTGCTACCGCCTACCTTATGCCAATTGTCTATGATTAAGGCCACACAATTTTGGGTCAATGCGTATTTCAATTGCAAAACAACAAATAAATACCATGAATTTCGGGTCGAGGTATATTCATATTAACATCGCGGCAAATGAAAGAACGTGGAACAAAAGTTGTGGCGCTTTACTTAGTGTAGAAGATACAGTTAACTTGGATTACATATTTTAAAATAAAAGATGAATTTTGGTACGGTATTCGAAATTCTCAAAAAAAAATCAAAGTTTCGATATATACAGGGTTAGATAAAAAAACTGCAACAAAGTCAAACGCCATAATTTTTACATTTTTTAAAAATTTTATTGAATGAAAGCAAACAATTTTGAAAATAGCATCAATTTTTAGAATAAGTTTAGATTTGTTCGAATTGGTCACCTTTGGCACGAATTATGGCTTTCAAACGGCCAACGAAACCATCGCACGCTGCCCGAATGTTGCTCTGCGTAATTTGGCCCATTCCCAGCGAAGCGATTGCTTGAGGTGATCGACACTTGGGTATTTTTTAGTGCCGACCTTGCTTTTCAAAATACTCCAGACACAATAGTCCAATGGATTGGTATCCGGAGATTTTGGTGGCCATTGTGCGTCGGAAATGAAGTGAGAAACCTCATTTTGTAACCATTCTTGGGTGGCGCGTGCTGAGTTCGATGGTTCTGAGTCCTGTCGAAATATCCAAGGTCTGCGGTCAAAAACTTTGCGTGCCCAATGCTTTAATAAACCCTCCAGAATATTTTCGCGATAATGTTAGGCATTTATTCTGATGCACGGTCGATAAAAACGAGCGGAGAGCGACCATCGGCTGTTATGTCGGCACACACCATCACCATGGCCGGTGCTTGAGTTCTGGTGGCCAACAGAAGGTGCACATTTTCAGCTGACCTCTTTGGCAAGTAAATCATTTTGATCATTTTGTTTGTTTACAAGCTGCTGGACAACGAATGTTTTCTTATCGGAGAAAACCAAATTCGTCAGTTCATCACTTTTGGCCAAGCGAAGCAACTCTTTAGCTCTTTTGAGTCTATTTTCTTTCTTCTTGTACTGTTTGGAATTTCAATGGCTTTACCCCGAGTTCATTTTTCATTCAATATTTGCCGAATGGGGTATTGTGATATGTTCAGCTCACGGGCCATTTTTCGGCCACTGCGATGCGGGTTTCGAGCAAGTCGTTTCTTTACTTTTCGAACCATTTCTGCTGATGTTGCTGTTTCCTTCCGTCCACTTCCTTAACGTCGGGCTACGCTTCCAGTATCACGGTAACGAGCGATGGTACGAGACACAAAAGATTTATTGATATTTAAATGATGGAGTGCTCTAACGATATCCAGTTGTGGTTTTCCAGCCAAATATAATAAAATCACACTATCACGCTTGAATGCCATCAGGAATAACTTTTTTTCTGGAAAATTCTCACCAAAATGCTTTTGTACGCTTGTAAACAATATAATGAGCTGTCCTGGAATAATTTTAACAGCTGTGGGACGAGTGGCTTAGAAATGACAGCAGTCTGATGTTGGTTGCAGTTTTATCATCTCACCTTGTATACCCCCTGTAGCCATATGGTTGAGGGTATATAAAGTCAGGTGATTAATTTTTTAAATTTTGGAGTTTAGTTCTTAATAATATGCCCTAAAATGATAATATGCCCACGTTTGATGATATAAAGGCTATATGGTTCTGACTGTCATTCAAAATTATTTGTAACCCTCGCTGGCCGTCAAATGATCTTCGTACAAAATTACATTGGAAGTTCAAAATGCTCATAAAAATATTAAATCTAACCATAAAATGTTCTTAAAAAACCAAATGTTCTTCATAAATATCATTCAATCCAAAGAAAGTTGAATTGCAAAATCCATATTAATAATAATAATAATAATAATAATAATAATAATAATAATAATAATAATAATAATAATAATAATAATAATAATAATAATAATAATAATAATAATAATAATAATAATAATAATTATTTAGGGGGAGAGGGAATGAAACGATGTTGTTGAGTGTTTGACGAGAACTGATTCTTTATTCAATAGAAAAACTAAATCTAGCCTTAACATCTAACATAAAAATACACATGAGCTTATTTACTAATGCACGCTGTCCCAAAATACATAATGCACTCCACGCACACAATACGTTGCGGGAGAAACGAAACATACCTACTGTGTGACCGACCCTTTCTTATCTTCTATTTGTGGCCGTGCCATTAATTACATTATTTATTACCGACGATAAACATAGCATATAGAAAGCACATGCATCTTTAAGTGTTTTCATTATTTAACTAATTTACATTCTTCGGAAAAGACAAATAAGAATGAGATAAGAATCTAAAGAAGTATATTAAACAAACAAAACTATTTATACAACAAGTACAGTTTCTACAAAACTAAACAATAATAATATTAATAATAATAATAATAATAATAATAATAATAATAATAATAATAATAATAATAATAATAATAATAATAATAATAATAATAATAATAATAATAATAAGAATAATAATAATAATAATAATAATAATAATAATAATAATAATAATAATAATAATAATAATAATAATAATAATAATAATAATAATAATAATAATAGTAATAATAATAATAATAATAGTAATAATAATAATAATAATAATAATAATAATAATAATAATAATAATAATAATAATAATAATAATAATAATAATAATAATAATAATAATAATAATAGTAATAATAATAATAGTAATAATAATAATAATAATAATAATAATAATAATAATAATGATAATAATAATAATGATAATGATTATAATAATAACAATAATAATAATAATAATAATAATAATAATAATAATAATAATAATAATAATAATATAATAATAATAATAATAATAAGAATAGTAATAATAATAATAATAATAATAATAATAATAATAATAATAATAATAATAACAATAATAATAATAATAATAATAATAATAATAATAATAATAATAATAATAATAATAATTATAATAATAATAATAATAACAATAATAATAATAATAATAATAATAATAATAATAATAATAATAATAATAATAATAATAATAATAATAATAATAAAAATAAATAATAATAATAATAATAATAATAATAATAATAATAATAATAATAATAATAATAATAATAATAATAATAATAATAATAATAATAATAATAATAATAATAATAATAATAATAATAATAATAATGATAATAATAATAATAATAAAAATAAGAAATCCACGTTTGAACCTCTAAATATTCATCAAAATTTTTTGATTTGGTAGTCCTTTAATATATACTCAGAAAGACAATTATTACACTGTTAATCCCTATGAAAGTAAACAATCGTTCAAAACATATTATTTTTAAAAATTCGCTAATTTGTTTTTGACATTATTATTTTTCATTTGAAATGTCACAAAAAAAAACTCTCTATCATTATTTATTTGTAATTTAACATGTAACAAATTTGTGTAACAATTCTCTCAGATTTGTTTATGTATAATTGTTCATTTACATCAATATATATTTTTTAATTTCATCTTCATTTTCCCTTCTCCCATTTCACATTCATAAAAGAAGAAAATAATTTTATTTAGCCTATTTGGGTTTTCAGTGCGTATGTTTTATTATTTATTTTGGATATCACACAAAACATCAATGATACGCCATGATGCACCACATCTTTGCAAGGCAGAGGAACAAGGGAAATTGTATTACTCATACGTTGCTGTCGTATTTACTTCTTCGCATACAACAACAACATATAAATCGGCTGTCGACAGCGATTTTTATTCTTGTATATATCCTCAAATCCGAAACATCAGCACTTTTTCCATTTGTTCTTTTTGCTCTTGTTGTTTCTACTATTCTCACGAATTCATAAAATTCGTTATGGTATTAAGAGCATCATAAAATTTGTTGTGTTTTTCTATCGAAATCCTCTTATGATTGGCTGTAGTTGTGTATCGACGATGTTAGCAGCAACAACGCCAACAATTTCATGTTAACAGTTCCCAGTCTGTCACTGAATTCGTTGTTTTTTTATTCGTTAGACTACTTCATAATTCATTGAATCAATTAAATTTTTATAGCTACTGTGCTACTACCGCGAAATTGTTTTTCAATTTTGATATTTATATTTTCATGTTTTCTTTCGAATATTAACTCTTCTTGGAATGTGGCCCCAGAAACAGACAAACAAACAAAGTTGCGAACAAAATTTAATTTTGTGTAAACTAAAATGTTAATAGCGGGAATTATTTTCATAGATGTGTTTTCAATTGGTTTAGTAATAATTCATTATGGTAAAAAATGGCAAATATATAAAATTGATTTGACGAATTTTTGAGCAGTCTTAATAAAAAAAAATTAGATGAATTATTTTGAGATTCCTTAGTACTTTTTGTGCAAATTTAAAATTTCAATTGTGTATTTTCTAAAAATAGTTTTAAGAAACTTTCAAGCTGTAAGCGTTAAATTTCAAAATATTTTTAAGAGTGTATTTGAGTTTTAGAAGTGCTTTTTATATCCTCAGCCATATGGCTAGAGAGGGTATACAGGGTGAGATGAAAAAAACTGCTACCAACTTCAGACTGCTGTCATTTTTAAGCCACTCGTCCGACAGCTATTAAAATGATTCCAGTGACAGCTCATTATATTGCTTACAAGCGTACAAAAACATTTTGGTTAGAATTTTCCAGAAAAAAAGTTATTCGTGATGAAATTTAAGCGTGATAGTGTGATTTATTTATATTTGGCTGGAAAACAACAAGTGGCTATCGTTGGAGCACCCCAGCATTTAAATGTGAATAAATCTTTTGTGTCTCGTAGCGTAGCCCGACGTCAAGGAAGTGGACGGAAGAACACAACAACATCAGCCGAAATGGTTCAAAAAGTAAATAAGCGACTTGATCGAAACCCACGTCGCAGTGGCTGAAAAATGACTTGTGAGCTGAACATATCGCTATATTTCATTCGGCAAATATTGAAAAATGAGCCTGGGGCAAAGCCATTGAAATTCCAAAAAGTGCAAGAACTTACACCGCAACAGAAAGAAAATAGACTCAAAAGAGCTAAAGAGTTGCTTCGCTTGGCCGAAAGTGATGAACTGCCGAATTTGGTTTTCTCCGATGAGATTCGTTGTCCAGCAGTTTGTAAACAAACAAAATGATCGTGTTTACTTGCCAAAGGGGTCAGCTGAAAATGTGCACCTTCTGTTGGCCACCAGAACTCAAGTGCCATTCATGGTGATGGTGTGGGACGCCATAACAGCCGATGGTCGCTCTCTGCTCGTATTAATCGACCGTGGCATAAGAAAAAATGCCGAATATTATAACGAACATATTCTAGAGGGTGTATTTAAGCCTTAGGCACGCAAACATTTTGGCCACAGACCTTGGACATTGCAACAGGACTCAGCACGTGCCACCCTAGAATGGTTACAAAATGAGGTTCCTCGCTTCATTTTCAGCGCACAATGGCCACCAAAATCTCCGGATACCAATCCGTTGGACTATTGTGTCTGGAGTATTTTGGAAAGCAAGGTTGGCACTAGAAAATACGAAAGTGCCGATCACCTAAAGCAAACGCTTCATTGGCCGTTTGAAGGCCATAATTCGTGCCAAAGGTGACAAATTCGAACAAATCTAAACTTATTCTAAAATTTGATGATATTTCCGACATTTTTTGCTTTCATTCAATAAAATTGAAAACAAAAATTTAAAAATTATGACGTTTGACTTTGTTGCAGTTTTTTCTATTTTACCCTGTATATCATATTTGTCAACCATTTGAATTTGAATATATCAACCATTTGAATAATCATAAAAGAAGTCAAAATCGCAAAACCGACTGATATTCTTTAACTTGTTTTTAATATATTTTAAGGAATTTTACGGCTCAAAGCTAATTTTTTCTTCAAAAACATAACCTTAGGTTGAGCTGTTAAATTACATAAGTTTCTACAGCTCTTTGGTTTCGAATATCTAAAATATTTTGGGGTTTAAATAAATTAAAAATAGACATTTTACACAGTTTCACTTTAAGCCAGGAGTTCACTCCGTTCCCACGAAAATACCCCTCTTCAAACATTTTTATTAATTTCCAAATATCAAAAATATTTGTATCTACTCTTCCCCCATTTACCACCAACAACCAAACAACAACAACAGAAAACTTTTACGTATATATAGAACAGTATTCCAATATTATCTCACAAAAATATCAATTGAAAGAAAAAGTTGAAAATAAAAACACAACGCGAAATAAACCTCAAAACACATAAATATAAAATCCAGTTACCACAAAAAAAAAAAAGAGGAGGGCCAAATAAATCCCCAGCTAAATTCCCTGCATAATTATTAAAAAACGAATCTTGTTTCATTGGAAAAACAACAGAAAAGAAAAACGACTAAAAACAAATAGTTTCGCTTTTTAGTTATTTTGTGTCAAACCAAACAAATAAATGGAGTAGAGTACAGGAGGCGGCACAATGGCTGGGCGTCGATACAAAATTTCCATACAGTCGTTATGTGGATGAATTACAAAAGAAAATACTGAGGAACAGAAGGTTAATGGTTTATGCAACCGTGAACAATACAATTATAAAATTTCCCTTTTTGAATGTGAATTTTCATAAGATGTCTTTTTTTATTTTTGTATTGGAAATACCCCTTTCCGTGAATAATATAAACTTTACTCAGAATTTCCCATTAGGGGAATTTTTTGTGTGTGTGAAAAAATTGAATTTTTTCAATAGAGGTAAAACACAGTAGATTATGAATGTGGAACTAAAAATAGAAATCGTGTATCGGTGTATCGGAAAATTGACATCACACAGTAATAGAGGTGTTCGTCCTCACCTCATCCAATATTTTTTTGAAATTTTTAAATCAGGATTTTTTGAAGTTGTTGCATTTTAGGTGTACTGCTGTTATTTCCAAGGTCATTATATTGTTTACAAGCGTACAAAAGCATTTTCGTGAGAATTTTCCAGAAAAAAGTTTACTCGTGATAGAATTTAAGCGTGATAGTGTGATTTCTTTATATTTGGCTGGAAACCCACAAGTGGCTATTATTAGGTCATTCCAGCATTTAAATGTGAATAAATCTTTTGTGTCTCGTACCATCGCTCGTTACCGTCATACTGGTAGCGTAGCCCAGCAGCAACATCAGCAGAAATAGTTCGAAGAATAAAGAAGTGACTTGATCGAAACCCGCATCGCAATGGCTGAAAAATGGCTCGTGAGCTGAACATATTGCAATATTCCATTCCGCAGATATTGAAAAATGAGCTCGGGGTAAAGCCATTGAAATTCCAAAAAGTGCATGAACTTACATCGCAACGGAAAGAAAATAGACTCAAAAGAGCTAGAGTTGCTTCGCTTGGCCAAAATTGGTGAACTGCCGAATTTGGTTTTCTCCGATGAGAAAACATTCGTAGTCCAGAAGTTTGTAAACAAACAAAATGATCGTGTTTACTGGCCAAAGAGGTCAGCTAAAAATGTGCACCTTCGGTTGGCTACCAGAACTCAAGCGCCGGTCATGGTGATGGTGTTGGACCCCATAATAGCCGATGGTCGCTCTCCGCTCGTATTAATCGACCGTGGCATCAGAATAAATGCCAAATATTATCGCGAAAATATTATGGAGGGTGCATTAAAGCCTTGGACACGCAAACATTTTGGTCGCAGAACTTGGACATTCCAACAGGATTCAGCACCACCGCACTCAGCTCGCGCCTCCCAAGAATGGTTACAAAATGATGTTCCTCGCTTCGTTTCCAGCGCACAATGGCCACCAAAATCTCCGGATACCAAACCATTGGACTATTGTGTCTGGAGTATTTTGGAAAGCAAGGTTGGCAAAATACCAAAGTGTCGATCACCTCTAGCCAGCGCTTTGCCGGGAATGGACCAAAATACAGCAGAGCAACTTTCGTGCAGCGTGTGACGGTTTCATTGGCCGTTTGAAGGCCATAATTCGTGCCAAAGGTGACCAATTCGAACAAATCTTAACTTAAAATTTGATGAAGAATATTATCGCCTTTGACGTCATCCTTCGAAAATGTTGCTTTGTTGGAAATTCTTGCACAAACTCATACAAAGTAATAATAATAAAATTATTTTCTACAAATAATTTTGTAGAATATTTTGAATGGCTACGATCCTGATTTTCCTGTATATTTTTTGCGTATTGTATTTTAACCGATTTTAGTTAGATGTCATAAAAATATTACCTTTAATAAATTTGTATTATTTTTTTCTTTGAAGCCAAAAAAAAATTCCCTGAAAAGTTGTTAAAATTACAGAAATTGAGATCGCATTGTATTTCAATTTCAATCAACACCCCATAGCAACCATTTCCAATGAAATATTAAAAAAGCGTTGGAAAAATACAGTCAACCGCCTCTCAAGCACAAAAAAAAACAATAACAATAACAACAACAAAATACAACACAACAAAAAAAGCTTTAGAACTCGCATCGAAAAAGTATTGCAATTTTTTTTTTGTAATTTACTAGAGCAAAACATTGTGTCTCCCTACAACGACGACGATGATGACGAGCCTCTGGCCTCCGTTGAATTTGCTGGTAGTGGCGGTAGCGGTGGTTGTCACCACAAGCAAAGCACAAAGTATTTGTGGTGATGCATGCAGCAGCATCCCCTTAGGGGGGCTGGGCTATTGTGGTTGTCAGTAGTCGTTGATGGCACAATGGCGTTGTTGCTGAGTAAATGATGTGGATGTTGTTGTTGCTGATGATGATGATGATGATGACGACGTTGACGTTGATCCCCTTTCATAGCAATTTGTTGTGTAAACATAGCAACTGCATCAGAATTTACAAATTTCTCTCAAACAAGAAAGAGCAAAACCCAACCAACCTAAATTATTTTGTTATGGCAAAGCAAAAAAAAAAAAAAAATCACCTTCTTGTGATGTGTGGTTATAGTACATCACAACAAAATGGTACATCAATATCATACCTCGCAATATCCGTCTGAGACCCCATAGAGTAAATAAATATATTCTTGATCACCATAAAATGTTAAGTTGATTAAGCTATGACCGTGCGACTGAGAGGCTATATTAGTTGATTTTACAAAAAAAGTAATGATGTCAAGAGGATGATTGGTATTGATTAGGATTAGCAGGCATATGCCGCCTCGCGATTTTCGTCATTCTGAATTACCAACTCACCAATATATAACCAAATGAGATATAATTAGATATTTGGAATATTTAGAATTACTTTCTTCCAAAAATATTCAAAGTAGGTTTCTATTTGATATAGACAAATTAGTAATAATTTGGCACTGTTTCTAAGAGAATATAAACGCTTACTGCGGAAACTTTCTTTGTAGGTTCATTATTTGCACAGCTTATCTTAATTGATTCATTTTAAAGGGTTTCGCAGTTTTTATACCCTCCACTTTAGTATGGAGGGTATATTAAGTTTGTCATTCTGTTTGTAACATCTCGAAATATACATGTTAGACCCCACAAAGTACATATATTCTTGATCTGCATAAAATTTAGCCATGTCCTTCCGTCTATCCGTCTGTCCGTTTGAGGAAGTCACTCTAGCTTCCGAACGAAAAAATAGGTTGATGAAATTTAACTCAAATGTGTATTAAGTCTGCAGGACTTTTGGTATTGAAAATAGGTAATGTAGGTCCACGTTTTGGTATCAGCATAAAATTTAGCGATGTCCGTCTGTCTATCCGTATGTCCGTTTGAGGAAGTCACTCTATCTTCCGAACGAAAAAAAATAGGTTGATGAAATTTAACTCAAATGTGTATTAAGTCTGCAGGACTTTTGGTATTGAAAATAGGTTATGTAGGTCCACGTTTTGGTATATAATGGTACCTCCCTTTTTTCGGTATTTTGGTGATTTTAGCGAAATTATTCACCGGAATTGTTTCAAATTTGGTATTTGAAGTTCGTAATGGGTACTACAGCCCATGAAAGAAAATTGTCTGTGCAGGTCCACGTCTTCGTATAGACCCCATATAACGGTACCTCCCGATATTCGGTATTTTGATGATTTTAGCGAAATTATTCTCTGGAATTGTTTCAAATTTGGTATTTGAAGTTCTTAATGGATGGTACAGCCTAAGTCAGAGAATTGTCTGTGCAGGTCCACGTCTTCGTATAGACCCCATATAACGAAACCTCCCGATATTCGGTATTTTGATGATTTTAGCGACATTATTCACCAGAATTCTTTCAAATGTGGTATTTGAAGTTCGTAATGGGTACTAAAGCCTATGACAGAAAATTATCTATGCAGGTCCACGTCTTCGTATAGCCCCAATATAACGGTACCTCCCGATATTTTGTATTTTGATAATTTTAACGACATTATTCACCGGAATTGCTTCAAATTTGGTATTTGAATTTGAACTACGGGCTATGACAGAAAATTGTCTGTGTAGGTCCACGGTTTGGTATAGCTCCTATATAATAGTACCTCCCTATATTCGTTATTTTCATGATTTTGATGATGCAGGTCCACGTCGTCGTCTAGACCCTAACGTAACGGCTACATTCGGTATCTTTAAGATTTTAATAGCATTTTTAATGGATTTTATTCTTTTTTTTTTTTTTTTGAAAATTGCCTAATTCGTTCCAAATGATGGAGGGTATTCAAAGTTCGGCCCGGCCGAACTTACAGCTTTTTTACTTGTTTTACATTGTATATGGGAAATTTATTTCTACCAGTTTTGGCCCCCCGATATATTTCCGGTATGCATTTCTGGTTACGTCCCTAGTATTCGTATAACGGTAACCCCCCAAATATTGGTATTTTGAACGTCCCACTCACATTTTCAACTACCAAAATTTGGACTTTGTCGGCTAGTCGATTCCAAAACGTATGTGCAATTTCATAAATTTTATATCACTCATACGCAGGGTTTTCATACAAACGATCCGAGTCGTTCGATCGCATTAGATTGACACAAGTATATTATAAAATAGCAATATTGAACATAGAACATTTGGCTACAGAACACTGTCATGACAAAAACAACAAAATAAGATTGTCATACTTCAATGTTTTCTTATGCCCCTCCCCTCCCCTTATGAAATGATAGATGAGAGTTATCGTCGACGTTGTTGTTGTTGTTGCTGCTGCTTCTGTTTACTATTGCACTTTTCCCTTTCGTTTTTCATTTTGCATAAAATATGCACAGTCGTTATTGAGTCGTTGTTGTTGCTGCTGCTGGTACTTGTTCATTTGTCCACAAACACACATACTTGCACACACATATACACAAGAGAGACTGAGACTTACATAAATTTACACTTTCAGAAAACAGCACACTTTTGAGTACATTCGTCTGGCTGTGAAACAGAGAGAAGTATCATCTCTACACACAAATGCAATGGCATGTGAAATGCAGCGCTGCAAATGCACTGGGAGGGCAAGGGGAGGGGAGAGGGGGGGGGGGAGAGAGGAGAATATTGTGGTTTTGGAAGGGTGCAAAACTTCGTGCCTATTTGATTTAATGCATATTTCCTATCATTCATTCTTGATTTATCACACTTATACGACGAGAGCGCTGTGTGCTGGAATGTGATCATATGGTGTTGAAAGTTTGCATAGGGCTCTTTTTTGACTGCAATGATAAATGGGTTTGGGCTTTTAATAATTTACTTGGTTTATCGATGGTGTTAAGTAGGATGCTAGGGAGGGTTATACAGATCTAAAAATATGAGCGAGAAAAAATCAGGAAAATTCTTTTTATGAGGAGAAAGAGACTTCGCCAAGGTTAAAAAAATATAAATTTATAAAAGAACATGATTATCCTCTAAAGACATGTTTAGAAAATGTCTAATGTATATGTGGTTGTGCATGTAAACATACTGAGTGTCTCACAACCTCATTTATTCAAGATGAATGTCTTCAGCCATATTTGGCTAGATTTTACACGCAATTTCTAAGAGAAGTAGATAAGCAGCAGCAGACAGACGGATAGACAGGCAAAAAAGTGAATGACTGTCTGTCTATTGTTTTTTAGACTCTTGTCATCGACGTTGCCTTGTTACTGCAGCAGTGGTGGTGAAAACCAATAGACCATAATTTAGAAAAAAAAAAAAAAAAAAAAAAAAAAAATAAGGTACACGAAGGCCAAAGAAAATTGAAGTGAAATTAGAAAATTAAAGCAATAATGGGGTTTAGAGCAAAAGCAATTTTCTTCGAATTGCTGTTTAGATATTTAATTGTGATGTTTATAAGAATTTCTTTCATTTTTGCACTAAAAGAACATATTTCTCTGGGAATATTGAATGGAAAATGTTATCTTAAAGGAAATGCTAAACGAATTATTCCTTCGTCCAATACCAAATTTAGTAACATTTAGTTCGTACATTCAAAACAATCTACATATCTCCATCCTAGTGATCGAAAATTAGTAGCATTTAGTACCTTTCGTACAATTATAGTACGCATTTACAAACCCACCTCCAGATAATAACAGAGATCTCAATATAAAATTTCGGGATTCCAGTCCCATCTCTTTTTTATACCCTCAGCCATATGGCTACAGAGGGTATATATCATTTGATACGGCCAAAACGTGCCTAGTCGAAATAACGGTTTTAGATCCTAGGTCACTTTGGACCAAATCCGTTTCAGAACATTTGGAGTCGATCTAGCGATGTCCGTCCGTCCGTCCGTCCGTCTGTCTGTCTGTCTGTCTGTCTGGCTGGTGCGCACGATAACTCTCGAAGGGAGTATCCGATTTGGTCCAAATTGGCTACAACGTAATATTTTTGTCAAACTTAGATCGAGTTCGGAGATGGGCAATATCGGTCCACTCCTTCTGGTACATCCCCCACAAAAGGTCGACATTTTCAAAAAATATATTTTTTGCATAGGAAGAGAAAGGATAATCCGATTTTGCTCCAACTTTGCAAATCCTAATATTTGCGTCAGTGCTATGTCTGGTGTGAAAATGGACAACATCGGCCCACTCCTTCTGGTACCTCCCCCACAAAGGGTCAAAATTTTAAATAATTACAACTCTCATAAAGTGTGATGTAAGAGTCCGATTGTCTTAAAATTTCACACATCCCAATATTTATATTAACCCAAGGTCTGGTGTTAAGATGAACAATATCGGTCTACTCCTTCTGGTACCTCCCCCACAAAAGGTCGAAATGTTCAAAAAATATATTCTTTGCGCAGAAAGAGAAAGGATAATCCGAATTTGCTCCAACTTTGCAAATCCTAATATTTGCGTCAGTGCTAGGGCAGGTGTGGAAATGGACAATATCGGTCCACTCCATCAAGTACCTCCCCCACAAATGGTCAAAATTTTGAATAATTACAACTCTCATAAAATGTTATGTAAGAGTCCGACTGTCTTCAAATTTCACACATCCCAATATTTATATTAACCCAAGGTCTTGTATTAAGATGAACAATATCGGCCCACTCCTTCTGGTACCTCCCCCACAAAAGGTCGAAATTTTCAAAAAAAAAAAAAAAAAAAAAAATAATAATTTTTTGCACAGAAAGACAAAGGCTAATCCGAATTTGCTCCGACTTTGCGAATCCTAATATTTGCGTCAGTGCTAGGACAGGTGTGAAAATGGACAATATCGGTCCACTCCATCAAGTACCTCCCCCATAAAATATTGAAATTCTGCTCCATAGAGGGTCAAACGTTTGAATAACCTTAACACTAAATTCAAAAATTTATTTAAATAATCGAACATAGGCTGAGGGTATATCTCTGGCGGCAATACCGACTGATACTTTTTAACTTGTTATCACCATATCTTAAGCACAGACACCAAAAGTGACATCCAATACCAAATTTAGTAACATTTAGTTCGTACATTCAAAACAATCTAAATATCTGCATCCTAGTGATCGAAAATTAGTATCATTTAGTACCTTTCGTACAATTATAGTACGCATTTACAAACCCACCCCCGGATAATAGCAGAGACCTCAATATAAAATTTCGGGATTCAAGCCCCATATCTGTTCTTTAC
The DNA here is from genome assembly GCF_030504385.1 of Musca domestica. NCBI lineage: Eukaryota > Metazoa > Arthropoda > Insecta > Diptera > Muscidae > Musca > Musca domestica. Next base: position 3,324,611 of record NW_026712334.1, on the reverse strand, counting down.
CATCATATCTTTAGCACAGACACCAAAAGTGACATCTAGATCAAATTTCAGGATTTGAGCTCTTTACCCTTTACCAAATTTTAGTAGCTTTCAAACAACTATTTTGATTCATTAGTACCCATTTTCAAAACCACATCCAAATCGTAACCTCAGATACCAACAATTATTTAAATGTCACATTTGAGATTTTTAGCTCTTTCCTTCTCCTAATACCAAATTTAGTACTATTTAGTACTTTTTAGAAATATATAACGCATTTTCAAATTCACATCCAAAACTTAACCTCAGATAACGAAGTTAAATAAATTTCAAATTCCTATTATTCCTTCACCCAATACCAAAAGTAGTACCATTTAGTAAATTTCGTACAATTATAGTACACATTTCTAAAATCATCTTCATAACTCATTTCCATATACCAACGGAGAGCTCAATATCAAATTTGAGGATTCCCGGCTTATTCCTTCACCCAATACTAAATACTGAACCATTCAGTACTTTTCGCTCAAATATGGTTCCCATTTCCGAAATCACCTCCATATGTTCAGGCTACACATGAACAGCGACCCTAATACCAAATTTCAGATTTCAAGCACTATCTGTTGACCCGATACCAAATTGTACCAAATTAGTACAGTATCTAGTATACACACATTTCCAAAACCACCTCTTTATCGTAGACCAACAACAAACAGGGACCCCAATACAAAATTTCAAAATTCCAGCTTCATCCAATCAACCTAAACTGAACTGTTCCAAAATTAGTACTATTTAGTACAGTTCGTAACTTTAGCACACATTTCCAACTTTTTTTTAGCTCTATCCGTTCCCATAATGTCAAATGGGATCATTTTAGAAGTTTAGTGCCATTTCAGAACTTTTCGTAGCTTTTCAGAATTCTAGGTCATTCCGTATTATATTTTTAGTACTTTTCATATACCCTTTTTACGAATTTCCAAAAACCTAATCTTATCGGACCAAAACTGACCCTCGTGCAGAATTTCAATATTCTAGCTTCAGCCGTTTCGTCTGGGACTTGAGGCGGCCATTCTGGACTCTTTCTCTCTCACTGTCCAATAGCCAGTCCGGGTTGTAGTATTCGTTTGTAGAACAAAAATTACAAACAATTTCAGGTTCATAGGTCAAACATTATTGAGCTCCAATATTTTGAGATATATTTTGCAACATTTAGGCTAGAGCTGTGAAATTTGATAGATTTTTGAACTACAGCCAGAACCATTGGTACAGAAAAGGGGTCGGCTTTTTGATATAACCTCCTTATTGGCTGCGGTCATATTTTCTATTTATACCCTACACCACAAGGTGGTCAGGGTATTATGTCTTTGTGCATTTGTTTGTAACAGGCAAAAGGAAACGAGATAGACCCATAGTTCCTTTTGATGATCTGCATAGAATCACTTTCTGAGTTGATTTATGCATGTCAGTCCGTCTGTCCATGTATTCTTGTGAACAAAATGCAGGTCGCATTTATTATCCGATTGAGATGAAACTTTGCAAACAACATTTGTTTGGCCCAAGGACGAACCCTATTGAAATTGGAGATAATCGGTAAAAATTTAGATATAGCTCCCATATATATCTTCGTCCGAGTTGCCTTTTATTGTGCACCAAACGTGTAATATCAGCCCGAATAGTATGAAATTTTGCACATACAAACAAATTAGGCTTGAAAATAAGTATGCCAAATTTGATCGAAATCGGTTCAGATATAGCTATAGCTCTCATATATATTGTTCATCCGATTTGTTATTTTTGTCCTCCGCAGCCGTAATATGCAATCTGTAACAACAATATTTGGGGAAATATATCAAATGCAGCTCAGAAATACCTTTGCTAAATTTTATCAAGATCGGTTCAGATTTGGATATAGCTCCCATATATAACTTCGTCCGATTTACCTTTTATTGTGCACCAAACGTCTAATATTTGCCCAAATGGGATGGAATTTGGCACATACGACCGAATTTAGTCTAGAAGGTAGTATGCCAAATTTGGTGGAGATCGGTTCAGATATAGCTATAGCTCCCATATATATTGTTCATCCGATTTGTTGTATTTGTTACCTACAGCCATAATATGCACTCCGTAACAACGATATTCAGGGAAATATATCAAATACAGCTCAAAAATATCTTTGCCAAATTTTATCGAGATCGGTTCAGATTTAGATATAGTTCCCATATATATCTTTATCTGATTTCAAATTAATTTTGCACCAAATGGGCAATACAAGTCCGAATTTAAAAGATACAAATGCTTTGGCATAGTTAGTCCTTTGAATTTTAAATTATAATTATCATCATAGCGTGTATGATTGAATTCTCCCATAAAAACTTTTAATTATTAAGTGGAGCTCAACTAAATTAGCAAAGTGGTGTAGGGTATCATAAAATCGGCCCCGCCTGACTTTAGGACTTTCTTAACTGGTTGATATATGTGTTTCATGTTTTGAGCTTTACTTTCAGATTCCAGGTTTGTTTGTTGTATTTCGAGTGCACCCTATTGTCCCCCATTGTCTCGCATTGAGTTTTACACTGCAACACTTGTAAACAACAACAGCTTTCGGGCGTGAGCGTAACAACAGTAGCAGTCACATTCATATACCCGCCTGCTTAACATTAGCGCGAATATAAGGGATGAGCTAGGGATAGACGATAAAGCAAAACACGATAACAAAAAACAGTAGCAACAGCAGCCCAAAGGCAGGCGGCAGCTATATAAAAAATATATATATATATATATAAACACATATATAAAATGTATACATATGTATAAATCATATATATGTTTCATGGCCTCTAACTACCGTCATTATGACAGTCATGACACTTACTTTTGTGGCCAAGTAATCATAATAATAACCACAACAATTCAATACAGATACAATTACAGTTTCAAATGTGTGTAGAGTGGTGAGAAAAAGAGAGGTCTGATTTGTGCGATATTTCAATGTAATACCACATGTCGAAAAGAGAACATATCGAAAGGTTTATATGTGTTTATATAATATCCTTTTCGACAGCAAACGTTTCAAGATTAACCCTTTCAGTGTTTTTGTCAAATATATTTGACATTTAAAAGTACTCTCTTTCTTTGCCATTTTTTGTTTTTCTTACGAACCGTTATTTTTGATATTTTTTAATAACAGACACGTTCGCTATTTAAAAATATTGCAGTTCTATTCTATTAGTTTCGTTTTCGAATTTTTGAGCACATTTTAGTAAATTAGTACGGAATTTCAGATTTTTATCTCGACAAAAAATTTCATTGACACTGAAAGGGTTAAAGAAAGAAAAAAAATTTGCTGAATTGTTGTTCGAAAATTAACTGCCTTGTTGCAAATGAGAAATTCGTCTATTATTTTTTTATTAAATATTGTTTTAAAATAAATAATTTTTTTCTATATAAAAGAATTAACATTTTTATATTTGTGGATAAAGCGAATGATTAAATTTTATATATTTTTCGCAAATTCTCTTTTCTATATATTTTTCGCAAATTCTCTTTTCTACTTACGAATGGAAAGAATCATGAAACTTGCCTAAAAAGAAAAGAGAGAAAAATATTAATTTTATATTTTTGTTAAAGATTTTTTTTTTTATAATTTTTAAGAAACATAAAAAATGAAATTATTTTTCTAGGTCTAAGATTATAACGATCCATGTTCGTTGTGTGCATCGTACTCATGCTCGAATGTTTGCATTTCGAACTCTCACATTTTTTTCTTTTCGACTACAGTGCTTAGAGGGTTAATGCCTCAAAATCACTTAAAAATTTCCACAAAATATACGTAATCGCTCGCATAGCATAAAACGTTTCAAGCCTATAACACATAAAAAAATAAATAAAAATAACAACAACAAAAACAGTATTATGATAATACTACTAATGTTTTATCGTTCGGTCCACCAGGCCATTTAAGGAAAATAACGTCGCCACCATCGCCAACGCCGACTATTGGCGTAACATTCAATAGTTCAACCATATTTGGTATCTATTTGCTTTTGGTAAGAATTACATTTTTGGTCATGGCAAGTTACAGTTATTAGGCTGTATTTGTTAATGTTGGACTTTGGTGTGTATTACCTTGTCACAGCAAAAAATGGCAATTTTTGAAAAAATTCATTAATTCCATCAAAATAATTTGAAACTGTTTACTGAATTAAGTTTTTTGAAAAAAGAAACATATTGTGTATAGAAAATTGGAATCTTTGCTGCATTGACACTTTAGGCTGAAAATTGTTGTTGAATTGGTATTTTTCTACAGAAAATGTGTGCCGAATTGAGATGTTTTGCGAAAATGTTTGAAGTAAGTAGTTCCTGTAGAAAATCTTAGAAGCAATTAAATTTGCTATAGAAAATGAAAAATTTTGAAATTTTGAAATATTTAAAGGAATTACATTTCCCACAGAAATATTTTCTGAATTGACTTTTTCATTGGAAAATGTAAAGTAACGACATTTTCTACAGAAAATGTTTAAAGTTAAATATTTGTTGAATTGACATTATCTATAGAATATATTTGTTTAATTCCAAAGAAAAGGCTTGAAGTAATACCATTTCCTATGGGAAACCTGTAGAAAAAGTTGGATGAATTAACTTTTTTTTCCTATAGGAAGAATTTGGTTAAACTGGCGATTTTCCTACAGAAAATAGTTCGCTGGATCATCTTATAAATGGACTTCGTTTATATAGAAAAAGTTCTTGAATTTGTTTCTATATGTACTACAAGTTCACAAAATGTACTAAATAGTACAATATTTGGTATTGGGTGAAAATATGGGGCTGCAATCCTGAAATCTTATATAGATGTCACTGTTGGTGTCTGTGGTTAAAATATGGATATGGTTTTGGAAATGTATACTATAATTGTACGAAAAGTACTAAATGGCACTATAGGGGGTATTGCGTGAAGGAATAGGTAAAATTCTGAAATTTGATATTTAGAATACTGATGGTATTTGATGGTAAAACTACTGACTGGTATTATATTTGGTATTTAGTGAAAGTATAGGGCTGGAATTCGATATTGAGGTCTCTGTTGGTGTTTAGGATTGAGATATGGAGATGACTTTGGAAATGTGTACTACATGTGCACAAAAAGTACTGATTGGTACTAAATTTGGTATTTGGTGAAAGGATAGAGCTAGAATCCTGAAATTTGATATAGATGTTCTTGAACATATTTGGAAATGTGAACTATAATTTTTTTGAAAAGTACTGAGTGGCACCATATATAGTGTTGGGTAAAACTTTGAAATTTAGATTACTGATGGTATCTGTGTTTGAGATTTGGCGGTGGTTTGCAAATGCATCCTATAATTGTACGAAAAGTACTAAATAGAAGATAATTGGGTATTGGGTGAAGAGATAGAGGTGTAATCTTCACATTTGATATAGATTGTTGGTGCCTGTGGTTAAGACACGGAGATGGTTTTGGTAATGGGCACTAAAATTGTTCGAAAAATACTAAGTGCTACTAAATTGGTTATTGGGTTAAGGGATAGAGCAAATTTTACTAGAGGTACTGAATGGTACTAAATTTGGTATTAGGTGAAGGGGTAGAAATAAAACTCTAAAATTTGATATTTAGTGGTACTGATGGTATTTGTACGAAAAGTACTTAATCGTACTAAATTTGGTATTGGGTAAAGGAATAGAGATGAAATCCTGAAGTGTGATACAGATGTCACTTTTGGTGTCTGTGGATAAGATATGGAGCTGATTTTGGGAATTGGGTACTATAATTGTACGAAAAGTACTGAATGGTACTATATTTGTTATTTGGTGAAGGAATAGAGACAAAATTCTGAAATTTTATATTTAGATTACTGATGATATCTGTGTTTGAGATATGAAGGTAATTTTGGATATGGGTCTTATATCTATATGAGAAGTACATAATTTACTAAATTTGGTATTGAGTGAAGAAATAGAGCTGAAATCCTGAAATTTGATATTGAGATCTCTGTTGGTATCTGGAATTTAGATATGGATATGGTTTCGGAAATGTGTACCATAATAGAGAAAAAAGTACTGAATGGTCCTGTGTTTGGTATTGGATGAAGGAATAAACATGGAATCCTCAAATTTGATATTGAGTTCTCCGTTGGTATCTGGAAATGAGATATGAAGAAGATTTAATCATTAATTCCAATATTATTTTAGGTTATTTATTTTATTGGCTTTTTCTGTGGAAAAAGTTTTCCGAATTTGCATTTTCTTCGAAAAATATTTGTCAAATAAGAATTTCTTGAGAAAACTTTCGCTGAATTTGCATTTTCTATAGAAAATGCTGGCTGAATTAGCAATACCGACAGTTCCTATTAAAAATGTGTGTTAAAATCGAAAATTCCACCTGAACATCGTAAAAAACAGTCTTTTTTTCCACTGAACATACCATTTCTTGAAACCAATTTCCGCTGAAAGTTCTCAATTTGATTGGCAATTCTCTCAAGAATTTCAAGATTTTCAACAACACCGCATATCTTTCTTGCCCTTAAGAAAAACTATGCCCCTCAAAATCAATGTAGAATATGAACAGAAACCATAAAATGCTCTGCAATATGGAAACTTTTTGTTTTGTGCTTTTGTTGTTGTTGCGTTTTTTATAGTGTTGTTGTTCAAATCACATGTTGTGCTAAATATGAAAAATAATCGGATATAAAAAAACAACAAAAATTTCTCAATGCATTTTGACAGGGGGCAAAGCATCAGCCCCAGCAAAAAACAATACAACCACCCTACCAACGAAAAAAAAAAACCCATTGCATATAAATATACAATAACAATTTTATAAATTGTATTTATATAAACATATAGGTGTGTTTATATATAAATGCTGTATTTTTGCCAAAATCTAAAAAAGACCAACATTTTCGATTTCAAATAAATTTTTTTGCTTCTTCTGAGTTTATTATAAAAATAAAATCCGACCATCCACTGACTTTTGAAACATTCAATGTGAACGGAAGAAGACCAACAACAACAACGCGGTCGAATGCATAGACAGCCAGGCTAGCTGGCTGGCAGACAGAGAGATAGATACATGGCCATTACGACAACAAAATTCTTTGGGAGATATATTGCTGTGATCAAAATCTGCAGGCAATACCTAATATTTGATCGGTTGCAAATGAGTTTTTCCCTTAATTGGTATTTTATAAAAAAAAAAAATAAAAATTGTATGAATTAAAAAAAAATATATATGTAGACAAGCTTTACTAAATAAATTATTTTTTAATTAAAAAAAATTAAACCCCAAAAAATCAAACATGGCAACACTGCCCCAAATATAAACGCCACATAAGTTGTTATTTTTTTTTTTTGTTTATTCGTTTGAGTAAAAGTTTTTGAGAAGTGTCAAAAACATTTATTTGATCATTTAGGCCATGATAAATGTAAATAACTTGGTTGGGGGCTTCGAAATTCCATCTCCTTCTCCTCCTCTTTTGGGTTTATGTTGCTTCTTTATTTTTTACACATTTATAAACATAACAAATTATTGATTTATAAAATACAGATGTTGTGTGGCAGATTTAAAGGGGATTATTGTTATAGATGGAATATTTGATAATACAGACCGCGCTGCATAACAAATTATATGAAGTTCCACAAAAAAATGTTTGGCTAATTCTCTAAATCTGTTTAACCAAATATTTTAAATATTTCGAAGCATGAATGCCGTCGTTTTGTTTTAGTGGGGGATTAAATTGTCAGTTAACAATACCGCAAGAGAAAATATTACAAAAGATTTTTTACATCTTGCTGTTTGGTAGCAAATAAATTATTGATATTTTGGTCAGTGAGGGTAGTGATTTTCTGAACAGAAACCAGTAAGGAAAGGTCAAAAGTCGAGCGAGGCCGACTATATGATACCCTACACCACTATGCGTATTTATTAGAGCTCCCGTAAAAAAAAAAAGATTAACACCAAATCGGACGAAACATATACAGGGTGAGATGAAAAATCTGTAACCAACTTCAGACTGCTGTCATTTCTAAACCACTCCTCCGACACCTGTTAAAATTATTCCAATGACAGCATTTTGGTGAGAATTTTCCAGAAACAAAGTTGTTCGTGATGGAATTCAAGCGTGATAGTGTGATTTCTTTACATTTGGCTGGAAAACCACAAGTGGCTATCGTTAGAGCACTCCAGCATTTAAATGTGAATAAATTTTTTGTGTCCCGTACCATTACTCGTTACCGTGATACTGGTAGCGTAGCCCGAAGTAAGGGAGTGGAAGGGAGAAAACAGCAACATCAGCAGAAATGGTTCGAGAAGTAAAGAAGCGACTTGAACGAAACCCACGTCGCAGCGGCCGAAAAATGGCTGAACTAAACATATCGCAATATGCCATTCGGCAAATATTGAAAAATGAGTTCGGGGTAAAGCCATTTAAATTCCAAAAAAGCGCAAGAACTTACACCGCAACAGAAAGAAAATAAACTCAAAAGAGCTAAAGAGTTGCTTCGCTTGGCCGAAAGTGGTGAACTGCCGAATTTGGTTTTCTCCGATGAGAAAACATTCGTTGCCTAGCAGTTTGTAAACAATCAAAATTATCGTGTTTACTTGCCAAAGAGGTCAGCTGACAATGTGCACCTTCGGTCGGCCACCAGAACTTAAGCGCCGGCCATGGTGATGGTGTGGGCCGCCATAACAGCCGATGGTCGCTCTCCGCTCTTATTAATCGACCGTGGCATCAGAATAATTGCCGAATATTATCGCGAAAATATTCTGGAAGGTTTATTAAGGCCCATTTCAACAGGACTCAGCACCATCGCACTCAGCACGTGCCACCCAAGAATGATTACAAATTGAGGTTCCTTGCTTCTTTTCAGGGGAAAATTGGCAACCAAAATCTCCGGATACCAATCCATTGGACAATTGTGTCTGGAGTATTTTGGAAAGCAAGGTTGGCGCTAAAAAATACCAAAGTGTCGATCACCTCAAGCATGCGCTTCACCGTGAATGGGCAAAAATACCGCAGAGCAACATTCGGGAAGCGTGTGACGGTTTCATTGGCCGTTTGAAGGCTATAATTCGTGCTAAAGTTGACCGATTCGAACAAATCTAAACTCTTTCTATGCCTTCCGACAATTTGATGCTATTTCCGACATTTTTTGCTTTCATTCAATAAAATTAAAAAAAAATATGTAAACATTATTTATTTAGGTCCGATACGAAATTTACAATATTGGTCCATTCCTTCGGAACCTACTTCAAAGCGGTTCAACAATTTGAATAATCATAACAGAAGACAAATATATATTTAAATAATCGAACATTGGCTGAGGGTATACATCTGTCGGCAAGACCGACTGATATTGATACCCTACAACACTATGTGTTGGGGGTATTATAAGTTTGATAGAGCCAAAAATTATGTAACACCTTGAAATATTGGTCCCCCACTTGGGAACCTAGATATGGATCTTCCTATCTCGCCGAGCTGAGTCGATCTAGCTATGTATGTCGGCCCGTCTGTCTGTCAATGTTAATTTGTAATCAAGCTGCAGGCCCGATCCTCACGAAATTGAAAATGGAGATGGGGTTATGGTCAGAATAGGAGCCTATTGTTTTTGGAGATGATCGCAAAATATTTAGGGGTTGAAATGGACCAAAAAACAGAAAGTTTTGCTGATTTTCCAGTTGCTCTATAGGTGTCAATTATGAACCAATCAACACGAAAATTTACATGTAATTAGAGTTTAGAACTGGGCAGCAGCCTACCAATTTGGGCAATCGGACAATATTTAGCGGGTAAAATAGACTCTAACTTTTATGAAAGATTCCCACACCAATTCTGAATGGTCTCTAGCCAGAAAAGGATAAAATCTAAGAAAATATATAAAATATATAAATATATACCAATAAAAAATACCATGGGCTTAGGGTCAGAATTAAAGTCTATTGTTTTTAAGATGTACTTTTAGGGATTTAAATGGACTAAAAAAATTAAACTTTTCTAATTTTGTAGCACGGAATTTCGCATCTGATTAAATACAGGGAAGGAGTCGTTGTTTTGAGAGATATCTACAAAAGGACGGAGTGCGTAAATATTGGCCAAATTCCCCGGGTCAAAAACTTAAGTGTAGCATCTGGGCAGGGATCTTCGACATTATTTCAAAAACGAAATTTTCCAAAATAGATTTGGATATAAGAGAACTTGGAACATATTGTAGTGTTGTCGGGTATCACATGGTCGGCCCTGAACGGCTATAGCCTTTGCTTACTGGTTTTTAATTTGTTTTTCTTTTTAATTAAGACTCCGACTCCAGCAAAATTATTTGATTCCAACTCCGAACTTTTGGTCACCTAATATCATGTTTATGCCCCAAATTTTGTCCTATAAGGAAAAATTTCATTGACTGCAGCTACATGTTATTTCTGCAAAATATATCCTCAGTTTTTTTTCCAAAAATGTTTATAGTTTTTTCCATTTTTCTTATAGATTTTTCGCACATTTTTTTTAAATTTCCTTAAACCCTGCTGTATAATATGCACCAGTAATAGGGACATGGTCACGTTTGACATGAATGAAAAATTGTTGTATTGACCTAAAAGTGGTGGGCCATCACCAAAACGACGACCACCAGCAGCAGTAGCAGCAGCAACAGTAACAACATTCTGAAGCTGTGACAATGCAAAATGTGAGATGACTTTTGCGAACTTTTGTAGGTCAAAAGTGGAGGAAACAAAAAAACGCTCTTTTCTTCTTCAATAAAATTACCTGATTTTATTGTAAATTATTGAAATTTTTATTTTCACACGAGACGTGTTTCGGCAAAATAATGTGAATTTCGATGGGTATTGAAACGTGAAATTATTTCGTATTTAATTTTGCACTAAGCAACAAACGAAAACGACAAAAGAATAACGAAACACTGTTGATACACCAACGAAATAATTATTAATTTTTTTAAACTTTTTTTTTCAGAATATAATTATTTTTTTACGAAAAAATTCACCACGTTTTTTGCACTTTGTATTGAAATCCCAAACAATTGCCCCGTAGTCGTCACTCTCAGCAATGCCAGAAGAGTGGGAGAGATTTAATTAAGTAAAATTTACATATTTTGATTTGTTTAAAGATTTGCTGCTGCTGTTGTTGTTTTGGTTTTGTGTTTATTTTATTTTGCGTGATTGCTTATGGTTGTTGTTGTTGTTGCTTTTTTGTGTTGGTTGATTTAACCTTAATTTTTAAGAGCCGCACAAAAAGAGACCCCACAATCCAGCGCAGACTGGCCAAGGGAGAGAGCACGCTTCGTTGTTGTAGTCGAGTACGGAATTAGAAAAAAAATTGACTTTGAAATCGATTTTATATTATTATTGTTGTTGTTGCTTTTATTACGTTTTGAATATTATGTTAAGTTGTTGTTGCCACTGCTGTTTTATTATAAATATATTGTTGTTGATTTTTTTCCTTTTTTCTTTCTAAGTTTTCTCTATTTACTTTTTTCCAATATTTTTTGCCTTATTTTCATATATTTCACTTTTTGTTGTTGTTGTTTTGTTATATATGTAAATATTTACACCTAAGTATATACATATATATAGCTGGACGATATATGTATGTTTTTTATATTAGGTATTTCACATAAACTACGAACGGAAAAATAAGGTACAGAAGATTTTTTTGCGTCTCCAGCTTTTCTTGTTTGTTTCTTTTGTTGTTGAAAGTGGCTGACTCTGGATGGCCGATGGTTGGTTATATCCCGAATTGGATAATATTATAACGCACTCAGGTTCGTTTGTCGTATATAGACAAAGACAAAGACGTTGGCGTCTCTGCCGGTTGCCGCCAACGCAGACAGACGGACAGACAGACTTTTCGTCTTGGGTAGTTCAGTTGTGACGGCGTTTTTTGATTCTAACGGCAAATTGTAAGAATAAGAAAAACAATATGCCTATATGGAGGAGGAAGAAGACCACAAAAGCGAGAAAAAATTACGCGACGGGAAACGTACTATAAGTTACTGACAAATATGGCTGCCTTGAGATACTATTTTTTGTAAAATTATTTCTAGGAGCCTCTCTTTAAATTTCCATTAACATTTTTTCAAGATTTTCATATTTTATTTTCAAAGATTTTTTCATATCAATTTTCACTTTCTTTTCTATTAAAGATTTTCTCTTTTTGCAGTTAAGTCCTCTGACTCTCTTTTTTATGTTAAAAATATTAAAATTTTTGCTTTTAATAAAATCCACTCAAAATTAACAAATTTCACGTTGAATATTCCTTGGTTGAACGCTCGGTTGGTTGGTTGCTTGATTGGTCGGTCGGTCGTTGTTTTATAAATCACCACAAAAGTTCGAATACCACACGTCGCACTATGTGATGGCGCGGCTACGTTGTACACCAGCACGGCTGTTTCTGAATATTTTGCATTATGTTTTCTATTTTGCTGAGTAGTTAGTTCTATACTCAAAACGACTCGACTCGAGTCTATTGCCTCAAAAATATAACGCCAACAACAACAACGACGACAGCGACAGCGACAATGAATACGACAGAACAACAGAAAAAACACGGCGAAATAAACGTTGTTGGCAGCGGTGGCGTTGCTGAACAACAACAAAATCAACCAAAAAAATAACAACAAACAATTGTTTGCTATATTCACAGTTTTTGATATACAAACACACAAACCCCCTACTCTCTCCACGCTCTCTCTCTCACATAATAATACCAATATATATATATTTGATAGATACAAGATACTTACAAGTAGCAGCTGCTAAACTCTCTTTGGCTCTCTCTCCCCCCAAAATTGCAACAAATGTTTTATATCACACTCGCAAACTCTTTCATGTCACAACTCTCTCTCGGTGAATTTGCGCATATGCAAATATTTACTCAAAAAACCAAACACTCTCATTCTCACAAATTTTCAAACGGTAATACATCCGTTGAAAAATTCATAAAAAATTGCCCATCCAGGAATTTTGATAATGGATTTCAATTAAAGGTAAATGACATTGAAAGCACATTCAATAATTGTTGTTGTTGTTGTGGTGATACAAGGGGGTTAAAACAACAACTTTCCCACTCTCTTTGTTCCCATAGTTTCTCTGTTGTTCCTTGTATTGCAAATTGGCCACACTTCTGAGTGGCAACGTGTTGCCATATCTTCTATGACAATGGGGGTTGGATTGACAGACTGTAAACAACCCGCTCTAGAAAATAAACACCTGGGCCAGAAGCAAGTATTGTAAACAAGATAAACGTAAAAACTATTCTCGAATAATCAACAGGCAATGAAAATAAATATTACAGATGGGTAGAATGAAAAAATATTACTTTTATATCCTACATATAAAAACATGGAGACTATAATTTGGTCGCCAAAGACCAAAAAGGGTCCATATCGAATAAGCAATGTTTCTTTGTTCCCCTGTTTAAATGACTATAACATCTTTGATCATGAATCGGTCGAGTGGTTCGTTCTACATATTAAATGTTGCAACTTTTTCTAATTCCCTAATTTCTGGAATTCAAATCTACAGGGTGCGATGAAAGAACTGCAATCCACTTCAGACTGCTGTCATTTCTAAGCCACTTGTCCGACAGCTGTTAAAATTATTACAGTGACAGCTCATTATATTGTTTAGAAGCGTACAAAAGCATTTTGGTGAGAGTTTTCAAGAAAAAAAGTTATTCATTATGGAATTAAAGCTTTATATTTGGCTGGAAACCACAAGTGGCCATTGTTGGAGCACTCCAGCATTTAAATGTGAATAAATCTTTTGAGTCTCGTACCATAGCTCGTTACCGTGATACTGGTAGCGTAGCCCGACGTCAAGGAAGTGGACGGAAGAAAACACTAACATTAGCGGAAATGGTTCGAAAAGTAAAGAAGCGACTTGATCGAAACCCTCGTCACTGTGGCCGAAAAATGGCTCGTGAGCTGAACATATCGCAATATTCCATTAGGCAAATATTGAAACATGAGCCATGGTGATGGTGTGGGTCGCCATAACAGCCAATGGTCGCTCTCCGCTCGTATTAATCGATAGTGGCATCAGAATAAATGCCGAATATTAACCCGAAAATATTGTGGAGGGTGTATTAAAGCAAACATTTTGGCCGCAGACCTTGAATATTCCAACAGGACTCAGCAATCCGTTGAACTATTGTGTCTGGAGTATTTTGGAAAGAAAGATTGGCACAAAAAATACCAAAGTGTTGATCACCACAAGCAAGCGCTTTGTCGGGAATGGGCCAAAATACCGCAGAACAACATTCGGGAGAGTGTGACGGTTTCATTGGCCGTTTGAAGGCCATAATTCGTGCCAAAGGTGACCAATTCGAACAAATCTAAACTTATTTTAAAATTTGATGGTATTTCCGACATTTTTGCTTTCATTCAATAACATTTAAAATAAAATGTGAAAATTATGGTGTTTTACTTTGTTGCAGTTGTTTTATCTCACCCTGTGGAGGTTCCCGCTTTGGTATGGTTTGTTTATTTGTTAATGTGTAATACGCATTTTTCAAGAGATAAAATAATAACCGCGGATTATTGCTATGCCATATTTAGGCAATTTTCCGAAAATAACAGACTCGAAATGTGGATAGGATACGATGGGCTATAAATATACGTATGACTCCAAAAGCGGTAGAAGAGAAGACCTCCCAACACCCTACAGTAGATTTCATGTAGGTATACTAGACAAAAAGAAGATAGGAATCGATCGAATATTGTCACATAAAAACTTGTTCAAATTTTCAGATTTAGATTGGGTTTGTTAGACTGGGTTTACATCTAATAAAAATCTCTCTAACTTTTACCATAAGTTCCCCAATCAATTTGGAACGCATTTTCAATAGGTTGGTACAGTAACTTCACAACCCTATCGAATTGAAGTGTAAAACTGTGTACAACAGCTGACAAGATTGAAGCTCTCTTTTTCTCTTTCTCTCTCTAAATAAAAATTGTGTTGCGCAGGAGAGAAAAGACAATCTCAATTGTAACAGATATGGCAATTCTTTTGCAATTTCCAATGCAATTTCTTATTGTACTGTTGCTCCACAGTTTTTATTGTTGTTTTTGTTGCTAATGGTAACTGGCTGTTGATTGTTTTTGGAACGCAAAGTTGTTGTTGCTGTTTGTTTTTCATTCTACCATAAATGGGGGTTGTTGATGAAAACTTGTCACATACATATGATGTAGCGGTAGCAGCAGCAGTAGTAGCCGCGTTAATCCCAAAAATGATGAAATTTTCCACAAAAATGTCAATGTGGTGTTTGTGACAACAATGAGATATTGTGATTACTCACTCAGCTTGTGTAATAGACATTACGTTACGTCGTGCAGTAATTTGCGTATGAAAACGTTTAAGATATTTTGAAATGACCAAATTTGGTAGATTTTTGTAGAAATACATTTTGTATTGAATTTTGACACAACAAATAATTGAGAAAACAATGCATTGGTAAACATATTTGGAATTTTGATGAAAACTCTGGGTTTACAATAGACAAGACTGCGGTTCTCGTTTTTCAGTGAGAGTATTACCAAACTTAAGCTGATTAAAAGAAGACCTTTGATGAATAAAAAATTAAACAGAATCGTCAATGTATGGAACATATTTCGAAAGGTCGTACATGGTTGGAAGATCATTTTACACCAACAGATTTCTATGGATGATATAAAAATATGTCGTCTACATATAGAAGAAAAAAAATGGTTTCTATGGATAGAGGGTAAATGAGTTTTCTATGAACATTCGTATTTGCCAATAGGACCAATATTTTTCTTTGAAGAAAAGCCAAAGGGATCCCCGGTGAATTGAAGGCCAATATGATTTTTTCTTAGGTTAATAATCAGTAGGTCCTTTTTTGGGAAGAAACTAAGCGTGCGAACTGGTGCTAAATTTGGAAGAGTTTGATTTAGGGTGAACGGATAAAGCTGGAATTGTAAAATTTTGTATTGGGGTCCTTCTTGGTGGTAGCTTTGTGATAAAGACGTGGTTTTGGAGATGAGTACTACAAGTGTACGAAATGTACTAAATAGTACTATATTTGGTACAATTTGGTATTGGATGAAAAGAAAAATCTGAAATTTGGTATAAAAGTCGCTGTTCATGTGTAAACTGGACTGGTTTCGTACGAAAAGAACCAGAACCGTACTATATTTGGTATTGTATGAAGGAATAGACCTAAAATCTTGCAATTTGATTTATAGGTTTTTTGATTGTATTTGTATTTGAGATTTGGCGGTGGTTTGGTAATGTGTCCTATGTTTTGTACGAAAAGTACTAAATTTGGTATTGGGTGGAGAGATATAGCTGAAACCGTAGAATTTTATATTGTGATAACTGTTGGTGTCTGGAATTCAGATATACAGGGTGAGATGAAAAAACTGCAACCAATTTCAGACTGCTGTCATTTCTAAACCACTCGTCCGACAGCTATTAAAATGGTTCCTGTGACAGCTTATTATATTGCTTACAAGCGCACAAAAACATTTTGGAGAGAATTTTCCAGAAAAAAAGTTATTCGCGATGGAATTCAAGTTAGCAAACAACAAGTGACTATCCTTAGAGCACTCCAGCATTTAAATGTGAATAAATCTTTTGTGTCTCGTACCATCGCTCGTTACCGTGATACTGGTAGCGTAGCCCGACGTCAAGGAAATAGACGGAAGAAAACAGCAACATCAGCTGAAATCGTTCGAAAAGTAAAGAAGCAACTTGATCGAAACCCGCGTCGCAGTGGCTGAAAAATGGCTCGTGAGCTGAAAATATCGCAATATTCCATTCGGCAAATATTGAAAAATGAGCGCGGGTTAAAGCCATTGATGTTCCAAAAAGTGCAAAAACTTACACCACAACAGAAAGAAAATAGACTCAAAAGAGCTAAAGAGTTGCTTCGCTTGGCCGAAAGTGGTGAACTGCCGAATTTGGTTTTCTCCAATGAGAAAACATTCGTTGTCCAGAAGTTTGCGAGCAAATAAAATGATCAGGTTTACTTGCCAAAGAGGTCATATGCACCTTCGGTTGGCCACCAGAACTCAATGGCCGGCCATGGTGATGGTATGGGCCGCCAACAGGACTCAGCACCATCGCACTTAGCACGCGCCACCCAAGAATGGTTACAAAATGAGATTCCTCGCTTCTTTTCCAGCGTAAAATGGCCACCAAAATCTCCAGATACCAATCCGTTGGAATATTGTGTATGGAGTATTTTGGAAAGCAAGATTGGCAATAAAAAATACCAATGTGGCGATCACCTCAAGCAAGCGTTTCGCTGGAAATGGGCCAAAATACCGCAGAGCAACATTCGGGCAGTGTGTGACGGTTTCATTGGCCGTTTGAAGGCCGTAATTCGTGACCAATTCGTAATTCGTGACAAATCTAAACTTATTCTAAAATTTTAAGCTATTTCCGACATTTTTTGTTTTCATTTAATAAAATAAAAAAAAAAAACAAGTAAAAAAGCAGTAAGTTCGGCCGGGCCGAACTTTGAATACCCTCCACCATTTGAAACGAATTAGAAAATTTTCAAAAAAATAAAAAATTTTAAATAAGGTTAAAATCTTTAAAATACCTAATATCGGATGGTGCCGATATATGGAGGATATACGATATTGGGGACCTATATAGACAAATCTATGTCTGGGGGTAAAGTGCTCACAAAGAACTCCTTTTATAGATTTTCAGACAATTCCGTTTAAAAATGCGGCTAAAATCGTGAAAATACCTAATATCCAAGAGTTACCGTTATATTGGGGCTATACGATATCGTGGACATATATAGATAATTATCTTACAGGGGATAAAGTACTCACAAGGAACTCTTTGTGTGGAATTTCAGGCATACCATTGGAAAATGTGGCTAAAATCATCAAAATTCCGAATATAGGGGGGTACCGTTATATGGGGAATATACGATATCGTGGACCTATATGGACTATTCTCTTTTTATTTTTTTTTATTTATTTTATTTATTTTGATCAAGTCTAGCACAATGAGAATGATTAAATTCTTATAAACTAGTGCTAGTGGTATATCGTAAGTACATTAGATTGGAAGATTATAATGACATTAGCTTATTAAAAATGAACAATAACAATATTTATGGAGTATTTACACTGTAGAATTTTTTTAATTCAAGTTTAAATCGCAGGTTGTTGCATATTATCTGTATATATGATGGAAGGCTATTCCAAAGACGAATAGTTGGTATATAAAACTGTTTTTCCGACTTGGTGGTTTTGAATTTGAACTGAATTATTTTCTTTCCTCTATTCGAGTTGGCAAATTTAATACGATCTTTCAAGTATGATGGTTCGTTGTTTGTTAAAATTTTATGCAAGAATACAAGGCTTCTGTATTTAAGATAGTCCTCAAACCTCATTTTGAAAATGTGAAAGGCATGTGCCGATATGCGATCATTGCGTCCTTTGTTAAAAACATATCTTGCAATGTTATTAAAAGCAATTTTTAGTTTTGATTGGTCGGAAGCGTCGCAGTTGTAAAACACTTCAAGGCCATAAAAAAGAGTAGGAATTAAGTAGGTTTTGGCCAGAAGCATACGAATTTCCAATGGTGTTGAGGATTGAACGGCCCATAGGTTACGTAGCATTCCGTGCACTTTTCCAACAGCAGAACTGACGTGGTTAGACCATGAAAGTCTATCATTAAAGATAACTCCAAGGTTAGAGGCAGAAGAAACGTAATCAATAGTAGATCCATTTATTTTCAAATTTTCAAGGTATTTAATGTTTTGCTTATTCTTAGAAATGTAAATGCATTTTGATTTAGATGGATTTATAGTTAATTTGTTGTTTGAAGCCCAGTTATTGACTCTATTTAAATCATAGTTGGTTCTCCGAATACTGTTTTGACAATCTTGTGAATTGAATCCCATATACAATTGGACATCATCTGCATATATATGTAGCTGACAGTGTTCTAGAGCTTCAGGAAGATCATTAATATAAATGCAGAACAGCAAAGGCCCCAATACTGAACCTTGTGGGACACCATTGTTTATTGGTAAAGGTGTTGAAAATTTATTGCAATGAAAAACGGATTGTGTGCGGTTACTGAGGTAGGAATTAATGAGACGACAGGCCGGTGAGGAGAAATTAAATATCTTTTCAAGTTTTGTCAAAAGTATTGAATGGTTCACGGTATCAAATGCTTTACTATGGTCTAGAAGTATTAAGAATGAGTCTCTCATATTGTCCATATTGCTTCTGAGTTCCTCGGTGACATCGATTAGGGCAGTAACACAGCTTCTATTTTTCCTAAAGCCAGATTGCCGCTCAGTCAATAACTTGTTGAAAGTAAGATATTGGTTTATCTGTTTATATATAAGGTTTTCCATAACTTTAGATAACAGGGGTAATATCGATATAGGACGAAAATCATTATTTGATTTAGGTACTGGTACAATCTTTGCTTTTTTCCATGCATCGGGGAAAACGGATTTCGTGAGAATGGTGTTGAACATGTATGTGATGAAAGGCAAAAGTATTGGCAGTATTATTCTCAGAAGTTTGGGATGTATACAATCCATTCCGACAGCATTTGATTTAATTTCTTTGAAAATAGACAAAATTTCGTCACGATCAGTACATCTAAACGAGAACTCATTATCATTTCTTGCAACACTTAAGTTCAAGTAGACATTTTCATTGTTATTTATAGAGTTAGAACAAACAAACTTTTTGTTAAGGTCCTCAACATCAATATCAATATTTTTAAGGGATTGCTGTTTTTGGCCAATGCCAATTTCACGAATTTGCTTCCACTTGCTTCTGCTATCCACCGCTGTAGAAAACTTATTTTTGAAGTATGAAAATTTGGCTTTTTGAATAGATTTAGTGACTTCTTGCCTTAAGGATTTAAATTGCGAATGTATCTCAGGTGTTTTGTACTTTTTCCATCTTTTATATACGCAGTCTCTCCGATGAATTAATTGTTTGATCTTATAAGAGAACCATGGCTTTTCTTTATTCTTTGGTACGATCGATCTCAGCGGAACAAATTCATTCAAGATATCATTACATTTATCTTGGAAAAAAGCAACTTGATCATTAACATTTACTTTGTTGTAAATTTCATCCCAGTGTATTGTGCATAGTTGTCTATACAATAGATCATAATTAAGCCTCTTGAAGTCTCGAAAGGTAATTGTTTCTTCAAAGGTGGCAACTTCAACATTGTAAGCCATAAACAGAAGATCATGTTTAGAAAACACAGGAGCAGAGAGTTGGTCATACAAAAGGATTTTTTGCAATTGATTAGTAAAAATTATGTCAATAAGACTGTTTGTGGTGGTATGAAAGTGTGTTGGTAATGTGGTGTTTACTGGATACAAGTCGAGCATGCGAAAGTGGTCTGGTACAAAAGATTCCATAAGGAGATTACAATTGAAGTCACCAACAACAATAATATCATTATAAGGCATTGATTCATTTTGTAGATCAGACAGTAAATTGGCGATATCAATATTTTTATTTGGTCTGTATACGCATCCAACAAGAATTTTCAGAGAACTTTTCATTATTAGCTCCAGAAATATGTACTCACTTGGGCTGTCGTAACCTGACTTAATTTTAATTTTGCATGTAATTCCATGTCTTACATAAATGCAAGCGCCCCCAGCGTGTCCTTTCCGGTCAGCACGAAATAGTTTATACCCAGGTATATTATACACATCATCAAGAATTTCAGAGTGAAACCATGTTTCGGAAACACAAATAATATCAACCCCTGAAGAAACAAAAAGTCGACGAAATTCATCCATTTTATTATTGAGGCTCTGTGCGTTAATGTGTACCAACTTTAGTCCAATCCTTTGTCTAACAAGAATTCTTATCATGTTGAAAAGTTCGTCTTTGGAATTAATAACATCATCCCAGAACATCCCTTTCAGGGGGTAAAGTGCTCCATACTATGTATGGTGGAGGGTATAAAACGTAAAAATTATGGCGTTTGACTTTGTTGAAGTTTTTTTTTTATTTCACCCTGTAGTTCTAAATTTGGCATTGCGTAAAGGAAAAGACCTGAGATCCTGAAATTTGATATGGATGTCATTATTGGTATATAAGGCTGAGATTACTTAAAAAGTTCAGGCCTCTTTGATATAATGCTTAGTACCTTTTTGTACCCTTGTGGTAGGAGACATGCCAAATTTCAAGATTCTAGCTTCCGTATGCAATAAGTGTTAGTTTACATTCTCAGTCTGTCAGCAATTCGCTATAATTAATATCTTCTTTGAACTTGAATTTCGGTTCCACCCTATTAAACACACAAATAGCCTTGCCTTGCTGTCTTCGCTTTATTTTCGATCATTGACGAATACTAGATTTTAATTAGAATTTGCACTTACTTCCTCGATGATTGTTTTGTTTCAGTTCAAGCGAACGTCAATGGTGATGCTGATGTTAAAATTTTGCTACTGTTGCGCTGCTGCTGGCACACAAACACAGCTGGTTGCTTGGGTTAGTTAGTTGGCAGGGTAATATTATGGTTGTTGTTGTTGTTGTTGCAATTTTCCGGTATAATACGATGTGATGTTTTCATAGACGTTATTGCAAATTACGTTGTCAGAACAAATTAGAATAGGAGGAATAACAACGGGCAAACACTTTCTATTTGAAAATTTAAAATTTTTTTCTCTTTGGTTGTTATTTCAATTTGATTTTTTTATTTTTGGTTGAAATGAGGTAAAAACAATTCCAAATCAGAGCACACAGAATTTTCGTTGTTTTCTTTTTTCTTGGTAATTCAAAAAACTAATTCACAATGAATTTGCTGGTTATTTTCCAATTAGAATAATGGTCACAACAATCGCCTTATTAGGCAAAACACATTTACTTTTTTTTTTCAATTCGCCAGTTAGACCTCTTGTCTGCTGTGCCTTGACGTCGCAGATATTCTTCTTTTTTATTTGATAATTATTTTCGTTGTTTTGTTTCAAACACAAAATAATAATGAATTTTTATTTATTTTTGTTGTTGTTTCTGGCTTCAAAAAAAAATCACTTGAAAAATTAGTTTAAGGTCATCACTGAAAATAATCGAAAAAAAAACGCAAAGAAATAAAGTCACCGCGACAAAAAACCTCACGACTCATAAATAAAGACGTACTGAAATTTATTTATTATTTTTGGTTGTTGTTGTTGTATTGTCAATGCGAAAGAAAGGCACGAATAAACACAATCGCACGCACATTGAAAACAAAAAAAGAAACGGAAATTTCAAAATAATTGTTTTTTTTTTTATTTCAATTTTATTTCGTCAATGTCAAGTGGAAAGTAGATGTGAGTGATGTTGATTACTGATTACCAACAAACACAGCAACAGTATTGTATTATCTTAAGACATTACGTTACGTTTACGACTGACAGGGTCGGACAGAGAATACAGTACGGCGTAGTGGTAACAGCTGCAAAGAGCGTAGAATAGAACAGAGATGGGAAGTGGGAATTTTTGAAACTGAGATTTAACATTTTTGCCCAATATGAGTATTCATTTGATGGTCTCCAAATTAGTAATCCGGTTTTGGGCACGGCAAAACCACAGGCCCAGGGACGTGTGCAGGGTGCCCCTCGCCGCGAATCTTCGGCTATCTTTTCTGCCATTTTTATACCCTCCACCATAGTATGGAGGGTATATTAAGTTTGTCATTCCGTTTTTATCACCTCGAAATATACATTTTAGACCCTACAAAGTATATTTATTCTTGATCAGCATAGAATTCTATGTCGATTTAGCGATGTCCGTCCGTCTGTGGAAATCACTCAAGTTTCCGAACGAAATTAAGTAGGTTGAAAAATTTTTGCTCAAATGTGTATTATGTCTGCATGACTTTTGATATTGAAAATGGTTCATGTAGGACCACGTTTTGGTATAGCCCTCATAGAATGGTACCTCCCTATTTTCGGTATTTTGGTGATTTAAGCGACATTATTGACCGGAAATGTTTCAAATTTGATATTTGAAGTTCGTCATGGATACTACAGCCTATGACAGAAAATTGTCTGTGCAGGGTCCACGTCTTCATATAGCCCCCATATTACGGTACCTCCCGATATTCGGTACTTTTGTGATTTAAGCGACATTATTGACCGGAATCGTTTCAAATTTGGTATTTGAAGTTCGTAACGGATACTACAGCCTATAACAGAAAATTGTCTGTGCAGATCCACGTCTTTGTATAGCTCCAATATTCCTCCCTATATTCGGTATTTTGATGATTTTAGCGGCATTATTCAACGATTTTATTTCAAGTTTCGTATTTGAATATTGTAATTGCTTATGACAAATGTTGCTTATGCAGGTCCCCTCCGTCGTATAGACACTAATATGACCGCTACATTCGGTATTTTTATGATTTTAACAAAAATTTAAACAGATTTTATTTTTTTTTGAAAAAATTTCAAAATCGTCCAAAATGGGGGAGGGTATTCAAAGATCGGCCTGGCCGAACTTGCAGATTTTTTATATATAAGGAAAATATAATTTAATAAGGAAAATATAATTTCTCGTCAGATAGGCAAAGACCGCAATGGTTTCGAAATGCAATTTAGCGCTGAGGAATAATTGGAAATTTATACTTGCAGGGTACAAAAAGTACCGAAAGTTACAACATAGTAAGGTATTTTTAGTAAGCCATTAGTAAGAGATGACATTTTTAAATTTTGCGTTAGGATCATCCTTTGGATAAATGGATGGAACAAAGAGGAAGTTTTGAAAATGTATTTAGGGGTACGAAAAGTGTTTAAAAAGTACAAAATTGCCATTAAGTTATAGACAAGAGAACTTCGTAATTTAGATTTGGGAAATGTACAAGATGGCGCGGAACTTTTATTAAGTATGTTTAGGAACAAAAAGTACCAAAAGGCAAAAATGGTACAATATTTTCGTTGAACAATAAAACCGATATCTTTAATATGTGAAGTGGTGTAAATTTTTGTGCAGATGAGTGAAATAATATGGAATTTTTGAAAGATCGTTCTTTAAGAGTGCGTAAAGTACTAAAAGCTACCAAATAATTGATAATAATTGAATAATTGTTATTGAGCGATGGACAAGACTAGAACTTCAAAAAATTGTGTTGGAGTCACTCTAGGGTAAGATAAGAATTAGTATCCCGGTAAAATTGTCCTATTTTGGCGCCCAACGTAAAGAATTCGCAGAAATAAGAATGGAGCGATATTGTTACATTATAACAAATTAATGATTTTTTTCTCGCATTCTTGTGTAGCTTTCAAGGCTTCAAGATTTTTATCTCTCCTATGTTTACCATTTAATTCAAATAGCTGCAGTTGTAATAATCTTTCTTTGGCGCCCGACGTAAAAATTCATCTATTCACATATTGCAGAATTTGGCTCACACAACTAAGCCAAAGAATAATTTAAATTTGTTTGTAATTGAAATACTTATTGGTTTCCCAGCCCTGTAAGCACCCTCACACACACAGACATCTTTATACTTTGACGTTGAAAACAGACACAGAACAATTGAAAAAAAATTAAAATAAAATAAAATCACTCTGAGAGCAAAGCACGAAAAAACTCACAGAGAGCGAGATACTGATACCAGATGAGATAGATTAAATATGTGTTTGCATTTTCTATTTATTTATTTGTCACCATGAAATATAAATATGTGCGACGTTTCTTTTTACACTTTTTTTGCAAAGCAGACCATTGACCGCATTTTTTGTTAAATATTTTAATTATGATTTTTTTTATTCAAAAATAAAAATTAAAATCACATCTTTTTTCTTCATTGAATAACCCACAATTTAATTGTCTCCTCTTGGGAGAATTTCAGAATTTCACAAATAATTAATTTCTCACAGCACAGAATTTGTTGGACGAACCAACAACAATGAAATGAAAGTTCACCAAAAGAAACAAAAACAAAAGTGAAATAAATTGAACTGAATATACCGAAAAATCCGAATAACCGAAAATACGCAGTGTAAAAATTGGTATAGCTGCCGTGGCTTAACGTGCGACTAGAACTAGAAAACTAAACTACATTAGCTGATAGATAATGGGTGAGAGCCCCGGCCGTAGACGTCGTTGTTAGCTAAACAGAACAACTGCAAGCAGCTGCTGCTGCTGTTGCCGCCGCCGCAGTCGCTTGCCAACCACCACCGCCACCATCGTTACCTCTGCTACCAACCATAATAAAATAGACCGGCCAACCTAATGAACGACTAACGCCAAATACAATGGGCGATTTCCTCTCCTCCACCGCCCGCAACCCTGACCGCCCCCACCCTTTTGTAAAACAAAAACCTAAACAACAGCAAAAAAAAAAAAGTTCACGACAACAAACACGGTGGTGGTGGCGGCGGCGAAAACAAAATCACTCTGAAAATCGTCAAGTTTATCGAAAACAAAACTTTTTTTCCTCTCTCTCTCTCTCTCTCTCTCTCCTGTTTTTACGAAAAACTACAAAAATGACAAATCCGACTTAGAAATTTGTAAAGAAAGAAGTAAAACAAAAACCACGCAAAACTGATTTGTGTCCACCACACATAAATAGTAGAAAAAAAAAACAGCCAGCAGAAACTTATGCTGCACAGTGGGTGGAATTTTGAGTCGCTAGCGGAACAGGCCGACTTTACTTGGTCCGTCACATCTTTAGTTGAGCCTTATTTTTCAAAAATATTATTCTTTGCCACTCTTAATCTTCATATTGCAATTTATTCAATGGGTGTCGCATTTCCAAAAAATGCAGGTTTGAGAAAAACGCAAGTAAGCGATGGGAATTTGACTTTCCGAATTTCCGAATGACATGGAAAATTATTTGCAGAGGTCAGCACACATTATTTGTATGCAAGATCAATCATGGTAATAAATTCAACATACAATTTTGTTAGTTTAGAAAAAATTATCATTCTTTGAGAAAATTCGGTTGTCAACACTAAAGAGAATGTTGGAACTTTGTGAGTAACGATATTCCAAAAAAACAAAAAAAAAAAAAAAAAGACACATCTATCAAAATTTTATACAGTACATTTGACTTTCAGGTTTTTATATATTATTTATACATTTTTCTATTTCGGAAAATAATAGTAAAATAGTTACCTTTTACACAATAAATAATGTACATCAACCTAGACACCAATTCTGATCTATAATTAATGATTTAGCGATTCCAGATTTATCCCTTCACCCAATACCCAATCAAGTACCAGTTAGTACTTTTCGAACAATTATTCTGTACATTTCCAAAACCACTTTCATATCTTCACCACAGACATCAACAGTGACATATATATCAAATTTCAGAATTTCATCTATATTCCTTCACCCAATACAAAATTTAGTACCATTTAGTACTTTCTGATCAAATATAGGTCGCATTTCCAAACCACCGCCAAATCTCGAACGCAGATACCATCAGTGACCTATATATTAAATTTGAGAATTTTATCTCTATCCCTTAATTCAATACCAAATTTAGTACCATTAAGCACTTTTCGTACAATTATTGCACACATTTCCGAAATCATCTCCATATGTCCAGGCTACACATGAACAGCGACCCTAATACCATATTTCAGATGGCAAGCATTATCTGTACAACCATTACCAAATTGTACCAAAACTAGTACATTTTAGTACTTTTCGTACAAAATCCACTCTATAGGGTGAGATAGAGAAATTGCAACAAAGTCAAAAGCCATATTTTTAGATTTTTTTTTTAATTTTATTGCATGTCGGAAATAGCATCAAATTTTAGAATATGTTTAGATTTGTTTGAATTGATCATCTTTGGCACGAATTATGGCCTTCAAACGGCAAATGACCTCTTTGGCAAGTAAACACGATAATTTTGTTTGTTTACAAACTGCTGGACAACGAATGTTTTCTCATCGGGGAAAACCAAATTCGGCCAAGCGAAGCAACTCTTTAGCACTTTTGAGTCTATTTTCTTCCTGTTGCGGTGTAAGTTCTTGCACTTTTTGGAATTTCAATGGCTTTACCCCGTGCTCATTTTTCACGGTAACGAGCGATGGTACGAGACACAAAAGATTTATTCACATTTAAATGCTGGAGTGCTCTAATTATAGCCACTTGTGGTTTTCCAGTCAAATATAATTAATAATAATAATGTCCGGCGAAGCGCTTGCTTGAGGTGATCGACACTTTGGTATTTTTTCCAAAATACTCCAGACACAATAGTCCAACGGATTGGTATCCGGAGATTTGATGGCCATTGTGCTCTGGAAATGAAGCGAGGAACCTCATTTTGTAACCATTCTTGGGTGGCGGGTGCTGAGTCCTGTTGGAATGTCCAATGTCTGCGGCCAAAATGTTTGCGTGGCCAAGGCTTTAATACACCCTCCAGAATATTTTCGCAATAATATTCGGCATTTATTCTGATGCCACGGCCGAATAATACGAGCAGAGAGCGAAATGACACCAGTCTGAAGTTGATTGCAGTTTTTTCATCTCACTCTGTAGATGTTTAACATTTCCGCTTTTGCCCCCATTGTGTTTCCCCCACTCACATGGAAGCAAAAATTACTGCCACCATGCCATGCTTGAA
The DNA here is from genome assembly GCF_030504385.1 of Musca domestica. NCBI lineage: Eukaryota > Metazoa > Arthropoda > Insecta > Diptera > Muscidae > Musca > Musca domestica. The sequence continues at coordinate 3,297,049 of NW_026712334.1, read as the reverse complement.
ATAATCGTAAATTATCAATTTACAAAATGAATACAACGATAAGAATATACCGACATACTTACACACCTACTACATACATACATACATATGCAGGAGCAGCACATCCATAAGTATGCCCATATTTTTGTCTTCATAATTACCATTTCTTCCCGTCTTTCTTTGGCTTCGACTTTGACTTCAGCGACAATGTCGCGTTTGGGTTTCTTGATTTTTTTTGCTGTAGCCATATTCAAATGAGGGGGATCTTGACATAATAAGCGGCAGCAGCGATTTTTTTGTTTTACACATGAGCGATGAACACGTTTTTGTTCATAGTAACGGCGAAATTATAGTTAGTAACTATAATTCGAGAGAGAGAGAGAGAGAGAAATAGGGGAGAGAGAGGGTATTTGTGTGTGGGTTGTTCAACATCGTAAGTATTTGGAGACATTTTTGAAAATTTTCGTAGAAAGATTTATACTCAGTATCTGGAGCCAAGACCGCCGAAATAACTAGAACCAGGGGTTATCTATATCGATAATACACTACAAGGAATGTTTCTTCATATTAAGAAGTAATTATACTATAATTGGTGAAATTAAATGGCAAATATGATTTAAATTAAAAAAAAATCTCGAAATCAGTGTTTGCTCTATTTAGAGGCTGTAGCAAAAATGGACCGACATGACCCATTTTTAATCCAAGGATAATTGAAGTAATCCAAAGCTCTCTATAAGTGTTCAAAACTCTATATTAAATGTTGGACCTTAAAAACAACTCTCGAAAATCTTTTCGGATTTTGATGTACACAACAAGTACTTTCAAATCCGCTTGGGATTTTTCAAAGCCCAAATGGGCTATTGGTCAGTGAAATTATAAAAAAAAAATTTGCAACGAATTTGGACAAAAAATTAAAATTTTAAAATTTAAATTAAAAAAAAATTAAATTTAAAAAAAAATTAAAAATTTAAATTTTTAAAATTTAAATTTATCGAAGATAGTTTTACAAAACCAAATTTATGACTTTTCTATGGTACATACAGGGTGACAGCTCATTGTATTGTTTACAAGCGTACAAAAGCAGTTTGGTGAGAATTTTTCCGGAAAGAAAGCTATTCGTGATGGAATTCAAGCGTGATAGTGTGATTTCTTTATACTTGGTCGGAAAACCAGAAGTGGCTATCGTTAGAGCACACCAGCATTTAGATGTGAATAAATCTTTTGTGTCTCATACCATCGTGATACTGGTAGCGTAGCCCGACGTCAAGGAAGTGGACGGAAGAAAAGAGGAACATCAGCAGAAATGGTTCGAAAAGTAAAGAAGCGACTTGATCGAAAACCGCGTCGCAGAGGTCGAAAAATGGCTCGTGAGCTGAACATATCCCAATATTCCATTCGGCAAATATTAAAAAATGAGCTCGTTGGTAAAGCCATGGAAGTTCCAAAAATGCAAGAACTTACACCGCAACAGAAAGGAAAACAAGTTAAAAAGTATCAGTCGATATTGCCGCCAGATATATACCCTCAGCCTATGTTTGATTATTTAAATATATTTTGACTAGTGTTAAGATTTTTCAACCGTTTGATCCTCTATGGGCCAATATTGCCCATTTCCTATCGGACCCAAAAATATGATATAAATATTGCGACAGATGTGCCAAGTCTAAATGGAATCGGATGTTAATTTGGCCTTTTATGAGTTCATGGGTACTCAAAATTTCAATATTTTGTGGGGGAGGTACCAGAAGGAGTGGACCGATGTATTCACCCTTCACACCAGACCATGGGTTAATACAAATATTAGGATGTGTGAAATATGAAGACAATCGGACTTTTACATCACATTTAATGAGATAGTAATTATTCAAAATTTTGACCATTTGTGGGGGAGGTACTTGATGGAGTAGACCTATATTGTCCATTTTCACACCTGACCTAGTACTGACGCAAATTTTAGGATATGCAAAGTTGGAGCAGAATCGGATTATCCATTCACTTTCTGTGCAAAAAATATATTTTTTGAACATTTCGACCTTTTGTGGGGGAGGTACCAGAAGGAGTGGACCGATATTGTTCATCTTAATACCAGACCTTGGGTAAATATAAATATTGGGATATGTGAAATTTGAAGACAATCGGACTCTTACATCACATTTTATGAGAGTTGATAGACATTCCAACAGGACCACAGGTTACAAAATGAGGTTCCTCACTTCATTTCCAGCGCACAATGGCCACCAAAATCTCCAGATACCAATCCGTTGGACTGTGGTGTCTGGAATATTTTAGAAAGCAGGGTTGGCACTAAAAAATACCCAAGTGTCGATCACCTCAAGTAAGCGCTTAACCGGGAATGGGCCAAAATACTGCAGATCAACATTCGGGTAGCGTGTGACGGTTTCATCGGCCGTTTGAAGGCCATAATTTGTGCCAAAGGTGACCAATTCGAACAAAACTAAACATATTCTAAAATTTGATACTATTTCCGGCATTTTTTGCTTTCATTCAATAAAGTTAAAAAAATTAAATTATGGAAATTGGATTTTGATCTACACAACGAGTACTATCAAATCCGCTTGGGATTTTTCAAAGACCAAATGGGCAATTAGTCAGTGGAATTATAAATCATCACCCAAATGATTTTGTACTTGTAAACAATATAATGAGCTGCCACTGGAATAATTTTAACAGCTGTCGGACGAGTGGCTTACAGTGAGTGACAGCAGTCTGAAGTTGGTTGAAGTTTTTTCATCTCACCCTGTATATATGAATTCCTGATTTGTAGATAAGATTTAGACATTTGATGTATTCTAAGGAATCTCAATCCAAAAACTTCTAAAAGTGTGGAAGTGGTGGAACTTGTCTCCTCCTTTTTGGTTGCATTGTCATATAAACTATCAACACACCGATACACGTGTCTGCTGCACTTTCATACTCTACTACGATTTTCCTGTAATTGTTTGAAAAGTGTTATCCTTAAAGCTCCCTCGAAATATAGAAAAAATAAACGCCTCTGGCATTCTATTGTTACCCATCTTGGCAATAGGACGAAAAATTCAACGAAATTTCGGAGTTTGCGCACAAATTAGTTGGTTAATGAAATTCATGGAAATTTGTCACAAACAAACACTAATTAAAAGTTGGCAACCCTTATTCTCAAAATTGGCATTTCCCAGAATAGTCACTACTCTGTGGATGTCGGGGCAATAGCATTCCTAGTATAACTGTTGACTGTTGGGGATATAAAGAACACAAGGACGACATGGGGTAGCAATGTTAAATGAAATCAACTTTCACAGAAAAACGAAAAAAGGGGAAATTACCAAAGGAGTTATTTATTGTCTTGTGGCAAATATTTAATTATTAAAAACAAAAAAAAAAACAATTTATAAAATAAATACAAATTTCAATTTAAATCCCAGTGAGATATTCTTTAACATGGCCAAATCCTCGGTTGGTTCAGGATACACACCATCGCCAAATACATGTCCAATTACCGAATGAACTGTAATACAGATACCCATTACACCACCATCGTCACAATACGCCCCCACAAATCAAACCTTGTAGTCACTCACCTTACAAAGTTCTCTTTATTTCTTCCCCCCACCTTCTTGCTTTATTAATAAAAGAAAGAAAGCAAAATAAACAGCACAGCTACCTGTTGAACTGCTGCTGCTGCTGTAGAGGTCGTTAATGAAAGGCAAATAACAACCACAACAGTAACCGCAGCAATACAAACAAAACCAACAACAACAAGTGGGTGTTTATCCAATGTCGCCGCCACAGCTGCTAATGACATAAACAAACATGAAGCAAAAACACCTGATACGACTGCGAGCAGAAAATACATACATAGCTAAAAATTATATATATATCTCATTCTCAGCCGCCTCTTACAATGTAAACGACGAAAAGTAAAAGCTACTGTAATGGTGCAAAATGAAAGAAAATGTTCTCAAGGCTTTAGTTGATAAAATAATTTTTAAAGACCTTTTATAGATGTTTCCTAATTGGAGGATCTTTGTAAGACTTTTGAAGGCAGAGCGCCATCTATAAGGCTTATACAGATGAAAGGGCTGTCCAAAGGTTCTTCATAGAATGAAAACTTACAAACGTTCCCATAAATGACAGATCTTTCCCCGATCTTCCTTAGAAAAGATCCTCCAACGACTTCTTGAAATAAAAAAAAAATAAATAAATAGCTTTATTCGGTTTGCCACTGATATACATATATCCTTAGCATTTGAGCATTAAGTTATGTATACGTTTTTGGAATTAGCATAAAGATTGGAACTACATATCCCATCTTTACACAAAATTGAGTGTTTGTCGAATTCTGAAGAGAACTGGGGAATATCTTCGCATTTGACAAAAATTACATTTATTCAAAATATTGAACTTTTGTGGGGAAGGGGTGAGCCGACCGAAATTTTGATGAAAATCGCTTATAAGATTCGCTTGTTATAAGTATAATTATTCAAAATTTAAATGTTTAATGGGAGGAGAGTTTCAAGACTGAGCGAAAATATGCCATCTTCATACCAGATGTTGTGTTGGTAGAAATGTTGGGATGTGAGCGCTTTGAAAAGGATTATACAGAATTGTAACATTTTGTAAGGCACTAGGAGTTAGTTAATTTTCGCGCCTAACCTGATGATTGAGAGTTCCAGAGTTTAAATATCTTCTGTAAGTCATATGGGCTTAGATTCCTTTCCTAGGACTTCTCTAGAAAGAATACGTTTTACAAGATAGAGGAAAGACCTTCCACAGGTGTTATCTATACAGAAAAAATCTTTGATACGGCTTCTATTAAGACAAGGCTACTTCTATGGGGAGAAGACACTAACCAGGACTCTAAAAAATATATTTTATAGATTATTTAGCAGATACCTTAAAGAGGTATTCTTTGGAGAGAAGGTCTTTCACAGGATTTCTATGGAGGGAAGCCCACGTACAGAAATTCTCCTCAGGATATGTTCTTTAACGGAGACAATACCTTTGATGGGTCTTCTATGTAGAGCTTCATTAATCTATGTCGAGAAAACTTTTAAGAGGTCTTCTATGCAAAGAAGACCGTTTAGAGGCCATCTTCTCTCAATAGTAAACCTCTTAAAGATATTTTCTCTATAGAAGGCCGCCTTTAGGCCTTAAGGGGCGGCCTTCTATGGAGAGAATAGCTTTAAGCTGCCTTCTATGGAGAGGATAACTTTAAAAGGTTTTCTATGGAGATAAGACACTTTGGGGGCTTCTACGTCAAGACTTTTAAGAGGTCTTCTATACAGAGAAGACCGTTAAGAGGCCTTCTATGGAGATACTAACTTTAAGCGGCCTTCTATGGAGAGAATATCTTCAAGAGGTTTACTATGGAGAAAGTAAAGGTCTCTCTCCATAGTAAGGGTCTTCTCTTCTATGGAGAGAATACCTTCAAGCGGCTTTTTATGGAGAGGATACCTTTAAGAGGTTTTCTATGGAGATAAGACTCTTAAGGGGCTTCTATGACAAGACTTTTGAGAGGTCTTCTAAACAAAGTAGACTGTTAAGAGACCTTCTATGGAGAGAATACCTTTAAGAGGTGTACTATGGAGAGAAGACCCTTAAGGGGAAAGAAGACCTCCAAGAGATCTTCTATGGAGAAAAGTGGTCTTCAATGGAGAATAGATCACTAACAGGCCTTCTATGGATAGAAGGCATTTAACAAGTGGCCTTAAACAGAGGAGACCCTAAACAGAGAGTCTATGGAGAGTTAAGTTCTTCTATGTAGAGAATACATCTAAGAGGTAGAGATGACCTTTCACAGGTCTCTTTTAACCGGTGTTCTATGTATAGAAGGCCTATAACAAGTCTTCTATGGGGAGAAGACCGTTGGAAGACTTCTTTGGAGAGAAGACTTTTAACATAAGTCCATAGAAGCAGGTTTTCTATATAGAGCTGCCCATTCACAGATCTTTTAATTAATCATGCTGGTTTCATTGGATAGTAGACCTTTCATAACTCTTCTCTAAACAAAAGACAGGTCTTTAACAGAGGGAAGGCATTTAACAGATATACTATAGACAGAAGACTTTTAATATGTTGTCCACAAAGAGAAAGCTTTGTGATTTCTATTGGTCTTCTATTTGGAAAAGTCCTGTAGGAAGCATTCACAGGCCTTTCATAGCAAGAGCATCTCGCATAGGACAAGCCGCAGGTATTCGATACATAGAATAAGTGCCACATGAACTTCATAAATAAAGGGGCCTATCCCGGTCTTCTGTAGCTAAAATACCTTCCACAGTTATTCTATGAAAAGAAGACCTGTTTTATATGATCTCTAAATAGAAGATCATTTATACAAACTCTGCGTCTAAAATAATGGAAATATCAACTTTTTGGTGCTAGGAACTGCTTACAAACAACATCCTGGCCCCTAATTTTAAAATGGACATGTCATAGAAAGTAAGTACTTACTTAACTGCCACCAAGAGCCAATAAATATACAAAAAAAAATCTCCTTACATTTAAAGAACGCTAGAGTTGGATCTGTATTTGATCTCACCACACCTTTTTTTGTTTGCCTGATACAGGTGTTGAACTGGCGATCTTTTGATTGAGATTCGGAAACATCCTGCATCGGCTAACTTTTCGAATTTTCTTATTTTTTCTTTGTTTGCTGGCGCGAAGATTCGAAACGGCGACCATAGGTTTTGTAATCGGACGATGCCGCCTTTACTCATTATTTGGTATGTCAAAGGTAAGTTATTGTGCCTCGTAAATATTATATGAATAACTCATTACATTCTACCCTTCTGGTATTGTGGAGTGTATTTTGTTGTCATTATTATGGGGTCATTGGTACTGAATAGGGTATTTAGGTTTTGTAATCGGACGGTGCCGCCTTTACTCATTACTTGGTATGTTAAAGGTAAGTTATTGTGCCTTGTAAATGTTATATGAATAACTCACAATTTTTTACCTTTCTCGTTTTGTAGTTGTATTTTATTGTCATTTTTTTTTTTTTTTTTTGGTATAATGGTACTGCAGAGGGTATGCGGTTCTCATTACTAGTAATGCTTAAAGTGGCACAAACTCGTACCATTGTTTTTGCTGCGATTTTCTCAGAATTCCTACCCCGGGTCTTCTCCTAATGGGTATTTTGTAAATAGGAGACGTTAAGCTTAAGGCCTTTAGAAGGATCTCAACAGATTCTACAGCTTTACTATGATTTGAAGACCTTCTAGAGCACTTTGTTGCATGGAGAACATTTCCGTTCTCCAGCATTTTCCGTGGGTAAATAACTTATGATAGGTTTACTATTGCTGAAAGGTCTTTCTCTAATTTTTGTTGGATTTCAGACCAACTACATACTTTATATGGACAGAAAATCTCAGCACCCTATCTAAATAAAAACCATTTTTACTTGATTTTAAATCCAACCAACTATTCACACCAATCCCACCCTCTTTGCATTTTTGCCTTAAATTTAATAAAATTCTATTTAAACTAATTCGTTTTTTGTAACTTGGCTAGAGCGAGCAATTAACTTTAGAAAAAAGGCCAACACGCACATGTCGCCCGACCGCACACTGCTAACCTTGAACTCAACTTATTTTTCTAACAGCCAACGAAGTTAGCGGCTTAGCTATAGAATGTGGAAAAAGCGTAGGCATATTTTCAATTTTTTTTTTTATTTTACGTTTTCATTAAAGAAAGGCACAGCCAAACACACACACACATACATACATGAATATACACGCAAGTGAATATATATTATTTATATCTGTTAGTTGTTTTTTCGTATTTGGTTCGGTTCATTCATAAAAACAATAGAAACATTTATTTTTAGCCATGTTTTAGCATGATTCTTGTTTTTCATTCATAAAAATGGAAATTTTGTTTTTCTCTGATATCCAAGGCCTAAGTTTAGAAAGCAGGCCATTAAGGGACTGCTACGTCGTAAACAATGCCTCTGTGTGTTTGTAGCGCACGGTTGTGTATGTTTGTCTTTATATACTTGTGATGAAAGTGTAACAGATTGCCAGCATTATATATGTATTAGCTTAGAAGGTAGTTAATACCAAACATATAAATAACGGCCCACGCAAGAGATAGGCTTTACTTGGGGAAGGAAAAAAAAAATATTTGAAAGTAAAGAACAATAAATAAAAAAAAAAAAAACTTAAAGAAGGTGTTAAAAATACAAAGAAAGGCTATGAAACGCAGTTTCAAATCTTTTCTCCAGAATGTAAGTAAATATAGAAAAGAGAGGTGAAACAACTGACCGATTGAGAATCAACGCCCAGCCGAAATAGCTGAAGCTTCAATCTTGAAATTTCGCATGTGGAGTATTGTCGGTGGGTGGGGTGAGAGATGGAGATTCGGACTTAAAGTGACCTAAAATTAATTGAATTTGGAATGAGAGTCACTAATGGGGTGCAGAATAGATGCAAAAAAGAGTTTTTGGAAATTCGAACTTTAAGGTTACGAAAAATTGAAAAAAAGTACTAAACTTTTAAAATGCTACCATTTGGTATTATGTGAAGGGAGAGAGCTAAAAACGTTTGGAAATTTTGTTTGAGAATTAAAGATGGAAAGTACAGGGTGAGATAAAAAAACTGCAACCAACTTCAGACTGCTGTCATTTCTGAGCCACTCGTCCGACAGCTCTTAAAATTATTCCAGTGACAGCTCATTATATTGTTTACAAGCTCACAAAAGCATTTTGGTGAGAATTTTCCCGAAAAAAAAGTTATTCGTGATGGCATTTAAGCGTGATGGTGGGATTTCTTTATATTTGGCTGGAAACAACCACAAGTGGCTATCGTTAGAGCCCTCCAGCATTTAAATATGAATAAATTTTTTGTGTCTCGTACCATCGCTCGTTACCGTGATACTGGTAGTGTAGCCCGACGTAGACGAAAGCAACATCAGAAAGAAGCGACTTGATCGAAACCCGCGTCGCAGTGGCCGAAAAATGGCTCGTGAGGTGAACATATCGCAATATTCCATTCGGCAAATATTGAAAAATTAGTTCGGGATAAAGCCATTGAAATTCCAAAAATTGCAAGAACATATACCGCAACTGAAAGAAAATAGTCTCAAAAGAGCTAAGGAGTTCCTTCGCTTGGCCGAAACTGGTGAAAACATTCGTTGTAAAGCAGTTTGTAAACAAACGAAATGACCTTCGGTTGACCAAAAGAACTTAAGCGCAGGCCATGATGATTGTGTGGGCCGCCATAACAGCCGATGGTCGCTCTCCGACCTTGGCATCAGAATAAATGCGAAATATTATCGCGAAAATATTCTGGAGGGTGTATTAAAGCCTTGGGCACGCAAACATTTTGGCCGCAGACCTTGGACATTCCAACCGGACAACAGGTTACAAAATGAGGTTCCTCCCTTCATTTCCAGCGTACAATGGCCACCAAAATTTCCGGATACCAATCCGTTGGACTGTAGTGTCTTGAGTATTTTGGAAAACAAGGTTGGCACTAAAAAAATACCAAAGTGTCGATCAACTCACGCAAGCGCTCCGCCGGGAATGGGCCAAAAAACCGCAGAGCAACATTCGGGCATCGTGCGGCGGTTTGAAGGTCAAAATTCGTGACAAAGATGACCAATTTGAACAAATCATATGGAGGTGGTCTTAGATATGTGTTCTTAAATCGTACGAAAAGTACTAACTTTGGTATTGGGAGAAATTAAAAATCTGAAGTTTAATATTAAGGTCACTGTTCCTCTCTGTGGTTAAGAAATGGTGGTGGTTTTGAAAATTTGTACTATAGTTTTTTTCGGAAAGTACTAATTGGTACTAAATTGGATGCAGGTATAGATCTAGAATCTCGACATTTGATATTAAGGGTGCTTCTTGTATCTGTTGTTGCAATCTGTTTGGAAATGTGGGCTATAATTATACGAAAAGTACCAAATAGTACTAAACTTAGTATTTGGTGCAGGAACTGAGCTAACATCCTGAAATTTGATATAGATGCCACTGTTAGTGTCTGTGGTTATGATATGGGAGTGGTTTTGGAAATGCGTCCTATATTTGTACGGAAAGTACTAAATGGTAATCAATTTGGTATTGGGTGAAGGGATAGGACTGGAATCCTCTAATTTGATACTGAGGTATGGAAGTGATTTTGGAAATGTGTGCTACAATTGAACGAGAAGTACTAAATAGTACTTAATTCGATATTGAATGAGGGGATATAGCTGGAATCCTGAAATTGGGTCGCTGTATATGAACTATAATATTTAGATAACTAATGGTATCTGAGTTTGAGATTTGGAGGTACATTTGGAAATGTGTACCTCGATTGTTCGAAAAGTACAAGGTAGTACTAAAGTGGTCATTGGGTGAAGCGATAGAGCTGAATTCCCGAAATTTGATATTGAGGTCTCTGTTGATATCTGGAATTGAGATATGGAGGTAGTTTTGCCAGCGTGCACTACAAGTGCTCGAAAAGTACTAAATAGTACTATATTTGGTACAATTTGGTACAGGATAGTGGAAACAATTTGAAATTTGGTGTTAGAGTCGCTGCTCATGTGTAGCCTGGACATATGGAGGTGGATATGGTGGTTTCGAAAATGTATTCTATAATTGTACGAAAAGTACTGAATGGTACTTTATTTGGTATTAGGTGAAGGAATAGAGATGACATTCTGAAAATTACCGAGCTGATATCCTGAAATTTGATGTTAAGGTCACTATTGGCATCTGAGGTTGAACGGTTTTGGAAAGGTCTACAAAAATTTTACGAAAAGTACAAAATGGTACAAAAAATTAATTATTGGATGAAGGCATAGGGCTGGAATCCTGAAATTTGATATTAAGGTTTCTGTAGGTATATAGTTTTTATACCCTCCACCATACTATGGAGGGTATATTAATTTTGTCATTCTGTTTGTAACTCCTCGAAATACTCATGTCAGACCCAACAAAGTATATATATTCTTGATCAGCATAAAATTCTAATCCGATTCAGCCATGTCCGTCTGTCTGTCCGTCCGTCTGTCTGTCTGTTGTAATCACGCTATCTTTCGAACAAATTGAGATAGAAGGCTAATTTTTTGCAGACGTGTATATTTTGCCAGTGGGCAGGTTAAGTTCGTAAATGGGTCATGTAGGTCCAAGTTATCATATAGCCCCCATATAACGGTACCTCCCGATATTCGGTATTTTGATGAATTTTGCGACATTTACCGGAATCGTTTCAAATTTGGTATTTGAAGTTCGTAATGGATGCTACAGCCTAAGACAGAAAATAATCTGTGTAGGTCCACGTCTTCGTATAGCCCCTATATAACGGTACCCCCCGATATTCGGTATTTTGATGATTTTAGCGACATTATTTACCGGAATCGTTTCAAATTTGGCATTTGAAGTTCGTAATAGATGCTGCAGCATAAAACAGAAAATGGGCCATGTAGGTCCACGTCTTCGTATAGCCCCCATATACCGTACCCCCCGATATTCGGTATTTTGATGATTTTAGCGGAATCGTTTCAAATTTGGTATTTGAAGTTCGTAATGGATGCTACATTCTAAGTCAAAAAATGAGCCATGTAGGCCCACGTCTTCATATAGGCCCCATATAAAGGTACCCCCGAATATTCGGTATTTTTATTGATTTTAGCGACATTATTTAACGGAATCATTCCAAATTACGTATTTGAAGTTTGTTATAGATGCTGCAGCATAAAACAGAAAATGGGCCATGTAGGTCCACGTCTTCGTATAGCCCCCATATACCGTACCTCCCGATATAAGGTATTTTGATGATTTTAGCGACATTATTTACCGGGATTATTTCAAATTTCGCATGTGAAGTTCGTAATGGATACTTCAGCCCATGCCAGAAAATTGTCTGTGCAGGTCCACGTCTTCGTATAGCCCCCATATAACGGTATTTTGATGATTTTAGCTACATTTTAAACAGATTTTTCTTCAAGTTTCGCATTAAAATATTGTGATAACTTATGACAAAAGTTGCCTATGCAGGTCCACGTCGTCGTATAGGTATTCGGTCGTTTTAATATTTTAACAGAATTTTTAACGGATTTTATTATTATTTTTTTTTTGGAAATTGACAAATTTGTACCAAATGGTGGAAGGTATTAAAAGTTCGGCCCGGCCGAACTTACAGCTTTTTTACTTGTTTTAAAATCAAATGGATTTGGGAATGCGTGCTATGATTTTTAGAAAAGTACTAAATGGTGCGGTATTTGCCTTTGAGTAGATAGATAGATTTTGGAAAAGACGTTGACAAAGTTTTGGCCAGAAAATAGTGGGGATCGGTAAACGTCAAAATGAAATATTTTTAAGACTTTTTGGTTTAGATGGTAAACATTTTCCGGTTATTCTTTCCGAAGAAAAGAAAAAAACTTGAATAATATATAAAACCATTAAAGTTTGAAAATTTAGTACGAAGTTTCGATTAAAATTTGTTGTCAAAGTGAAAAAAATGGTGAATTTTGAGTATTAAAAAGAATAGTTCTAAAATAAAAAATATATCTAGAAGTTCTTATGTTCACAAAAGACTAGCAAAATATCCCGTATCAAAAAAATAGGGTCTCTAGAAAATCGTCTGTCCACAGAAAATTAACCTCTCCCTATAAAAGTCCTCCCACAACAAATCATTTACCTTTTATCTACTTTATCATTTACTGTCAATTCAGGGTTAAGCTATGTGAATGAATGTAATTAGGAATGGCGCCAACGACATTTAATTTCAACTCAATTCTAACTAATTTGAATATTTTACTTGAGGTGAATTCTAAAGGTTGTCCCATAAAAAAAAAAAAAAAAAAAAAAAAAAAAAAAAAAAAAAAAAAAAACATAAAACTGAAACCAATTTATCGAAAATTTATTATTTGTTTGAGAATTGTATTACGAAACCGGTTGCAAGTGGCAGATAAGTACATTAATTTACAGTAATATTCCACATGGTGGTTATCTCAGGCATTTCAAATCAAGTTGCTATTTTAATAGCAACCCATTTCGTCAAGCAAATAACGAAATTGATATTAATTCGACTCAGTCCATCTGTCTTAAGAACCAACTAATTTTATTACCAAAAATCCTCTATTAAAAAAATGAATGCAATCTTATTGAAAATTAACCTCTCCCCTTCTCCTTCTTCTTCTCCACCACATATACACACACATACTCATAACACAGATTAGTGATATTTTCATTTTCCTCGCTCTAGTAAATATTTGAAACAAATTTCCCATATTAAAATGTGATGACATCACAATGAAATGACATTTCCAGCAGCAGCAACAAAATAACAGATTAGGGAAGTTTTGTAATGATTTTTTCTTGTTGTTGCCGCTGTTGATGGTTTTGTCAGTTTCTTCTTCTTTGAAACCATTAGTTATGGATCGTTGCCATTGGAGGCATAATTTCTTTTAAAGATGTACGTACGCAAATTCACTGGGCCATAGCAAATTATTACATGTATGAGTGTATGTTTGTATGTGTGCACAGTGAGTATGTAAAATATAAACACATATGTTATTATCATATATAAATGTGTGTACGTATTAACTCTTCCGGGAATATCGCAACAAAACTAAATGGATTACGATAATATTTATAAAGACAAGGTTGACGGAAATAAGGAAAGGTCAAATTTTAGTCGATTTGGGAGTCGATCACATGCGTTAATGCAGAGTACAGTCTCCATATGTAAGCCCTACTAACCAACAGTGACCTCAATACCAAAATTTCAGAAATTCAGTTCCCAACTCCAAATTTAGTAACATTTGGTACACATATTCAAAACAATGTACACCTCTCCATCTTAGACACCAGCAGTGATCCAAATTTTATACTTTTTAGCACTTTTTGAACAATTATGGTAGGCCTTTCAAAAACCGACACCAGATCTCAATGGTAGATATCCACATAGTCCTCAATATCAAATTTCAGGATTTTAACCTTTTAATTTGCCCCTTTAACAAATTGAGAACCATTCATTATAATTACCACCAAAATCAGTTCCTTTTCTCAAACACAGACTCCAACAGTAACATCCATATCAAATTTCAGAATTTCACCTCTATTCCTTCACTCAAAGCCAGAATTAGTACTACAGAGTGAGATGAAAAAACTGCAACGAACCAAATCAGACTGCTGTCATTTCTAAGCCACTCGTCCGACAGTTGTTAAAATTATTTCAGTGACAGCTCATTATATTGTTTAGAAGCGTACAAAAGCATTTTGGTGAGAATTTTCCGGAAAAAAGGTAATTCGTGATGGAATTCAAGTTTGATAGTGTGATTTCTTTTTATTTGGCTGGAAAACCACAAGTGGCTATCGTTACAGCACTCCCGCATTTAAATGTGAATAAATCTTTTGTGTCGCATACCCTCGCTCGTTACCGTGATACTAGTAGCCTAGCCCGATGTCAAGGAAGTGGACGGAAAAAAACAGCAACATCAGCAGAAATGGTTCGAAAAATAAAGAATCGGCTCGTGAGCTGAATATATCGCAATATTCCATTCGGCAAATATTGAAAAATGAGCTTGGGATAAAGCCATTGAAATTCGAAAAAGTGCAAGAACTTTAACCGCAACAGAAAGAAAATAGACTCAAAAAAAGTAAAGAGTTCCGTCGCTTGGCCGAAAGTGGTGAACTGTCGAATTTTGTTTTCTCCGATGAGAAAACATTCTTAGTCCAGCAGTTTGTAAACAAACAAAATGATCGTGTTTACTTGCCAAAAAGGTCAGCTGAAAATGTGCACCTTCGGTTGGCCACCAGAACTCAAGCCCCCCGGCCATGGTGATCGTGTGGGCCGCCATAACAGCCGATGGTCGTTCTCCGCTCGTATTAATCGACCGTGGCATTAGAATAAATGCCCAATATTATCGCGAAAATATTCTGGAGGGTGTATTAAAGCCTTGGGGACGCAAACATTTTTGCCGCAGACCCTGGACATACCAACAGGACTCAGCATCAACACCGTCCGTTGAACTATTGCGTCTGGAGTATTTTGAAAAGCAAGATTGGCACTAAAAATACCAAAGTGTCGATCACCAAAACCAAGCGCTTCGCCGGGAATGGGCCAAAATATCGCAGATTAACATTCGGGCGGCGTGTGATGGTTTCATTGGCCGTTTGAAGACCATAATTCGTGCCAAAAGTGACCCATTCGAACAAATCTAAACTTATTCTAAAATTTGATGCTATATCCGACACTTTATTCACTCAATATTGATATAGTACCATTTAGTACTTTTCGTACAATTGTAGGACACCTTTCCAACACCCCCTCCATATCTTAACCGCAGACGCCAACAGAGACCTTAATATCAAATTTCAAGATTTTAGCTCTATTCCTTCACCCAATACCAAGTTTAGTGCTTTTTTGGAACTTTTCGTACAATTTTAGTACGAATCTGCAAAACCACCGCCAAATCTCAAACACAGCTACCATAAGAGTTATAAATTTCAAATTTGAGGATTTTATCTCTATCCCTTCACACAATACCAAATATGTTATCATTCAGTACTTTTCGTAGAATTGTAGTACACATTTTCAAAACCACCTCCACATATCCAGACTATACATATCGACCGTAATACCAAATTTCAGAAATATAGTTTTATTTAGTATTTTTCGTGTACTTGTAATGCACATTTCCAAATACAACTCTTTATCTCAAACCAACCACCAACGAGGACCCCAATACAAAATTTCAACTTCATCTGTTCACTCTAAATTAAGCCGTTACAAATTTAGCACCATTTAGTACAATGCGCACATTTAATATATATTTTCAAAACAACATTCTCACATCAAATCCATCTTTCCATCCTTGATACCCTTACCAAATTTCAAATTGATAGCTCCATCCGTTCACATAATATCAAGTTGTACCTTTTTAAAAGTTTAGTACCATTTTAGAACTTTTCATAATCTCAAAGTGCGAATTTCCAAAAATTCTTTGATATAACTATCCTGAACTCCATCAGTGATGTTAATTCTAAATTTCAATTTCTAGCTCATTAAGTTTTTCCAGTACAAAAAAATCTATATTTTTAGTGCATTTCAGTACTTTTCGTACCATTTTAGTACGAATTTCCAAAAACTCAACCTTACAGGCCGACCCACCAAGATTGGTGCACGTGCAAAATTTCAAGATTGTAGCTTCAGCTGTTTCGTCACTTCTCTTGTATATATAAAGATCGAAGATATCATACACAAAAAACGACAAGGCTAGTTGTGGATGAAAACGTTGTTTTCAGAACCCTTAAAATGTTATCACGTGCATAAGTTCACGTCTCCATATTATCAAGTTAATTGACTAAATTTTTATTAAAAAAAAAAATAAATTATTAAAAAACAAGTAAGCAAAGGCTACAGTCGAGCGTAGCCGACCGTTGAATACCCTACAACACTATAATAAACGATACAGTTTATATAGGCGAGATAATCGAAAGAATTCCACAAGATATTGTGACAAATAATAAAAGAAAATCATCAGGTTCCGTTCTCTAATTTTCGAATAATAGCAACTTAAACTAATTTGCTCATTTCACATTTTTTTGGTAGATGTTGCACGTAAATGGTCTTCCTAGATCTGGAACCAATATTTCCCAAAGACTTATAATCTCTCAGAAGTGGCAAAAGATTAACATTTATTATTGGTTTTTGACTGAAACGCATCTATATGAGATACAGACATTTGACTATATTCTTCAACGAAATCAGCCTTAACGTAAAAGTCAGAAGTGCGTCTTTCCTATATTTGCGAATTCTCCAAAAAGTCACTGGAATGGACATTTTCGTATTTTGTCTACAAAAGTTGGCAAACTCCTTCACACATTGAATATTTTTGGATGGTCATCCAAAACTGCTTGGCTTTTGCAATGTCCGGTAACCCCCATTCAAATGTGCGTGAGGATCGGGCGATAATTACGACCTCCTGACAATTTTGCAGTTTTTTGGTCCATTTCAACCCCTAAATATATGGCGATCATCTTCAAAAAGAGTAGGCTTCTATTCTGACTCTCATCTTATCCCCATGCGAAATTTCGTATGGATCGGGCCATAAATGCGATCTGTATATGATTTCTTGGTATCCTAACTACTTAGTTTTGTTAGCTGTAGAAATATTACCAAATGTTTCATTCAAAATGAAAAAATATGAGAAAATTTTACAAAATCAATATTTGCATCTTTAGAGAGATATTTTTATGCGATTTTTTTAGACGTTTTTTCTTTCCTGCCAAGAGGACATTCTGAATTAATGAGAACTGTCGAAATCAGTTCAGCCGTTCTCGACATATACGAGATCTTTCAAGCATATCTTCTTTGATAGATATATGTCTATATATTCGATTTGTTGGATCTTAACATCAATGTAAAGATCAGAAGTAACCTTGTCATGGCTTTGTGATTTCGCCGGGATTTAAAATATTCGCGGTTTAATGAAAAATTTTGAATTTTTTCAACACAAAATATATGGTCTATTTTACCCGCTAAATATTATCCGATGTTGGTAGGCTTCTTCCCCGCCCTAAACTCTAGTTACATGCGAAATTCCGCGTCGATTGGTGTATAATTGCGACCTGTATAGCTACTGCAAAATCCGACATTTTTTCAGTATTTGGTCCATTTCAACCCCTAAACATTTGGCGATCATCTCCAAAAGAAATAGGGTTCTATTCTGACCCCAGACCCACCTCCATTCTAAATTTCGTGAAGATCGGGCCATAATTGCGACCTGTAGAGTGATTACAAATTAACATGGACAGACGGACAGACGGACGGACGGACATACATAGCTAGATCGACTCAGCTCGGCAAGCTAGGAAGATCCATATATACTTACCAATATTTCGAGGTGTTACATAAAATCTGGCCCAATCAAACTTACAATACCCCCAACACATAGTGTTGTAGGGTATAAATATTAAGAATGCCACTCTCATAGAAACATAAATTAAACTCTTAAATTAAAACATCGATGTCGTGCTAAATATTCACAC
Organism: Musca domestica; assembly: GCF_030504385.1. Taxonomy (NCBI): domain Eukaryota; kingdom Metazoa; phylum Arthropoda; class Insecta; order Diptera; family Muscidae; genus Musca; species Musca domestica. The sequence continues at coordinate 3,279,084 of NW_026712334.1, read as the reverse complement.
GACATCCAAAAGAAAAGCCTTAAAATTAGCTTTTAAGCACGTTTCATTCGGACCGCTTTGATTACGACAGACAGAAAAAAAAAACTCTTTACCCGACGTATGTATCTGATTTGATTATTGTGCTATCCATCATTTAAATATTGTATGACATATTGTGGGAGGGGGTAGAGGGGCTGGGTGGCAACTATAATGAAAAAAGTTGAAAACCAAATTATGGTCTGGAAACTAGCCAAAAACTCAGAAACACACACATAAAGCAACAATTAATAAAATTAACATTAAGCCAACCGGCCGACCGACCTACGGAGGAAACAACAGCTAACCGGCAAACGGCCATTAAAATAAAACAAATGTTTAACACAAAGTGCAAAAAAAAACGATGACTTTAATCGTCCATTGCTCTGTTTAATCTCTGCAAATTAGCGCTACAACAAAATATGTAAAAAAGTATGTAATTTTCTCTCAAATTCTAATTATGACACCTATACACTCAAAGAATAAAGCTGGATGAAAATAAAACAAGTAAAAAAACATTAAGTTCGGCCGGGCCAAACTTTTAATACCCTCCACCTTAGGGTAAAAAAAACATTAGAAGAAATGTGGCAAAAACCATTAAAATGCCGAATATCGGGAGGTACCGTTATAAGGGGGCTATACCAAAACGTGGACCTATAATTACAATGTTTCGGCACACGAACTAGGACCCATTATGACCCACAAATACCAATTTTTAGACAAATCCGTGGCAAAAATGTGGCAAAAATCATCAAATTACCGAATATCGGGAGGTACCGTTATATGGGGCTATACCAAATCATGGACCCATACATGCAATGTTTCGCCACCGGAGCTGGAAACCATTATGACCCACAAATACCAATTTTTAGACAAATCCGTGAAAAAAATGTGGCAAAAACCATTAAAATGCCGAATATCGGGAGGTACCGTTATAAGGGGGCTATACCAAAACGTGGACCTATAATTACAATGTTTCGGCACACGAACTAGGACCCATTATGACCCACAAATACCAATTTTTAGACAAATAAATGGAAAAATGTGGCAAAAACCATCAAAATACCGAATATGGGGAGGTACTGTTATATGGGGGCTATACCAAATCATGGACCCATACATGCAATGTTTTGCCACCGGAGCTGGAAACCATTATGACCCACAAATACCAATTTTTAGAGAAATCCGTGAAAAAAGGTTGCAAAAATCATCAAAATACCGAATATCGGGAGGTACTGTTATATGGGGGCTATACCAAATCATGAACCCATACATGCAATGTTTCGCCACCGGAGCTGGAAACCATTATGACCCACAAATACCAATTTTTAGACAAATCCGTGGCAAAAATGTGACAAAAAAACTAAAATACCGAATATCGGGAGGTACCTTTATATGGGGGCTATACCACAACGTGGACCTATACATGCAATGTTTTGTCACACGCTCAGGGACCAGTTATGACCTACAAATACCATTTTCCAGACAAATCCGTGAAAAAATGTGGCATAAATCATCAAAATACCGAATATCGGGAGGTACCATTATATGGGGCCTATCTCATTTTCAATACCAACCATCCTAGACACAATGCAAATAGCTCTGCTAAATATTGGCGCTCTACTTCAAATAATGTGGGCTGTATCGTGATTTCAACAGACAGACAGCCGGAAATCGTTAAATCGACTTACAATTTTATGCTGATTATGAATATATATACTTTATGGGGTCTAAGACGAATATTTAAGGATGTTACAAACGGAATGACAAAGTTAATATACCCTCCTTTCCAAGGTGGAGGGTATAAAAACGTAGGATATGTATGTTCAAAAGTCATATGGAAAATATATAACACCAAATCTCTGTAATAATACTACAAAAAATTATTAAATAAAAAATACGTAATATTTTCTTTTAAATATTTAAAAATTCACATTCATCTTAAAATATTCCTTAAAACTGAAGGCTTTTTTGGATCGATTCCCTTAGGGCTGGTTTACATATAATGTTAGAGTACCATATAAAACATTTTTTCGACATTTATGTTGAGCATTTTTATACCTCTAGCCATATGGCTAGAGAGGGTATACATATATAATTTAATACGGCCAAAGCGTGCTTCATCGAAATAACGGTTTTAGACCCTAGGTCTCTTTGGTCCAAATCCGTTTCAGGACATTTGGGGTCGATCTAGCGATGTCCGTCCGTCCGTCCGTCCGTCTAGCTGGTGCGCACGATAACTCTCGAAGAGAATATCCGATTTTGTCTCAACTTGGTACATCGTGGTGTTTTTATTAAAGTTGGATTGAGTTTGAAAATGGACAATATCGGTCCACTGCTTCTGGTACCTCAACCACAAAAGGCCGAAATGTTCAAAACAATATTTTACTGCACAGAAAGAGAAAGGATAATCCGATTTTGCTGCACCTATATAAATACTAATATCAGGTGTGAGAATGGACAATATAAGTCCACTCCATCGAATACCTCACCCACAAAGGGTCAACATTTTGAATAACCAAAACGATCTTAATATTTTTATCAACACAATATCTGTTATAAAGATGGTAGAGATCAAACCAATTCTTCTGGTACCTCCCTCAAATAGGGTTCAAGAAAAACAAAACGTTCAAAGAAAGCGAAATAATAAAAATGTTTGCTAATACAAGATCTTTTGTGGAGATTATATATATCGACGAACCCCTTCTGGTACATCACATACAAAGGGTCACAATTTCCAATACATATACAGAGTGAGATGAAACAAGTAAAAAAGCTGCAAGTTTGGCCGGGCCGAACTTTTAATACCCTCCACCATTTGGTACAAATTTGACAATTTGCAAAAAAAATAAAATCCGTTAAAAATTCTTTTTAAATCTTAAAAATACCGAATGCCTATACGACGACATGGACCTGCATAGGCAACTTTTGTCATAAGTTATTACAATATTTTAATGCGAAACTTGAAGAAAAATCTGTTTAAATGTAGCTAAAATCATCAAAACACCGAATATAGGGGGTACCGTTATATGGGGGCTATACGAAGACGTGGACCTGCACAGACAATTTTCTGGCATGGGTTGAAGTATCCATTACGAACTTCACATGGGAAATTTGAAATAATCCCGGTAAATAATGTCGCTAAAATCATCAAAATACCGAATATCGGGGGGTACGGTATATGGGGGCTATACGAAGACGTGGACCTATATGGCCCATTTTCTGTTTTATGCTGCAGCATCTATTACGAACTTCAAATGCCAAATTTGAAACGATTCCGGTAAATAATGTCGCTAAAATCATCAAAATACCGAATATCGGGAGGTACCGTTATATGGGGGCTATACGAAGACGTGGACCTACACAGATTATTTTCTTTCTTAGGCTGTAGTATCCATTACGAACTTCAAATGCCAAATTTTAAACAATTCCGGTGAATAATGTCGCTAAAATCAACAAAATACCGAATATCGGGAGGTACCGTTATATGGGGGCTATATGATAACTTAGACCTACATGGCCCATTTACGAACGTAACCTGCCTACTGGCAAAATATACATGTGTGCAAAATTTTAGCCTTCTATCTCAATTTGTTCGAAAGATAGCGTGATTACAGCAGACAGATAGACGGACAGACACACAGACAGACAGACGGACATGGCTAAATCGTCTTAGAATTTTACGCTGATCAAGAATATATATACTTTGTTGGGTCTGACATGAGTATTTCGAGAAGTTACAAACGGAATGACAAAATTAATATACCCTCCATAGTATGGTGGAGGGTATAAAAAGTGCAACCAACTTCAGACTGCTGTCAGTCACGAGTGGCTTAGACTCGTCCGACAGCTGTTAAAATTATTCCAGTGACAGAAAATAGGCTCAAAAGATTTAAAGAATTGCTTCGCTTGGCCGAAAGTGGTGAACTACCAAATTTGGTTTCTCCGATGAGAAAACATTCGTTGTCCAGCAGTTTGTAACAGCACAATGGCCACCAAAATCTCCGGATACCAATCTGGAGTATTTTGGAAAGCAAGGTTGGGCCTAAAAAATTCCAAAGTGTCGATCCCCTCAAGCAAGCGTTTCGCCCGGAATGGGCCAAAATAAGGCAGAGCAACATTCGGACAGCGTGTGAAGGTTTTATTGGCCGTTTGAAGGCCATAATTCGTGTCAAATGTGACCAATTCGAATAAAACTAAAGTTATTCTTAAATTTTATGTTATTTACGATTTTTTTTTTGCTTTCATTCAAAAAAATTAAAAAAAAAGTAAAAATTTTGGCATTTGACTTTGTGCAGTTTTTTTATCTCACCCTGTATTTAACTCAGTGAACATCGATTGTAAGGATACAGATTATTTTTAAAAGTTCCCACTTATTGAATTAATCTTTATTAACTGTAAATTTTTTAAATTATCATTACATTAATTTACAATTTACTTTCCATGTCATTATTTACAACTATTTACAATTATGTCATTATTGCATATACCTTACTTATTACACCATTGTAAATACATTTAAAACTTCATGTTCAATTTAGCTGCTCATTTAATCTTTGTGAACAGGAAAGAATCATCGTGTGACTAATGTTTTATTAAATAAAATGTCATAAACAAAAATAAAAAAATGAAAATAATTGGCTATTTAAACAATCAACAATCTTGTTTGTTTTGTATGTATGTGTGTGAGAGTTTTTTTCTAATAATTTGTTGAATAAAACAAATTAATATCATTAATTATAATGTTGATTCAGGGGACGAGAAGAGATTGATGATTCCACAATACCGCACACTGTCAAAAAAGTAAAAAAAAATATTCAAGTGGTGGGAAATCCACACACCTGATGAAGAATTCATCACTGTGTTCTATATGGACCTTAGGCTGATACCAATGCCTAGGCAATTATATATTTTTACATTATTTTAATTAATTAATTAATTTTAACAAAAAACTGAAAGTCGGAAAGGCTGAACTTAGAATCTTGCAAATTTGCCTGAGGGTCTTTTAATATTTTTTAAATATTTAAATCTTGGCACGGAGAGGTTCAATAAGCTGATATTTTTGAAAGTTCCTACTTTAAAGATGCAAAAAGTAGTAAAAGGTACAACATGGCACACCATCGCATCAAAAATCGTTATAAAAATATAAGGATTTTTTCAAGGACTTCCGTAGGAAAACAAGGAAGATTTTAAAAATAAATTCGCAAGGACTTGCTGACCGAAAAAATGTGGATTTCTAAAATATTTTTTCCTGGACTTCCTGCGAAAAATCTTGGATTTTAAAAACGATTTTTTCTATGACTTCTTTTGACAAGAATTGCTGTTTTTTTTTTCAAAGACTTCCTGACCAAAATTCTTGCATATTTAGAATGATTATTTCAACGATTTTGGGCAAAAATCCTGGATTTTTACAGAATTTTTCAACGCCTTGCTGACTAAAATGCTCGGATTTTCGTGGTTTCCTAATCAAAAATCTGGCAAAAAGAAATGGATTGTGAAAATTATTTTTTCAAGGATTTTCTGGTGAAAAATCTAAAATTTCTTTAAAGAGTTTTGCAATGACTTCCTAAGAAAAGAAAAACCTGATCTTCAAGAGACTATTCCTTGATAATAATTTTTGATTTATAAACGGATTTTTTAAGGATTTCCTGACCGAGAATCCTTGAGCTTTAAGAAGATTTTTAAGGACTTGCGGACCATAAATGTTGCACTTTTTAAAAGAATATTTAAAGGATATCCTGGTCAAAAATCGTGAATAATTAAAAGGTTTCTTTCAAGGACATCCTACACAAAAAAATTGCAGAAGCTTCCTTGCCAAATTTCTGCAAGAATTTCCTTTCCTAGCGTTTTTTTCAAGATTTTTTATGCAGGAACCATATTATTTAAAGGAGTTGCTAATCAATAATTGTGTTTTAAAATTAATTCACTCTCCAAAACCTTCCTGCCCAAGAAAAGCGACCAGAAAGTTTGGATTTTTAAAGGATTTTTCAAAGGCTGACCTGTGGATTTTCAAATGGAGTTTTAAGGACTGCACACGCAAACCTTTCAATAAGATTCTTTAAACATTTTAAAATATACTCCTATCAATTTTTAAAAAGTTTCCATTAAATTTTTAAATAGATTATTTTAAAGAATTTACTAAATAAAAAAATTTGCTTTTTTAAAGAACTTCTTCATAGAATAGTAATAAAAAGGATTGTTTTAGATTTTCGAAGAAACTTTTAAGGACTTCCTGTGCAAATTTAAGATTAGATTTTTAAAAGGATATCCATTATAGACTTCCTAACCTAATCTGACTTGTTTTAAAGAACTACTACAAAGAATAATTAAAAAGGATTTTTTCAAGGAATTCCTGAATAACAATAATCCTTTAATCGAGGTTTTTTTAAAGGTTTTCTTCCAAGGACTTTTAGATCAAAAATCGTTAATTTTTAAAGGATTTTTCAAGTTCTTCTTTTCCAAAAATTGTGGATTTTTTAAATCATTTTTTTAAAGATATCCCTTGTCCAAAAATTATGAATTTTTTAAAGGATTTTTTATTACTAGGATTTGCAAATTTAAGATTCCATTTTTAAAAGGATATCCTTCATAGACTTCTTAAACATTACTGTGAAAAATTATTTTATTATTATTATTATTATTAGAATTTTATCAATGACTTTCTGGACAAAAATTGTGAATATTTTAAAGGATCCTTTAATCGTGGATTTTTAAAAGACATTTTTCCAAGGAGCAATCATTAATTTTTAAAAGGATTACTTCAAGTTCTTTTTTCCATAGGTTGTGGATTTTTAAGAGCATTTTTTCCTTGTCCTTGTCATTCCTTGTCCAAAAATAAAGGATTTTTTCAAGTTCTTCTTTTCTAAAAATTGTGGATTTTTAAAAGCACTTTTTCCAGGACCTCCTTGATCAAAAATAACAATTTTTTTCAAATACCTCCTGTCTAAAAAATTAGTGCTTTTAAAGAATTTTTTTGGAATGATTACTTCGCCTAAATTCGTGGGTCTTAGAAAGAATTTTTTTTCAAGGGCTTCCTTACGATTTTTTTAGTAATCACATTTTTTTAAATTACGCTTTTACAAAAAATCGAAGTTTTGAACCCTTTTCGAATATTTTCAGATGACTTTTTCCACAAATTATGTTTTTTTAAGGATTAAGTTTCCATCCACACCTGTGTCAGTGTGAGCTCAAGATAACTCTTAAGGGTATTATCCGGTTTCGTGCAAATATTTCTATCAAACTTAAATCGGATTCGGATATGGGAAATATTGGCCAAACCTTTTGGTACCTTTCCCCCACAACAGGTGATAGCCAAATATTGCCAACCCTCACCTACTATTTTTTTAATGATCCAATTATGCCTTTGGATCCAAATCCGCACAAAACAGGAACTCGTTTCAAGTGCATCTGTTTTTCAATGTATGCGTGCACCTTTTCTGTTCGCCACACCCAATGATTTTGCATGTTTTTATGGGAAGCTGACGGTGCTTCCAAAATCAGTAGGTAATTTCCACACACATTCCGCAACATTTGTATAATTTTCCAAGTAATGTCGCATATAAAGTAATAAAGTGTGAATATTAAATGTATCTATTCAATTTTACATATTAAAAAATTATACAGGTATCTCATATAAAATGGCCTACTCCCTCCTTAGGAACTTTCCTATTCTGAATCAGAAAATATAATGCGCACATTGGTGTAGTATTAGCCATATGCGTTAGAAAATATTCTCAATCATTGCCCCGCATTCGTATTTATCACTAAGATTATGAAGAGCCCCCTCTCTCTCTCATTCTCTCTTCGGCATAAGTGCTCAATTTGAATAGTGTGTTTTGTTTGCACCTTTTTTTGCGTCTAATAAGAACGTTGTTTATTTCAAAATGAAAACTTTCAAAACAATCAACACGGCGCAATAAAATTAATCGTCTTGCGATTTCCGAGAAAGAAGACAATTCCACAAACATACATACGTACACATGTATGTATGTCTGTTGGTCGTGTCAATTTTATCTACGACGCAAGACAAATTGAAATTATGAATGAAAACAAGTTAATAATCAATGAATGCCTGGCTGGCTGGCTGGCTGACTGACGACGACGACAACAACAACAACAACAGACAAGTCATGACTGGTAGTAGTAGTTGGCGCAGTTGTAGTGGGTAGCACTGACATGTTCATGGAAATATGACACTTTGAGATATGGAACTGGAAAATTGAGAGAGATAAAAAAAGAAACAGAGAACCTATCTTAGTGGAAGTTTTCTAAGATGTAAAAAAACTTGGCAGGTGGGAGAACCCTACCAGCAGTTCGTTATTCGCATTTATAGTTTGTAAGCTGTGTAAATATGGCACGTGTTTGAATATTCAATAACTATTCCGTTCACTGCTCATTCAGACATTCATACAGTCAGTCAACTCCTCAATTGTTTGATTATTTTCCATGACGGTTAGATTGAACAAATGCTGTTCTCTCCTCCTTCCCATGTGTTTGGTATGCAACAAGTGTTGTAACATTTTTTTCTGTTAAATATTACCAAATAAACCCATTCGTTTGCCTCCTCTGAGAACTTGTGTTTAAATGGGAAACTATTTTCTTTGTTTGTTGTTTTTTGTTTACTTTTTTAATTTGTTAATTAGGGAACTGTTGTTGTCAGTGCTAAATCAAGCAATTTGACTAATTACTATTGAAAATGTAAATAATGAATAAAAACAAAAAAAAAAAAAAAAAATAAATAAATACAATACAACATAGTTATCTTCAAAGATTGGGTAGGTAATACAACCAATTACAAAATGAACAAATAATAATTACAAATTCACGTTAAGTTTGGCGGGGCCAAAATCAACTACAGTGAGAAAAAAAAAATAAATTACTATTCACAATTCTTAGGTAAAAGGAAAGTTTACTAATGGAAACTAGCTGGGTTCTTGACAATTCGTACCAAAAGGGCACGAAAAGTAATAAAATGTACTAAAAATGTAATATTTGTATTGGATAACGGAATGCTACTGATGGAGTGCAGAAAGGATGTACCAAAGGCATTTTGGAAATTCAAACTTTAAGGTTACGAAACGTTCTAATACGGTACTAAACTTCTAGAATTGTACTATTTGGCATTAGTTGAAGGGAAAGAGCTAAACTTTTGGTATGAGAATCAAGGTTGCAAAGTTAGTTTGATTGATATCAATGCACAGTGGTCGAGGTCGTATGGCAACAGCGGACAAAAATACTTTCAGTGCAGATATCAATATGATTCTTTGGTTATGGTACCTTGATGGAATAAAAATAAACAAGTAAAAAAACATTAAGTTCGGCCGGGCCAAACTTTTAATACCCTCCACCCTAGGGTAAAAGAACATTAGAAGAAATGCGGCAAAAAACATTAAAATGCCGAATATCGGGAGGTACCGTTATATAGGGGCTACACCAACACGTGCACCTATAATTACAATGTTTGGCCACACGAACTAGGACCCATTATGACCCACAAATACCAACTTTTACACAAATCCGTGAAAAAATGTGGCATAAATCATCAAAATACCGAATATCGGTAGGTACCGTTATATGGGGGCTATACCAAAACGTGGACCTATACATGCAATGTTTTGCCACACGCTCAGGGACCCGTCATGACCTACAAATACCAATTTTCAGATAAATCCGTGAAAATATGTGGCATAAATCATCAAAATACCGAATATCGGGAGGTACCGTTATATGGGGGCTATACCAAAACGTGGACCTATACATGCAATGTTTTGCCACACGCTCAGGGACCCGTCATGACCTACAAATACCAATTTTCAGATAAATCCGTGAAAAAAATCATCAAAATACCGAATATCGGGAGGTACCGTTATATGGGGACTATACCAGAACGTGGACCGATATATCTCATTTTCAATAGACAATACACACACTTGTGCCAAATTTCAAAGGTCTACGTCAAATAATGTGGGCTCTATCGTGATTTCAACAGACAGACAGACAGACGGACAGACAGACAGACGGACATCGCTAAATCGTCTTAGAATTTTATGCTGATTATGAATATATATACTTTATGGGGTCTACGACGAATATTTAGAGGTGTTACAAACGGAATGACAAAGTTAATATATATATAATATAATATATGAACATTTAAAACTTTACTGAAATCCATTTTTTTTTTTTTTTTCAAAATTAATTTGACAATAAATATCTGATTTTCATTTTTTGAATTTTGGCCAATGGCAGCGACCACGGTGCAATGGTTTTAGATAAGTGTACCAAGTGCGCGAAATGTACTAAATGGTACTAAATTTGGAACAGTTTGGCTTAGAGTGAGCGTTGGAATTTTGGGTCCCTGTTAATGGAAGGGTTGTGATAAAGAAGTGATTTTGGAAATGTGTACTACAAGTGTACGAAAATTACTAAATAGTACTATATTTCGCACAATTTGGAATTGGCTCAACCGTGGGTGCTTGAAATCTGAAATTTGGTATATGGGTCGATGTTCATGCGTAGCCTGGACATATGGAGGAGGTTTCGAAAATGTGTACTATAATTGCAGGAAATATACTGAATGGTACTATATTTGGTATTGGACGAAGGCATAGAGATAAAATACTGAAATTTGATAATTAGGTAGTATCTGTCTTGGAAATGCGTCTTATATTTGTACGAAAAGTATTAAATGGTATTAAATTTAAATTTGTTTGAATGGGTAGAGCTGGAACCCACAAATTTGATATTGAGGTGTTTGATGATATCTAAAATTGAGGAGGTGGTTTTGGATATATGAACTTAGTGTGCGAACTGTACTAACGGTACTAAATTTGCAACAGTCTGGTTTCGACTGATGCAGCTGGAATTATGAAATTTTGTATTGGGTTCCCTGTTGAAGTCAGGTTTGTCATAAAAAGGTGGTATTGGAAATATGGTCTGCAATTGCAGGAAAGTACTAAATAACACTATATCTAGTACAATTTGGAATTGGGTGAACAGATAGTGCTTGCAATGTAAAATTTGGTGTTAGGGTAGCTGGTCATGTGTAGCCTGGTTATATGGAGTTTGTTTTGGAAAAATGTACCATAATTGTACGGAAAGTATTGAATTGTACTATATTTTGGTATTGGGTAAAGAGATAGAGATACAATTCTGAATTATTATGTAGATGTCACTGTTGATGTCTGTGGCTAAGATATGGAGGTGGTGTTGGAAATGTGTACTAAAAGTGCTCGAAAAATACTAAGTGGTACTAAATTGTGAATTGGATTAAGGCATTGAGCTGGAATCCTGAAATTTGATATTGGTATGTGGGATAAAGCAATGCGGGTGGTTTTGGAAATGAGTACTATATTTGTGCTAAATTTAACTAAATTTGGTATTGGGTGAACAGATAGCGTTTGAAATCTGAAATCTTGGTATTGGGGTCGCTGTTCATGTGTAGCCTGGTCATATGGAGGTGGTTTCGGAAATGTATATTATAAATGTTCGCAAAGTACTGAATTTGGTATTGGTTAAAGGGATAGAGATAAAATTCTAAAAATTGATATCTAGATAAATAATGGGTTTGAAATTGGACGGTGATTTGGAAATGCCTCCTATAATTATACGAAAAGTACAAAATGGTACTAAATTTGGTATTGGGTGAAGGTATAGTTATTGGCTGATAATAATGTCTTTGATGATATTTAAAATTGGGATTTGACGGTGATTTGAAAATGTGTACTATAATTGTACTAAAAGTAATAAATAATATAAACTTTAGTATTGGGTAAAGGAATAGAGGTGAAGTCCTAAAATTTGATACAAATATCACTATTGATGTCTGTGGTTACGATATGGAGGGGTTTTCGGAATGTGTGTTATTATGGTATTGTGTGAAGGGATGAAACCATGAAATTTTATATTACGATAACTGCTTGAGACCAGGATTGAGATATGAAATGGATATTAAGATAATACGAAAAGAAAAAAATGTTACTAAATTTGGTATTGGGTGAATGTATAGAGCCGGAATTTTCATTTTTGATATCGATTTGATGATCACAGTTGGTTTCTAGGGTTTACGTATGGAAACGTTGAAACAGATTTGAACAGAAAAATTGGATGTGGGCCCGTGAGTGTGCAGTGGTCTAACTTATATCATTCTCGGTAAACTTGAAGACTTTTTGGTGTAAAGGGTAAAGATTTTCTTATTATTCTTTCGGAAAAAAGAAAATACTTCAGTATGAAGTTTGAATTAAAAAATGTTGTTATACTTAACAAATTGTGCATTTTGAATACTAAAAATAAAAAGTGCTTCAATTAAGCACACAAAAAAATTTGTAATAAGTTGATCAGTTTTTTTTGGTCTTTGGTCTCATTAAAGTAATTTTAACCTTCGGTTTAGGTAGGTTTTGTTTTTCATCAAAATATTCTCAGTTCTGTACAGCAAAAAATTGGCCGCTGTTCTGGGGACATATTTTCTACAAACAAATCCTCAGTGTTCTAAGGGAATTTTTCTTTCGAAAAAGCCTTTTTATACCCTCCACCATACTATGGAGGGTATATTAATTTTGTCATTCCGTTTGTAACTCCTCGAAATATTCATGTCAGACCCAACAAAGTAAATATATTTTTGATCAGCGTAAAATTCTAAGACGATTTAGCCATGTCCGTCTGTGTGTCTGTCTGTCTGTCTGTTGTAATCACGCGATCTTTCAAACAAATTGAGATAGAATGCTAAAATTTTGCACACATATATTTAAAATTACCCTTTATAGTTCTAAACCCTGTTCTATCTTGGAAACAGATTAGAATTCAGTTTTCCTATCTGTTTAAAAGCTATAGCTGAAAAATAAACAAACACCGAATAAATTAATGTCCAAAAATTGCCCCCAGTGTCTCAAATACTGTCATACTTTGCGTTAGGCAAATTTGATCCATAATTAAGGATTCGAAAACATTTTCTTAAATGTAAATAGCCCTATTACTGAAATGAGGTTTGAGTCAAGACAAAAAAGCATAAAGTTACCTGTAGTTACATCAAACAGTTTAGGAACTGAGATCAAATTCAAACGCTCTTGGCAATTTTTACCCATGAATATCAGGTTAATGCTTAACAAGCATTTTTCAATTTTTTACACGACTTATCATTCTGAACTTCATTTAAAATTTGTCATATCTTACATTGGAAATCAATTGAACCCCCAGATCCACAAAGAACCTTTCAATTGAACTTTATGCTACATACATTCACTTTTCCCCAAACAGAATAAAATATACGAAGAAGAAAAAACACAAAATAACCCATCTCTTTCACTTACCTTGAGTAATGTCAGAATTTTCTGTGATAAATCATAATCGAAATTTGAATACTTTGAACCGCTCATGTCGTAGATGAAGACGAGACCAGCCTTTTGTGTTTCTGTGTCCTGGAGAGCACAATCCAGTTGATAGACAATGCCCTGCAGGGTCGTCGTATGCGTTACCGACAGGGGGCTGTGTCTGTTGGCGGTGAAGAGGGCGATGGCAGCACCACTGGAGTCACGGGCAGGCTAAACAGCAAAACAAAACAACAAAAGGGAAAATATTAAAATATAAATGCATGTGTGTGCGTGTGTAGCTCTTACCAGTATTGTGAATTTGCCCGTTTGCAATTCTGAACGCAACGGTTCAATATCCGGATCAATGTTATAGAGACCCTCCTTGAGACGTATCTGCTCGTGCTGTTCATAGAGTGAGACAGCACGTGGGACATCAAATTTGCGTGCATACAGGAACTTGACAGCCGTTGTCTGTGATATATTACGTCTGGGCGTGCACGTTGAACCAATCTGATTACATAGATCGATAAATTGCTTTACAGCCTGTCAAAGTCAAAGGAGAAGAAGAACCAGAAGAGAGATTAATAACAATGGGAAAAAAGGAATTATTAAAAAAGGTAAATAAACTAAATGTAGGCAAAAAATATCATGGAGATGTGATAATGAACAAAAATGTTGAAATGAAAATGTTTTGAGCATTTGTTAGAGATGTCACTATAAAAGTCATAAATACAGATATTTGTAGCTACAGGGTGAGATGAAAAAACTGCAACCAATTTCAGACTGCTGTCCTTTCAAAGCCACTCGTCCGACAGCTGTAAAAATTATTCCAGTGACAGCTCATTATGTTTTTTACAAGCATACAAAAGTATTTTGTTAAGAATTTTCCAGAAAAAAAGTTATTCGTGAGCGTGATTTCTTTATATTTGGCTGGAAAACCCCAAGTGGCTATCGTTGGAGCACTCCGGCATTTAAATGTGAATAAATCGTTTGTGTCTCGTACCATCGCTCATTACCATGATACTGGTAGCGTAGCCCGACGTCAAGGAAGCGGACGGAAGAAAACAGCAACATCAGCAGAAATGGTTCGAAAAGTAAAAAAGCTGCTTGATCCGAAACCCGCGTCACTGTGGCCGAAAATGGCTTGTGAGCTGAACATATCGCAATATTCCATTCGGCAAATACTGAAAAATGAGCTCGGGGTAAAGCCATTGAAATTCCAAAAAGTGCAAGAACTTACACTGCAACAGAAAGAAAATAGACTCAAAAGAGCTAAAAAGTTGCTTGGCTTGACCGAAAGTGGTGAACTGCCGAATTTGGTTTTCTCCGATGGAGAAAACATTCGTTGTCCAGCAGTTTGTTAACAAACAAAATTATCGTGTTAACTTGCCACAGTGGTCAGCTGAAAATGTGCACCTCCGGTTGGCCACCAGAACTCAAGCGCCAACCATGGTGATGGTGTGGGCCGCCATAACAGCCAGTGGTCGCTCTTCGCTCGTATTAATCGACCATGGCATCAGAATAAATGACGAATATTATAGGGAAAATATTCTGGAGGGTATGTTAAAGCCTTGGGCACGCAAACATTTTGGCCGCAGACCTTGGACATTCAAACAGGACTCAGCACCACTAGCACGCGCCACCCACGAATGGTTACAAAATGACGTTCCTCGCTTCCTTTCCAGCCACTAAAATCTCCGGATACCAATCCGTTGGACTATTGTATCTGGAGTATTTTGGAAAGCAAGGTTGGCACTAAAAAATACCAAAGTGTCGATCACCTCAAGCAAGCGCTTCGCCGGGAATGGGCCAAAATACCGCAGAGCAACATTCGGGCAGCGTGTGACGGTTTCATTGGCCGTTTGGAGGCCATAATTCGTGCCAAAGGTGACCATTTCGAACAAATCTAAACTTATTCTAAAATTTGATGCCATTTCCGACAGTTTTTTGTTTTCATTTAATAAAATTAAAAAAAAATGTAAAAATTATGGCGTTTGAATTTGTTGCAGTGTTTTATCTCACACTGTACAGATATGTGTATCTATAAACCAGTAAAGAAAGTCTTAAAGTCGGACGGGGCCGACTTTATGATACCCTACAACACTTTGCTAATTTAGTAGAGCTGCGCATAACAATTAAAAGTTTTTATGGGAGAATTCAATCATACACGCTATGATTATAATTATAATTTAAAGTTCAAAGAACTAAATATGCCGAAGCATTTGTATCTTTTAAATTCGGACTTATATTGCCCATTTTGTGCACAATTAATTTGAAATCGGATAAAAATATATATGGGAACTATATCCAAATCTGAACCGATCTCGATCAAATTTAGCAAAGATATTTCTGAGCTGTATTTGATATATTTCCCTGAATATCGTTGTTACGGAGTGCATATTACGGCTGTGGGTAACACATATGACAAATCGGATGAACAGTATATATGGGAGCTATAGCTATATCTGAACCGATTTTCACCAAATTTGACATACTAGCTTCTAGACTCAATTCGGTCGTAAGAGTCAAATTTCATCCAATTCGGGCAAATATTAGACGTTTGGTGCACAATCAAAGGTAAATCGGACGAAGTTATATATGGGAGCTATATCCAAATCTGAACCGATCTCGATAAAATTTAGCAAATGTATTTCTGAGCTGTATTTGATAAATTTCCCCAAATATTGTTGTTACAGAGTGCATATTACGGCTGCGAAGGACCAAAATAACAAATCGGATGAACATTATATATGGGAGCTATAGCTATATCTGAACCGATTTCGATCAAATTTGGCATACTTATTTTGATGTCCAATCTGATCGTACGTTCAAAATTCCATACTATTCGGACTGAAATTACACGTTTGGTGCACAATGAAAGGCAAATCGGACAAAGATATATATGGGAGCTATATCTAAATTTTGACCGATTATCTCCAATTTCAATAGGTTCGTCCTTGGGCCAAACAAATGATTTGCGCAAAATTTCATCTGGATAGGACGGAGAGACGAACGGACGGACATGCATAAATCGACTCAGAATGTGATTCTATGCAGATCATCAAAAGGAACTATGGGTCTATCTCGTTTCCTTTTGCCTGTTACAAACAAATGCACAAAGACATAATACCCTGACCACCTTGTGGTGTAGGGTATAAAAATATGAGGCATAATACCACAAAAAATCCTATATGGACTGAGGTGAGTTTTTCTATAGAAACAAAAGGCGATTTTTTGACCTGAGGTGATTTTTTGTCTTTAAAAAAATTCTCTATTGAACTGAGGTAAGTTTTTTCTATAGACAAAAATTTACAGTGTGCTGTGATTTTTTTTTTATAGAAAAAATACTCTCAATGAGCTGAGGTGAGTTTTTTCTATACCCTCAATGAGCTGAGGTGAGTTTTTCAAACAAAAATGCAAATAGAACAAAATACACTCAATGAGCTGAGTTAAGTTTTTTCTACAGAAAAAAAAATCCTCAATGATTTTTTTTCTATAGAAAAAAATACCCTTAGTAAGCTCACTGAAATTCCATTCTATAGAAATGTTTTCTTATTTCACTGAAAAATGGATTTCTTTCCTCCCAGAAAAAAAAAATTCACCAAAAATGTCACAGCCACCTATTCTCCCCATTTTCCTAAAACTATCATTTAAAATCGGTGGGCAATAAAAATAATTGCATTTTCCAAGAAATTGCAATAAAAATTCACTGTCGTTTGTCTGCAACGGAAGTCAATCACATATCTTTATGAGGTACCACCATCAACCTTGCAACAGGTCTATTGCACTTGGCCAACGAGCCATGTGTTGTCTGGCCAATAATGAAGAATTACAAATCAATTGCTGGAATTTCAAACAAAACAACAACAAAAACAAACAAATAAATAGCCAATGGCAATTAAAGAAAACAAAATCAATTAACCGAGCAGCTAGGGACTACAACACGTCACGGCAAGAGTTCTCATCCGGCGCTACAGAAGAGAGCTTCATCATTAACATGGAGCCCTCCGAAGGAGAGGAGGATATGTTGTATTATGAGAACACTTCCGGTCTTAATGAATAAATAATTAACATGGTTCTCACTCACTCACTCAGACATTCTCTCTTCCATTTGTTAAATAATGTATAATTGATGATTATTGGAGAAAAGAAAAAAATCAATACTTGAATGTAATTGACGTTATAAAATCCATATAAATGGAAGGGAGGAGTAGAATGGGAGGGCAGAGGATAGGTTGCATTGCCACTGGCCGTGATTGAAATAGGATGAAAACATGACAAACATCATAATTTCCTGCATTGCCGTGGAATGATTGACCGACCAATTGTAAATAGTGTAGCCAGGCGCCTTCCAACATTTCCTGTTGCCATGTAAGAGGTTTCCGTTTACATGGCCGGTCACCGACAATCCTTTGACAAGAGCGTTGTTTATCGGAGAACACACTTCAATTGAATTATTTATTGGAACTACACATGACAACCATCATCAGGCGTTCGCAACATTCATGCTAGATAGTCAGTAGTCATCCATCCGTCCATCAATTCAATCATTCACCTGGACGACTTGCATTCATCCAGCCATTTACCTCTGGCTGGCCTAGGGATTTTGTCGGATAATCAAACAAATGCATGCGATACAACAACAACATCCTAGTTGGAAGCACCACTGCTACTCACATCCAGGTTTCAAAAGAGAATGTGAATTACATTTCCACTTGAAATTAAAAGCTACATGTGGAGGAGTTGGAATGAAGAGTCTGTCTGGTTCCGATTCGATTGAATCGGAAGGATTATGTGCGTGTGTGTGGCCTTTCACGTTCAATTTATTTTGTAATTGGAATTTTGACACCAGACTATTGAAGAAATTTAAATTTTATTTATTGGGATTATGAGGATTGACTAATTAGGAAAATGTCAGCAGAAAGTATAACATTTTTTCCCAAATTTAATTCGATTCTTTCATATTAAGATTAATAGAAACTGAGGAATTTTTTTCTTTAGAAAAAAGTGTCCCCATCTCACTGAGGAATTTTTTTTATAGAAATGCGTTTCCTTCGTTCACTTATGGAAAATTTTCTATAGAAAAGTGTGTCAATAAACCTCTATTCCAAGGCTAGGCAAAGAGTATCCCTTGGGATATCTGTGTGTTCACCAACACAATTGTAAAAATAAATTGTTTTGAATTTTCTGTCAAATTGGTTTTGGGAGAATATTTAGTTTTATTCGAGCAGTCGATGAGGAGGGTGCTGTCGGACATTTTAATGAATACACCGTAAGAAATATTGGAGCACATAAATATATCTTACTAAATATTTTAAACAAATATTTGCAAAATTTTAAAAATTACGACTGTTAAGATTTATTTTTTTGATTAATTTCTGTTTGGCAGGATTTGTATAGGGATTCACATTTTAGGAGTAGGAGTTCATTTCATATTGACCGAAAAATTAATTTTCCTTCTAAATTAGTAGACATTTTAATATACCCCGATTTCTATGAAATGTCATGTACAGTCTTAGTCAATTTTAGGAAAAATAGCAAGATGCGATGTTTATCATTCTGTTTGTAATTCACAGAAATAATCTTTTAGGACCCAACACGGGATATGAGTTTTTGATCAGAGTAAAATTCTACGACTATTTGCGTATGTCTGTATATCAGCCTGTAGTAATCGGTATTACTTTTTAAAGGGTCAATTTGGATGGTTAGCATGTTATGTCCGAAATTATTAAACAATTATCTAAAATTTCTGAAAATATCAACTTATATATTTTTGGAGGACATTTATATCATATCATTTTTTTTTAAATAATTGTGTAAATATAACTCCAAATTTCTGCCAAGGAATTCCCATTACAAATTGACGTTAAAAACAAAGCAAATTTAAACAACAAATTATAAAAATTGGAGAGAACATTTATAACTGAAAACTTACGGATAATAAATTATTTCTCACTGTGTAAAGAGAGGCAAAAAACACTTGCAATATTTTGTTATTTCAAAACACATACAATCACAAAAAAAAATTGAAGCTCTCTGCCTAGCCCTGCTCTATTCACATTTAAGTTTATTGCGTTACCAAAAAAGATAATTGAAAAATGATCATTTTTTTTTTCACAAAAAAGTCTTCAACATCTTTCATTTTGAAATTTATCGAAGAGCATATTAATTTAACCCTTGTACAAGGTATTCCAACCCAATTTTTCAGGCCAAAAATAATTTCAACGTCTTCTCATAGCATAAATTGATCGCAACCACATCTAAATCCTAGAAACCAACAGTGACTTCAATATCAAATATCGGGATTCAAACTCAATCCGTTTACTCAACGGTAAGTACCATTACCATTTAGTACTTTTCTAAAAATCATAGCACGCATTCCCAAATCCACTCCCTTCTCTCAATATCACATTTTAGAATTTCAGATCTATCTTAAGACCCAATCCCAATTTTATTGCCATGCTTTTCAAACATTTATACTACGCGTATAGAAAACCACCTACTTCTCTCCATTTTAGAAACCAACCATACCATACAAATTTCAGAATCCCATCTCTATCCCAAAACCAAACGGCACATTTGGTGGTATTTTACACTTTTCGTATATTAAGAGTACGCACTTCCTCAAATACAGGGTGAGATGAGAAAACTGCAACCAACTTCAGACTGCTGTCATTTCCAAGCCACTCGTCCGACAGCGGTTAAAATTATTCCAGTGAGCGCATGCTTTGTTTACAAGCGTGCAAAAGCATTTTGGTGAGAATTTTAAAGAAAAAAAGTTATTCGTGATGGAATTCAAGCGTGATAGTGTGATTTCTGTATATTTGGCTGGAAAACCACAAGTGACTATCGTTAGAGCACTCCAGCATTTAAATGTAAATAAATCTTTTGTGTCTCGTACCATCGCTCGTTACAGTGATACTGGTAGCGTAGCCCGACATCTTAGGAAGTGGACGGAAGAAAATAGCAACATCAGCAGAAATGGTTCGAAAAGTAAAGAAGCCACTTGATCGAAACCCGCGTCACAGTGGCCGAAAAATGGCTCGTGATCTAAACATATCGCAATATTCCATTCGGCAAATATTGCAAAATGAGATCGGGGTAAAGCCATCGAAATTCCAAAAAGTGCAAGAACTTACACTGCAACAGAAAGAAAATAGAATCATAATAGCTAAAGAGATGCTTCGCTTGGCCAAAAGTGGTGAACTGCCGAAGTTGGTTTTCTCCGATGAGAAAACATTCGTTGTCCAGCAGTTGTTGGTCACCAGAACTCAAGCGCCTGCCATGGTGATGGTGTGGGCAGCCATAACAGTCGATTGTCGACCGTGGCGTCAGAATAAATGCCGAATATTATCGCGAAAATATTCTAGAGGATGTATTAAAGCCTTGGGCACTCAAACATATTGTCCGCAGACCTTGGACATTCCAACTGGACTCAGCACCATTGCACTCAGCACGCGCCACCCAAGAATGGTCACAAAATCAGGTTCCTCACTTCATTTCCAGCACACAATGGCCACCAAAATCTCCGGATACCAATCCGTTGGTCTATTGTGTCTGGAGTATTTTGGAAAGCAAGGTTGGCACTAAAAAATACCTAAGTGTCGATCACCTCAAGCAAGCGCTTCGCCGAGAATGGGCCAAAATACCGCAGAGCAACATTCGGGCAGCGTGTGACGATTTCTTTGGCCGTTTGAAGGCCATAATTCGTGCCAAAGGTGACCAATTCAAACAAATCTAAAGGTATTCTAAAATTTGATGCTATTTCCGACATTTTTTGCTTTCATTCAATATAATTTTAAAAATTATGGCGTTTGACTTTGTTGCAATTTTTTTATCTCACCCTGTATATGGGAGCTATATCGAAATTCAATAGATATGGCTCCCAAATTGACAATTGATTTCTGCAAAATTCCATCTCAATCAAACAATAAATGTGACCTGCTCTCTGTTTGCAAAAATACATTGACAGACTCAGAATGTGATTCTATGCAGAGTATCAAAAGGAATTTTGGATCTATATCGCTTTCTATACAGATATCAATATAAAAATTTAGTCGAAGGAAGATTTATAGAAAAAATATAAATTGCTAACTTAAAAAAAAACGCACTTATACACCATTTTGAGTTAACGAGCGATATGACTCTAACACGATGTGTAAACTAGTCTTAAACTGTAAATTTTTGTTCAATTGGAATATTTTTTTCTTACGAAATAGTAGCAAAGTTGTGACACAGTACAGAAGAAACGGACACGCTTGCATGTCATCTCATTATTTGGCATTTGATTTTAATTGCATTCTTAGAATTTGTTTCTGATAATTATTTCAATGGAAAGACATTTCGCAATTCCCGCGTAAAAAACAAATAGTAATTATGGGGATTTTTTACATTTTATTTTCCAGCAATTAACCCAAATTCTGGTTGTCAAAGTTATGGATGCGAGCGGAGAAGTAAATAGGCAATGGAGAACAATGGAAAAAATAAAATAAACACAAAGAATTAATCATCGTAAGCTGATTATTTTGTGACAAGAAACAAGTAACGAAAAAGCATCATCATTATTAAGCGTAAAGTAATTGGGATAGACGGTAAGTAATCCAGGAGAGCAGCTGAAAAGTGGTAACACTAGTTAGTGGCAAAAAAAAAAAAAAAAAATAACAACATTAAAAAAAAAAAAACAGAATAACCAAATTAAATCGGTTAAAAATTTATTTTTAAAATCATTTTTAAATTTCTTCAAAAAAGTTTCCCAAGATCTTTTCGTACACTGCGATGGCTAGGCAGACGATATTATGATTATAGGCAGAAGATATGATGCAAAAGACTAAATATTTATCAAAATTGGAAAATCTCCAATTTTGACGAAATTCATTTTAATATATATTTATTGCTAGAAAGTACCCGCTCGTCAGCGAAAAATCCAATTTAAGATTTTGTGTTTGTTCTAACAGTTCGTGTTAGACCTTACTTGTATTCAAAATGCACAACTCGTTCAATTTGACACAAATATTTAATCAAAACCTCACACATCGTACTAAATTTTCAAATTTTCAAGGTCCTATCCTAAATTTATTACAATACTTTTCCTACGCATCTCAAAAGCCACCTTCTTCTCCTTATTACCATACTTTTCCTATGCATCTTCAAAACCACCTCCTTCTCTCCGCCCTAGACGCCAACTGTGACCACGGTACCAAATTTAAGAATTCTATTTTTATCCCAACACTTAAACGCTAACGCATTTCCATAACCAACTCCTTCGCCTAACTACAGACACCAACAGTGACATCAATAACAAATTTCAGGATTTCAGACCTATTCCTTCACCCAATACCAAATTTAGTACTATTTAGCACTTTTCGTAAAATTATAGTACACATTTCCAAAACGACCTCCATATCTCCATCGCAGATACCAACAGAGACTTCAATTTCGTGATTTTAACTTTATCCCCTCACCAAATATACCCAATTTAGTACCATTTTGTACCACATATTACTATTGGAACAATTATGTTACACATTTCTGAAACTGGCATCAGATATCAATTCTTAATAGCAACAGGAACCTCGGGATCAAATTTCGAGATTCCAGATCTATACATTCACAAAATCCCAAATTTAGTAACATTTAGTACTTTTCGTATAATTTTAGTACTTAATTGGAAACCCGTTCCAAATCCCAATCTAAGATACCAACAAAATTTCACTGTTTCAGTTTTAGTCCTTTACCAAATACCAAATTAAGTACTATTTAGTGCTTTTTGTACAATCATAGTACACATTTCCAAAAACACCTCCATATCGCAATTCCAGACACCAACAGAGACCTCAGTATCAAATTTAGAACAACGTAGTACTATTGGAACAATTATGTTACACATTTCCGAAACTGGCATCAGTTATCAATCCTTGATAGCAACAGGAACCTCGGGATCAAATTTCGAGATTCCAGATCTATACATTCACAAAATCCCAAATTTAGTAACATTTAGTACTTTTCGTATAATTTTAGTACTTAATTGGAAATCCGTTCCATATCCCAATCTAAGATACCAACAAAATTTCACTGTTTCAGTTTTAGTCCTTTACCAAATACCAAATTAAGTACTATTTAGTACTTTTCGTACAATCATAGTACACATTTCCAAAAACTCCACCATATCGCAATTCCAGACACCAACAGAGACCTCAGTATCAAATTTAGAACAATGTAGCACTTTTCGTACAATTATAGTACACATTTCCAAACCACCGCTAAATCTTGGCCACAGACACCAAGTGTGTCATTAATAATAAATTTCAGGATTTTAGCACTATCCCTTCACCCAACACCAAATTTAGTACCACTTAGTACTTTTCGAACTATCATAGTACACATTTCCAAAACTACCTTTATATCCCAAATACCAACAAAGACCTCAATATTACATTTGAAGATACCAGTCCTACCCCTTCACCCAATACCAAATTTAGTACCAATTAGTACTTTTCGTATAAATGTAGGACGTTTTTCCACAACAACCACAAAATCTCAAACACAGGTACCACCAGTAATTTAAATTTCAAATTTTCGGGTTTCAGCTCTTTTCATTCACTTAATACCAAATTTAGTACCATTCAGTACTTTTCGTACAATTATAGTACACATTTCGAAAACCACCTTCATATGTGTCCGGGCTACGCAAGAACAGCGAACCTAATATCAATTTTTAGATTTCAAGCACTATCTATTCATCCAATACAAAATTGTACCAAATATAGTAATAATAAGTACTTTTCGTGCACTTTTTGTGCACCTTTCCAAAACCTACCACCAACAGGGACCCTAATACAAAATTTCAAAATTCCAGCTTTATCCGTGCACCGTAAACCAAACTTATCCAAATTTTAGAACCATTTTGTACAGTTCGCACACTTAGTACATATTTTTCAAACTACATACCTTCATAAATCAAACTTACCTTCCAATCTAGATTCTCATACCAAATTTCAAGTTTTTGGGTCTTTCCGTTCACACGATACCAAATGGTATCATTTTAGAAGTTTAGTAGCATTTGAGTGCTAGTATCCTTAAGGTTCGAATTTCCAAAAACCCTTTGATACGTTTAACCTGCACTCTATCAGTCACTATCATTCCAAATCTAGCTCATTCCGTTTGTTCAATAGTACATTTTAGCAGTTTTCGTACCCTTTCAGCATGTATTTCAGAAAACCCACGCCTACGCACCAAGACTGACCTGACTGACTCGTACAACATTTCAAGATTCGATCTTCAGCCGCTTCGTCGCGGCCTTGTTTCTCAGTCAGTCAGTTATATCACTACTCTGTTCCTTGGATTATATTGAGACACCCTGATGTAGATTCTCTGGAAACTATTATCAGTGCATCTTCTTCAGATGTACAGATCTTCTTTTAATGATCCATCGACATCCTAATAAAAAAAACCATCTAAAATTGCTTCTCAAAAAAAAAAAAAAATTCAAAAATATTTCCAAAATATTTCCAAAATGATTCACGTCTGGTAAACTTCTCAATAAAATCATCTTCGTTTCATTACGGTATATTTATATTGTGATCAAATAAAAAGAAACACGTCATGGAAGGCGCCGAAAAAAACGATTTTGAAAACCTGAAATGTAAATCATTCGTGTTATTCAAATTTGCATTCAAAGAAAAGTGGGCTACTTTGTCAGTGGTCGAAAGAAAACAGAATAACTTCATAAATTTCATCACATTCTTATATTCCATTCCTTCCATCTGCCATTGCGCTTTGTTTACACTTTTTATTTATTCGTTTTTATTGGAAATATCGATTATGACTCGTTTTTTTTTCTTTCGTTTTTTTTTTAATTGTTTGAATGCAAAAACTTGTGATTTACCGCTAAATTTAAATGGTTAGCAACTGACTGATGGACAAAGAGGCGGACGGACTAACTACCCAACAGCAGCAGCAGTTTAACTGGAAAACGAAAAACAAAACAAAAAGAAGACACATCGTGGCTCATAAACTCTGCTGTCATTTTTATTTATATTTTTGCTGGTGATAATTACTTTTTTTTTCTGGTGGAAGAAATATTTTTATGGGAATTCCGGACTTGAATAAATCTTCAACTCATTTGGAGAAATGATTTATGGGACCACTTACTCCATAGATGTGAAGATGTTAGGCCAAAAGATTATGAAATCGTTGGTAATAGAGATGAAAAAGCTCAAACGAGATACATCGCGGCTTCAAGCGATTACTAGAAAAAAAAAAAATAGCTAAGGGTTGATTCTGTCAATTCTCGAAGGCTGTTGAACCCCTCGGGAAATAAGGAAAAAATTCGACATGCTTTACGCCTAAATGCCTTGTATACGACAATGCCCATAAGTTTCAAGACAGAATACAGCTTCATGAACCTTTAAAATCCTCTTCGACAACAATAGCTGCAGGTGTGAAGAATAAACCTTTGCAAAAACTAAACTCATCTTCTTTTCTCCAGCTACTAAAACAGCACAGTCGATTTTAAAATTAGAGCTAAAAAGAGAACACAATGTGTCGGCGTTTCGAATGTTTACATGGAAAAATTACCTAAATAGAGGGGACAAGTTCCCATCTCTCTCACATTTTTGAAAGTTTCTGCCGAATTTGCCTTGAAACAATTTAAAAAAATTATCTGTCGGTATTGCCGACATATGTATACCCTCAGCCAATGTTCGATTATTTAAACATATTTCGATTTATTTTATGATTATTCAAAATTTTTGACCCTCTATGGAGTAGGTTTCGAAGGAATAGGGCAATATTGCCCATTCCGTATCAGACCTAAATGAATATGACATAAATACTACGGCACGCCAGGTTTGAAATATACTGAGATGAAAAAACTGCAACCAACTTCAGAATGCTGTCATTTCTAAGCCACTCGTCGGACAGTGACAGCTCATTATATTGTTTACAAGCGTACAAAAACATTTTGTTGAGAATTTTCCAGAAAAAAAGTTATTCGTGATGGAATTCAAGCGTGATATTGTGGTTTCTTTATATTTGGCTGGAAAACGACAAGTGGCTATCGTTAGAGCACTCCAACATTTAAATGTGAATAAATCATTTGTGTCTCATACCATCGCTCGTTACCCTGATACTGGTAGCGTAGCCCAACGTCAAGGAAGTGGACAAAAGAAAGCAGCAAAATCAGCGCAAATGGTTCGAAAAATAAAGAAGCGACTTGATCGAAACCCGCGGCGCAGTGGCCGAAAAATGGCTCTTGAGCTGAGCATATCGCAGTATTCGTGTTTACTTGCCAATGAGGTCAGCTGAAAATGTCACCTTCGATTGGCCACCAGAACTCAAGCGCCGGCCATGGTGATGGCAGCCGATGGTCGCTCTCCGCTTGTATTAATCGACCGTGGCATTAGAATAAATGCCGAATATTATGGCGAAAATATTCTGCAGGGTGTATCAAAGCGGTGGAAACACACACATTTTGGCCGCAGATCTTGGACATTCCAACAAGACTCAGCACCGTCGGACTCAGCACGCGCCACCCAAGAATGGTAACAAAATGAGGTTCCTTGCTTTATTTCCAGCGCACAATGGCCACCAAAATCTCCGGATACCAATCCGTTAGACTAGTTTGTCTGGAGTATTTTGGAAAGCAAGGTTGGCAATAAAAAATACCAAAGTGTCGATCACCTCAGCGCTTCGCCGGGAATGGGCCAAAATACCGCAGAACAACATTCGGGCAGCGTGTGACGATTTCATTGGCCGTTTGAAGGCCATAATTCGTGCCTAAGGTGAGCAATTCGAACAAATCTAAACTTATTCTAAAAGTTGATGCTATTTCCGAC
The DNA here is from genome assembly GCF_030504385.1 of Musca domestica. Taxonomy (NCBI): domain Eukaryota; kingdom Metazoa; phylum Arthropoda; class Insecta; order Diptera; family Muscidae; genus Musca; species Musca domestica. The sequence continues at coordinate 3,251,930 of NW_026712334.1, read as the reverse complement.
ATTTTTTCCTTTTCTTTCAATAAAATTAAAAAAATTTTAAAAATTATGTCCTTTGACTTTGTTGCAGTTTTTTATCTCACCCTGTATCTCATATAAAGTATAGGAAGTAGTCGATATAGTCTAAATATAGCTTAATCAGACTTAGGTCAGATACAAATTGGACAATATTGGCCAACTGCTTCGGAACCTAGCCCATAAAGGGTCAACAGTTAGAATAATCATAACTCAAGATAAACCCGACTGATTTTTATACCCTACAACACTATGTGTTGGGGGTATTATAAGTTTGATTGGGCCAGAATTTATGTAACACCTCGAAATATTGGTTTCCCATATAGGAAAGTATATATGGATCTTCCTAGCTCGCCGAGCTGAGTCGATCTAGCTATGTATGTCCGTCCGTCCGTCTGTCCATGTTAATTTGTAATCACGCTACAGGTCGCAATTATGGCCCGATCCTAACGAAATTTTGCACGAAGGTGGGGTTAGGGTCAGAATAGAAGCCTATTTCGGAGATGATCGCCAAATGTTTAGGGGTTGAAATGGACCAAATACTGAAAATATGTCAGATTTTGCAGTAGCTATACAGGTCGCAATTATAGACCAATCGACGCGGAATTTCGCATGTAGCAAGAGTTTAGGGCGGGGAAGAAACCTACCAATTTGGGTGGTCATCGGATAATATTTAGCGTGTAAAATAGACCATATCTTTTTTGTTGAAAAAATTCAACATTTTTCATTAAACCGCGAATATTTTAAATCCCGGTGAAATCACAAAGCCATGACAAGGTTACTTCTGATCTTTACATTGATGTTAACACCCAACAAAACGGATATATAGCAAAATATGTGCGATATATATGTCTATCAAAGAAGACATCATTGAAAGATATCTTATATGTCGAGAACGGCTGAACTGATTTCGACAGTTCTAATTAATTCAGAATGTCCTCTTGGCAGGAAAGAAAAAACGTCTAAAAAAAATCGCATAAAAATATCTCTCTAAGGATGAAAATATTGATTTTGTAACATTTTCTCATATTTTTCAATTCTGTCATATTTTTGGCATATTTTCATTTTGAATTAAACATTTGTTAATATTTCTACAGCTATCAAAACTAAGTAGTTAGGATATCAGGATATCATATACAGATCGCATTTATGGCCCGATCCTTACGAAATTTTGCATGGGGATAAGATGAGGGTCAGAATAGAAGCCTACTCTTTTTGGAGATGATAGCCATATATTTAGGGGGTGGAAAGGACCAAAAACTGCCAAATTGTCAGCAGGTCGTAATTATCGCCCGATCCTCACGCACATTTGAATGGGGGTTACCGGTCATTGCAAAAGCCAAGCAGTTTTGGATGGCCATCCAAAAATATTCATTGTGTGAAATAGTTTGCCAACTTTTGTAGCCAAAATATGAAAATGTCCATTCCAGTGACTTTTTGGAGAATTCACAAACACAGGAAAGACACACTTCTGACTACTTCGTTAACCCTGATTTCGTTGAAGAATATAGTCAACTGTCTGTATCTCATATAGATGCGTTTCAGTCAAAAACCAATAATAAATGTTAATCTTTTGCCACTTCTGAGAGATTATAGGTCTTTGGGAAATATTGGTTCCAGATCTAGGAAGACCGTTTACGTGCAACATCTACCAATAAATAGGAAATGAGCAAATTAGTTTAAGTTGCTATTATTCGAAAGTTAGAGAACGGAACCTGATGGTTTTCTTTTATTATTTGTCACAATATCTTGTGGAATTCTTTCGAGTATTTCGCCTATATTAACTGTATCGTTTATTATAGTGTTGTAGGGTATTCAACGGTCGGCACCGCTCGACTGTAGACTTTGCTTACTTGTTCTAATATGTTTTTAATATTATCATGCACTATACAGCAATGCTAGAGGTTCAAAAGGTACCGACAAACATCGATTCAGAGTGTTAGATATAGTTCTCAAATTGTGACGCATTCAAATAAGGTTCATAGTTGGCATGATCGTCTTCACACAAATTCCCCATCTAAACTTATTTTGTTACGGAAGCTCTACTAAATGCGTATAGTAGTGTAGGGTATCATATAGTCGACCCCGCCCTACATTTGGCCTTTCCTTACAGGCTTGTTTTGAAAAACTTCCGTATAGGACTTAAAAAATCACCCTTTGCTTATGATTTTGCTGTGGTGGAATAAAAAGATATTTTCAATATTCGTAAATGTATTTGGGGATTCACTATATCAATAAATAAGCTGTGAGTCACTGTATGCGAAATAGTTTTTATAATCACTTGTGTTAATTCTTCAACATTTTTATACCCTCCACCATACTATGGAGGGTATATTAACTTTGTCATTCCGTTTGTAACTCCTCGAAATACTCATGTCAGACCCAACAAAGTATATATATTCTTGATCAGCGTAAAATTCTAAGACGATTTAGCCATGTCCGTCTGTCTGTCTGTCTGTCCGTCTGCCTGTCTGTTGTAATCACGCTATCTTTCGAACAAATTGAGATAGAAGGCTAAAATTTTGCTCACATATATATTTTGCCAGTAGGCAGGTTAAGTTCGTAAATGGGCCATGTAGGCCCAAGTTATCATATAGCCCCCATATAACGGTACCTCCCGATATTCGGTATTTTGATGATTTTAGCGACATTATTCACCGGAATTGTTCCAAATTTGGTATTTGAAGTTCGTAATAGATACTACAGCCTAAGACAGAAAATAACCTATGTAGGTCCACGTCTTCGTATAGCCCCCATATACCATACCCCCCGATATTCGGTATTTTTGATGATATTAGCGACATTATTTACCGGAATCGTTTCAAATTTGGTGTTTGAAGTTCGTAATAGATACTGCAGCATAAAACAGAAAATGGGCCATGTAGGTCCACATCTTCGTAGAGCCCCCATATACGATACCCCCGATATTCGGTACTTTGATGATTTTAGCGACATTATTCACCGGAATTGTTCCAAATTTGGTATTTGAAGTTCGTAATAGATACTACAGCATAAAACAGAAAATGGGCCATGTAGATCCACGTCTTCGTATAGCTCCCATACATCGTACCCCCCGATATTCGGTATTTTGATGATTTTAGCGACATTATTTACCGGGATTGTTTCAAATTTCGCATGTGAAGTTCGTAATGGATACTTCAGCCCATGTCAGAAAATTGTTTGTGCAGGTCCACGTCTTTGTATAGCCCCCATATAACGGTACCCCCTATATTCGGTGTTTTGGTGATTTTAGCTACATTATAAACAGATTTTTCTTCAAGTTTCGCATTTAAATATTGTAATAACTTATGAGAAAAGTTGCCACGTCATCGGTATTTTTAAGAATTTAACAGAATTTTTAACGGATTTTATTTTATTTATTTATTTATTTTTTTTTTTTTTGGAAATTGTCAAATTTCTACCAAATGGTGGAGGGTATTTAAAGTTCGGCCCGGCCGACCTTACAACTTTTTTACTTGTTTAAATATCAATGTATTCACTCAAAACATTGAAGTTTTTTTTAAATAAAATTTGGTTTGTTTCGTGAAAAATTTATTTTTAACCAACCTGATTATATTGTTCTCGGCTAGAGTTGCACAACAACATTTGGACCATTTTGAAAAAAAAAAATATATTTATATTTATTTTATAAATATATCCCTTCTTTTAAAGAGGGCTCGCATTCACTTCACTTTCGAAACATAAACTTTGGATTATATCTTGTATGCTCTGATTTTGATTTGATTTTTTTTTCAACTTAGCTGCAGGTTAATGAACTGCTCTTTCAAAAGATTGTGAAATAGATATCTCAATTGTGGAGAAGACTTAAGCCTTTTTTTCTTTCTTTATTTTTTCACTCTTCCGTTTCTTCTTTTTATTTTGGAATTTCACTTTAAAACACTTTTATTTTGTTTTATTTCGCTCTCGATCTTAATTTCGCTGATAAGCAACCGAATTCCATACACACTTGGAGTAGTAACTATTGTTTTGGAAGTGGACTGAAGTGACGGGACAACACACTGCGCACGATATTCAATTCCATGCGTTTATGGCAATGCAACGACCGAAAATACCGAAACCGAAAAGAAAGAAAAACAAAAGCAAAAGTATTGGAATATTTCGACGAATGTTGTTGATTTTTTTTTTTCAAAAGTAAATCCGACCCGGTTCGCGTTTGAATCATAACTGAAAACTTTCATACAACAATTAATGATGGAAAGGGACGAAATCCGATCGAATGTATGACGAACGTATGTCTGGTTGGCTGACTGACTGGCCATTAACCATAAGTATAGCCACTGGACTGGTCAGCAGAGTGAGGTGAGGGCTGAGGGGTACATAATGTGGTTGGTTAAGAAAAGAAAAAAAAACGTTAACAGCGACGTAGACAGTGGCTGAGCTCTAAACTCACCCAGCTAACAATTGGGGGGGGTGGGGGGGTTATGATGGTGAATATACAGCGTCGCTTTCATTGTTGTTGGTTGCTGATCGATCTACTGACACCACCGAGAGCCGACATTAAACATTTCCAACCACACACGCATTCAGGCACTTTAGTTAAACAGCAACATCAGCCGCTGCAATAATGCAGAGCTCAATTCGCTGGAAATATAATCAGAAACTAAACAAATGTTGGTTGCTGACTGCATTTTAGCTGTTGCCGGCCAATGCCTTCCATTTTTGTGTAGCTGTTTTAAATAAGGCAAAATTAATGTGAACCCGACTGCTAAATCAGCAACTAAGTAGTGGTGACTAAAAACGTTTCGAGCTATTAGGGGTTAATACATTATTTCCTACCCCCTCAGTCGTATACGCTCATTCACCGCAGCTGCCTCTCAGTAGAGCACTCTTTTTCTGAATTCTACAGTGGCGACTCGATAAATTGAACAAACGAGTAGAGTGGGGACCCAATAAGCTGGGGACGAGTTACGATGGAGGGCCAATGAATATGACAAAGTGTTTAAGTGGCAGGACCTTTTGCACTGTGGCATTACTAGCTCCTGCTTTAGAGTTACATAAGTCAAGTTTCGTTTGGTGGAGTCTTTATATTGCATTTGGACAAATATTAGACGTTTGGTGCACAATAAAAGGTAAATCGGACGAAGTTATATATGGGAGATATATCCAAACCTGATCTCGATAAAAATTAGCAAATGTATTTCTGAGCTGTATTTGATATATTTCCCCAAATATTGTTGTTGCAGAGTGTATATTACGGCGGCGGTGGACAAAAATAACAAATCGGATGAACAATATATATGGGAGCTATAGCTATATCTGAACCGATTTCGATCAAATTTGGCATACATATTTTCAGGCCTAATTTAGGTGTATATGCAAAATTCCATACAATTCGGGCTGATATTACACGTTTGGTGCACAATAAAAGGCAAATCGGACGAAGTTATATATGGGAGCTATATCTAAATTTTGGCCGATTATCTCCAATTTCAAATAGGGTTCGTCCTTGGGCCAAACAAATGATCTGTGCAAAATTTCATCTGGATCGGATAATAAAAGCGATCTGTACTTTGTTTACAAAAATACATGGACAGACGGACGGACGGACGGACATGCATAAATCAACTCAGAATGTGATTCTATGCAGATCATCAAAAGGAACTATGGGTCTATCTCGTTTCCTTTTGCCTGTTACAAACAAATGCACAAAGACATAATACCCTGACCACCTTGTGGTGTAGGGTATAAAAATAATAATAATCAAGCAGATCATGAAAGTAGAGCTCATCGAAGAAGACATGTGTATCGGCGAAAGAGGGCAACTCCCTCTTTTTATACCATACACCACATAGGGTTAAGGTATTATGTCTTTGTGCATTTATTTGTAGGCCCATAGTTACTTTTGAGGATCTTCATGGAATCACTTTCTGAGTCAATTTATGCATGTCAGTCCGTCCGTCTGTCCATGTATTTTTGTAAACAAAATGCAGATCTCATTTATTATCCGATTAAGATGATAATTTCCAAACAATATTTGTTTGGTCCAAGGACGAACCCCGTTTAAATTTGTGAGAATCGGTTCAAATTCAGATATAGCTTCTATATATATTTTCAACCGATTTCGATTTAACTATGCACCAAATGGCAAATTTCAGTCCAAATGACCTGAATTTTGGCACATCCTACCGAATATAGCTATAGCTCCGATATATGTGTTTTATGCGATTTGGTGTGAAAGTCCCTCACATGCGTAATATGCACTCCACAACAATAATCTTTGGTACCAGATATCAGATACAGCTTAGAAATAAGTCTTTAAAATTTTCTCAAGATCGGTTCACATTTGGTTATAATTCCCACATATATCTTTATGCGATTTCAGATTTATTGTGCACCAAATGGCCAATATCAGCTCAAATGGGCTGAATTTTGGCACTTCCGACCAAATTCAGCCTTAAAGGAAGTGTTTCAAATTTACAATCATATTTGATATCGGGCATCAGATACTGCTCGAAAATACCTCCGCCATATTGTATCGAAATCGGTTGAGATTTTTTTTCGTTGATATACATCTTCATCCGATTTTACGGCTATTGCTCTCAATATATGTAATATCAGCTCAAATTGAATAGATTGTTTTCATATTCAACCGAATTTTAGCATTTGGTGAAACTCGGTTCGGTGCATCTATTGCTCCAATAAATATTCTTTTAAGATAATCCTTATCGAAGTCATATCATGCACTATATAGTAATGTTATTTGCTTCATGATCTACCTCACATAAATTACCAATATAAACCTTTTTTGTTACGGAAGCTCTACTAAATACCCATAGTTGTGTAGTGTATGGTCCCGCCCAACTTTTGATCTTTCCTTACTGGTTTCTCAGGCATATGACTCAGAGTTAACGTTTTTAGACCCTAGGCCTCTTTGGACCAAATCCGTTTCAGGATATTTAGAGTCGATCTAGGGTGCTCACAATAACTCTCGAAGGGAGTAATCGATTTTGTCCAAACTTGGTAAGTTGTAATATTATTGTCAAACTTAGATCGAGTTCGGAGGTGGGGCAATATCCTCCCACTCTTTCTGGTGGAGAGATACACAAAATTCATAGAGAATAATTTACCGTATAGAACACGAATGGATTATCCAATTTTGTGCAAACTTTGCAAATCATAATATTTTTATCAGTGCTAGGGCAGGTGCGAAAATGGACAATAATGGTCTACTCCATCAAGTACCTCGTCCACAAAGTGTTAAAATGTTGGATAGTTGTAGTTGTTATAAAATATAAAATATGTTATAAAATATGAAATAAGAGTCCGACTGTCTTCAAATTTTGTACATCTTAATATCTCTACCAACAGAATATCCGACTACTCCTTCTAGTACCTCCCGACACAACGGGTAAAAAATTTGAATGGTCATGAAGCTGACAAAACTCGGAATGAGCATTTGATTCCTTTCAAACTCGTCACACTGCAATATTTCTATCAACAGAAGATCTGGTGTGAAGATGGTCGATAACAGTAACAAAACGCTCACAAATTTTGAAATCAAATTCCACACATCCCAATATATTTATTAATGCAAGATCCTTCCTCCATCTCGTACCTCATTTACCATTTTTAAATTGTTGCTCCTACTAATTTTCTTTTATCAGTAGTAGATGAAGTGGAATACTTCGGTCCACTATAACTGGTACCTCACGCAACTTCAACTTTTTTTTTCAAAAATGATAACATATCTCATATAAAGTGAAGGAAGTATTCAAATTGCGAGATATGGACCACAACTGGCACGCTGTAATACTTATATAAGTTTTAGGTGAGATACGAAATGGATAATATGGGCCAATTCTTTCTGAAACACCTCCTTAAGGATCCAAATTTTGAATAATAAAAACTCTTTTCAAACGGGATAGTAGAAGGTCAAAATATTCCACAGAATTATTTGGCATAAAATTTTACTATAGCTCCTAGAATACATCAAAAGTCTTAATCTTGCCTATACGCCAGAAATTCATAAACTGGGTGAGATAAAAAAAAACTTCAACAAAGTCAAACGCCATAATTTTTAGATTTTTTTTTAATTTTATTGAATGAAAGCAAAAAATGTCGAAAATAGCATCAAATTTTAGAATAAGTTTAGATTTGTTCGAATTGGTCACCTTTGACACGAATTATGGCGTTCAAACGGCCAATGAAACTGTCACACGCTGCCCGAATGTTGCTCTGCGGTATTTTGGCCCATTCCCGGCGAAGCGCTTGCTTGAGGTGATCGACACTTTGGTATTTTATAATGCCAACCTTGCTTTCTAAAATACTACTGACACAATAGTCCGGAGATTTTGGTGGCCATTATGCGCTGGAAATGAAGCGACCCATTCTTGGGTGGCGCGTGCTGAGTGCGATGGTTCTGAGTTCTGTTGGAATGTCCAAGGTCTGTGGCCAAAATGTTAGCGTGTCCAAGGCTTTGATACACCCTCCAGAATATTTTCGCAATAATATTCGGCATTTATTGTTGTGATGCCACTGACGATTAATACGAGCGGAGAGCGACCATCGGCTGTTAAGGCGGCCCACACCATCACCATGGCCGGCGCTTGAGTTCTGGTGGCCAACCAAAAGTGCACATTTTCAACTAACCTCTTTGGCAAGTAAACACAATAATTTGCTTTGTTTACAAACTGCTGGACAAGGAATGTTTTCTCATTGGAAAATCCCAAATTCGGCAGTTTACCACTTTAGGCGAATTGAAGCAACTCTTTAGCTCTTTTGAGTCTATTTTTTTCTGCTGCGGTGTAAGTTCTTGCACTTTTGGAATTTCAATGGCTTTACCCCGAGATCATTTTTCAATATTTGCCGAATGGAATATTGCGATATGTTCAGCTCACGAGCCATTTTTCGGCCACTGCGACGCTGGTTTTGATCATTTCTTTTCGACCCATTTCTGTGATGTTACTGTTTCCTTTCGTCCTCTTCCTTGACGTCAGGCTACGATACCAGTATCACGGTAACAAGCGATGGTACGAGACACAAAAGATTTATTCATATTTAAATGCTGGAGTGCTCTAACGATAGCCACTTGTGATTTTCCAGCCAAATATAAAGAAATCCATCACAAATAACTTTTTTTTCCGGAAAATTTTCACCAAAGTTCTTTTGTATGCTTGTAAACAATATAATGAGCTGTTCCTGGAATAATTTTAACAGCTGTCGGATGAGGGGCTTAGAAATGACAGCAGTCTGAAGTTGGTTGTAGTTTTTTCATCATGGAAACTTTGAATAAAACATTTGAAGAAGTTGCTCCTAAAATTTCGATTTTTTGTGAGGAATTAATCATTTCAATCATTTCATTGAATCGTGATTTCAACAGAAGAGATGGCTAATTCGGCAAAAAATTTTATTTTAATCAAATTGGGTCTAAGGTGTTTCAAGCGTAATAACAAACTCAATATACCCTCTGCGGGAGGTTATACAAATTTCAGAACTGAGTTTACAGAGTTACTTTGCGCTTTTTTTTTCAATTATTTGAGCCCACTGTTGCACAATTGGTGTGTCATACATGACAGTATTATTGTAGTATGTCTCAATATCTTTTCTTCGCTTTTATTCGAAACATAAATGGAATTCCTAGAAGATAAGCTTTGTGACGACACCGCAGCAACAAACAACCGCAATTTGACACCCACCCACAAAAGCAAAACATGCCGCCTTTTAAGGCCAAGCCGCGCGCCTTCATAGACACACACAGGAAGATGTTTTGGGCCGCACCCCCTTCTAACGAAACTAGTTAGCATCGTTGTCCAGTATAGCCAAATAGACAATATGTCTATTTGATTAAATAAGGAAAAAAAGAAGAAACAGACGATAAACAGCATAACCGGATAACTGATAAAAAAAGAAAAACGTTTTACGGGAAGTGGATAAGTTTTGAACACGCGGTCGTGGTCGTGGCATGACTAAATGTGTAAACGCAGTCAGACTTATTATCTCTTCACATTAAAAATACATTTCTGGCATAATGTGTGACAATTAATGGGAAAAATTATCAGCTGTAATGTGTCAGGGAGAGACAGAGAGAGAGAGAGAGAGAGAGAGAGAGAGAGAGGGAGGGAAAAGTAAGTTCAAGACGGGCTCTTAGGACAGTGGGTTATTTTCGGATGAATGAAAAGTGAAATTTTTGTACGTTTTTATACCCTCAGCCATATGGCACAGAGGGTATATATCATTTGATATGGCCAGCGCGTGCCTCATCGAAATAACGGTTTTAGACCCTAGGTCTCTTTGGATCAAATCCGTTTCAGGACATTTTGTTTGGAAAATATTTTACTGAACAAAAAGCGAAAGGATGATCCGATTTTGCAGGAACTTTACAAATCATTACCTTCCACCCCCACCCCGAAAATGTGATTTTATAATCCGATTGTCTTCAAACTTTATACATCACAATACTTTTTTTCTGGCACCTCCTCCACAAAGGGTCAACATTTTGAATATCCATGAAGCTCATAAAACGAAAAAGTAACTTAAGATTTGCTGTGAATGTGGGATATATTGGTCTATTCCTTCTGATACCTCCCCCACAAAAGGGTCAAAATTGTCAATATCCATGAAGCTCATAAAACGCGGAATTAACATCCGATATTTATATCAACACAATATCTGTTATAAAAATGGTAAAAATCCGACCATTTTTTCGATACCTCCCCACAGAGGATCAAATTTTTGAATAACCAAACCGATTATAAAATCCGAAATATGCATCCGGTTCTTTTCGTATTTTAAACAACCCATTATTTCCACTAACACAAGATCTGCTGTGAAGATGGAATATATCGGTCTAGTCCTTCTGGTAGCTCCACCACAAAAGGTCAAAATTTTGAATATCCATGAAGCTCATAAAACTCGAAATTAACATCCGATTCCATTCACACTTGGTACATGTCAATATTTCCACCAGAAATATTGAGATGTGCCAAGTCTAAATAGAATCTGATGTTAATTTGGTGTTTTATGAGCTTCATGGGTATTCAAAATTTCGAAACTTTGTGGGGTAGGTACCAGAAGGAGTGGTCCGATACATCCCATGTTAATACCATTTGAAGACGTTCGGATCCTTACATCACATTATTTAAGAGTTATAATTATTCAAAATGTTGACCCTTTGTGGGGGAGATACTTGATGGAGTGGACCGATACTGTCCATTTTCGCACCCGACCTAGCACTGACGCAAATATTAGGATTTGCAAAGTTAGAGCCAAATCGGCTAATCGTTTCTCTTTCTGTGCAAAAAATATATTATATATATATATATATATATATATATATATATATATATATATATATATATATATATATTTTTTTTTTTTTTTTTTTTTTTTTTTGAAAACTTTGACCTTTTGTGGGGGAGTTACCAAAGAAGTGGGCCGATGTATTGCCTCTTAACACCAGACCTTGTGTTAATAAAATTATTGGGATGTGTGGAATTTGAAGACAATCGGACTGTTATATCACATTTTATAAGAGCTTTAATTATTCAAAATGTTGACCCTTTGTGGGGGAGGACCCTGATGGGGTGGACCGATATTGTCCATTTTCGCACATGACCTAGCAGTGATGAAAATATGAGGATTCGCAAAGTTCGAGAAAATTGGGTTATCTTTTCTCTTTCTGTGCAATAAATAATTTTCTTTGAAAATTTTGAGATTTTGTGTGGGAGGTACCTGAAGGAGTGGGCCGATATTGCTCATCTCCGAACTCAATCTAAGTTTGATAAAAAATATTACGATGTACCAAGTTTGAATCAAATCGGATACTCCCTTCGAGAGTTATCGTGCGCACCAGCCAGGCAGACGGACGGACGGACATCGGTAGATCGAATCCAAATGTTCTAAAACGGATTTGGTCCAAAGAAACCTAGGGTCCAAAACCATTATTTCGACAGGGCTGAGGGTATAAAAAATCTATAGGATTTTTTTTCTGAAGAAAACCCCTGTGCAATAGAGCCTCGGCGTACATTGTTTTTTAAAAACTATCAAAATCATAAAATATATTGATAGTTTTGATTATGTTGTTCAATAAATAATATTTCAGCGCATTTTGTGTAAAGAAAGTGATACATTAATTTGCGTCATGTTTCTCCAATCCCCATTAAGAAGACGAGGCTCCAGTGTCGTCTTCAAATATCCGATGTTTATTATTATATTTTTAATTATGCCAAAAAAGCTATTTGCACCCACTGTAACTGAATTGTAATTCAGCCAATGATGACTAGTCAGTCACAACGTGCAGCAAGTGGTTTAAACGACCGACTAACCGACTGACTACCTTTAAATTGAGTCATTTTTTCAACTGAAAAAAAAAATCGAGACTTCATAATTTGTCGTATGATATTTCATTTAAATAATGACGTGGTAGAAATTCTTTTAAACCGCGTGGAGTAACTCATCAGTGAAACTGAAAGCAATTACAACAAATAAAGCGGATGATTAACAACAGTTGGAAATTATGACTGTTTCTCTATAAAAAAAAACCGACAGAATAGCAAACACAAGTTTTTATAAGTTTTGATTGATAACAACAACACAACTCAACAAAAAATACCACCACCTCCAACAGAATGAAATTCTCAATCCAAGACCAATTGCGGTAGGTAAGTTAAGCAAAAAAAACTTTATCTCCGTAAAACGAAGGGCAGCGACGAGGTTTCTAGCCAGCAAAAATCGCATTACCAAACATTGGATCTAATGAGAACATTTGTCGACAGATGTACAACCTCAGAAAATTTTGATTATTTAAATATAATTTGACTTCAAAATGATGACCCTTTATGAATGTGGCTCCGTGGAAATGAGCCAATATTGTGCGTTTTCGTCACTTCATATGAGATATGTGACAATTTTTGGAAAAATTCATTTTATGGGGGGGGGGGGAAGTACCAGAAGGAGTTGACCCACATATTCCATAATCGATGTGCCGTGTTTGAAAATAATCGGATGCTTTTTGGTGTTTGATGAACTTTACGGTTATTCAAAATTTTGACCCCTTTGTGGGGGAGGTACAAAAAGGAGTAACCCGATATATCCCATCTTCACGACATATCTTGTGTTAATAAAACAAGTAAAAAAGCTGTAAGTTCGGCCAGGCCGAACTTTGAATACCCTCCACCATTTGGTACGAATTTAACAATTTTCAAAAAAATAAAGGGATTTTAAAATTCTGTTAAAATCATGTAGCCGTATATTAGAGACTATATGGCAACGCGGACCTGCATAGGCAACTTTTGTCACAAGGCAACTTTTGTCACAAGGCAACTTATATCAAAATATTCAAATGCGCAACTTGAAAAAAAATCTGTTTATAATGTAGCTAAAATCGTCAAAATACCGAATATAGGGAGGTACCATGATGGTTATAAAACGTGGATCTGCACAAAAAATTTTTTGTCATAGGCTGTTATATCGAACTTCACGAACTTCAAATGCGAAATTTGAAACAATTCCGATAAATAATGTCGCTAAAATCATCAAAATACCGAATATCGGGGTGTACCATTATATGAGGGCTATACGAAGACGTGGACCTGCACAGACAATTTTCTGTCATAGGCTGTAGTATTCATTAAGAATTTCAAATGCGAAAAATTTGAAACAATTCCGGTAAATATGTTCGCTAAAATCATGAAAATACCGAAGATCGGGAGGTACCATTATATGGGGGCTATACGAAGGCGTGGTCCTGCACAGACAATTTTCTGTGATAGGCTGTAGCATCCATTACGAACTTCAAATACAAAATGTGAAACATTTCTGGTAAATAATGTTGCTAAAATCATCAAAATACCGAATATCGGGAGGTACCGTCATATGGGGGCTATAGGAAGACGCACAGACAATTTTATGTCATAGGCTGTAGCATACATTACGAACTTCAAATACTAAATTTGAAATAGTTCCGGTAAATAATGTCGCTAAAATCATCAAAATACCGAATATTGGGGGGTACCGTTATATGGGGGCTATACGAAGACGTAGACCTACATGGCTTATTTTCTGTCTTAGGATGTAGTATCCATTACGAACTTCAAATACCAAAATTGAAGCAATTCCGGTAAATAATGTGGCTAAAATGATCAAAATACCGAATATCAGGAGGTACCGTTACATGGGGGCTATCCGAAGACGTGTACCTATGTGGCCCATTTTCAATACCAAAAGTCCTGCAGACATAGTACATATTTGAGTAACATTTTATCAACCTACTTCATTTCGTTCGGAAGCTAGAGTGATTTCCACAGACGGACAGACGGACGGACATTGATAAATCGACATAGAATTTTATGCTGATCAAGAATATATATACTTTGTGGGGTCTAAAATGTATATTTCGAGGTGTTACAAACGGAATGACAAACTTAATATACCCTCCATACTATGGTGGAGGGTATAAAAAGGGGGATGTGTAAAATTTGAAGAGAATCAGAAGAGTATTTCATATTTTACAAGCGTTTTGTTTATTCGCCCATTTGTGGGGGAGCACCAGAAGGTGTGAACCGATATATCTCACTGTCACACCTGATCTTGTGTTGATAGAAATATTGGGCTGTGCCGAGTTTTAAAATAATCGAATGCTTTTTAGCGTTTGATGAACTGCACGGTTATTAAAAATTTTGACCCCTTTATGGAGAGGTACCAGAAGGAATAGGCCGATATACACCATCTGCACGACAGATCTTTAGTCAATAACAAAAAATGCCATGTGTGAAATTTTAAGACCAGCCAGCCAGACAGACAAACAGATTTCGTCCAAAGATACCAAAGATCTAAAACCGTTATTTCGATGAGGCACATTTTGGCCATATCAAATGATAGAAGAAGCAAAGTGTAGCAGCTGTCATTGTTTATGCATCTTCTAATTGCGAGAAAAATAAAGCTTGTAATCTGATAAATAGGACACAATCCTCATAATCCTACCGATCCTACTGGGTGGACTTGGAGTTGATATTCAGCCCCGCATAACGATTTTACTTTCAATACCTACATTATGTACAGGGTTGCCCATATTCGACGGACCCATCTGGCAACGCCATAACTTCTGACAGAGATGTCACATCGCTTAATGACATACCGCGTTTGAAGCGTCAGTCCAAGCAGATTTTTACCATGAACCAATACACGCCACGCGAGCGCTCTGAAATAGTTGAAATTTACAAGAAGTCAATTGTGAAAACTCAACGTGCTTTTAAAATACTAAAAAATGTGAGAAGTGAGCCTTCTAAGAACAAAGAACGAAAAATTTTCGACTGGTAAGGCTCTTTCTAATCCGAAGAGGCCATATAAAAGTCGACCAAGGCGATCAGCCGAGAATATCGCTGCCGTACGAGCCAGTGTTGAGAGGTCCCCAAGAACATCCCAAAAACGCCGTTCTCAGCAGTTGGGCATGGCTCGGTCCACTTTACAACGGATTATTCGCATTGATTTGCATTTGTTCCCGTGCAAAATTCAATTGACGCAAAGAATGTTGCCTGCGGACAAGCCTCGTCGATTGGAATGGGTCCAAAGAGTCATCGAAATGGCCGAAGATGACGAGCCATTTTGGAACAAAATTATCATGAAGCTCATTTCACATTGAATGGGACCGTAAATAAGCAAAATTGCCGTTTTTACGCCACTGAAAATCCTCAGGAGATTCTAGAAGTGCCTCTTCATGACGAAAAAGTCACAGTTTGGTGCGGCGTTAGTGCGAAAACGGTCATTGGGCCGTTTTTCTTCCAAAATGAAAATGGCCATGCTGTTACCATCAATCAGGAGCGTTATCGCGACATGATGACCAATTTTGTGATGCCAATTATTCGTCGAAAGCGTATGAGGCAGTTCTGGTTTCAACAAGACGGCGCTCCACCGCACACAAGTCGTATAACAATCGATTTTCTGTAGAATTTGTTTCCGGGCCGTTTGATGTCGAAAAGTGTTGATTTGGACTGGCCACCGCGTTCGCCCGATTTGACGCCGCCTGACTTCTTTTTGTGGGGATATTTGAAGTCAAAGGTTTACGTTAACAAGCCAAGGACCGTAGAAGAGCTCAAGGACAACCAGAAGGAATAAGGTGAAGAAATAACGATGGAAAATGCAGCAAAGGGCACAATACGTCATCAACGCTAGAGGCGGCCATTTGAGAGATATCATATTCAAAAATTGATGTAAACAAATCTACTTGGAACAAATTAAATGATTAACATTGCCAACCGCCAAATTTTTCTTTTTTTTCTTTGATTTAAAAAAAAAAAAAAAAAACATGGGTCCGTCGAATATGGGCATTCATGGAGAATAATATTGTCACCTTACCAATTCTTTGTCAATTTATTTTAGGAAAATAATCACACTTACCTGAAAAGAAGAAAAGGAAATATTAAATATTGGGCATTTTAAAAAATATTAGGTATTATAAGAACGTTATAAAAAAAAAATAAAAAAAATTGTATAAGAAAAATCCATGTTAGTGAGAGGGGGATATCGAGAGTGAGAGGGGATCGAGAGTGAGAGAGAGAGAGGGGATCGAGAGAAAGAGTGGGGGATATGGAGAGGGAGAGGGGGGTTATTAAGTCCTTTTGAAATATACTATCCGGAAAAATCTTTGAAGATATTCTATCGGCAGACACATCTTATCTTATGTATAGAAGACATTTCGAAGGACTTGTATACGCGTAAGACCTGTTGAGCATTTCATTATAAAAATGTTATTTTATTTCTAAGAAAAGAAATCTGACAGGAAACGTTTAAAAAGGTAAAAGGTGTATATTTAAAATCGTTAAAAGGACTTTTTTAAAAGTCTTACAGATAGATGTAAAACATATCTGCAGAAAAATGATTTTAACAAGGTATTCCATGTCCATTGGAGACCTTTCATACGATTACGACTTTTTTAATACCTTTAATCTGAAAAAAAAAACTTTTTGATTTTTTTACCCACAAAAAATACATTGTCACATAAGTACCGTCAGACAGTCGCTGATAAAGAACGTATATATCTTAAGAACACCAATAAAATTTCTTCTGGGGTATTTTGAAGGCCTTTGTGCATCTATTTATCAAAAAAAAAAAAAAAAACGTGGAATTTTGCACGTACGATTAGATTGGATATGAAAATAAGTATGCCAAATTTAATCGAAATCGGTTCTGATATAGCTATAGCTCCCATATATATATATATATATATATATATATATATATATATATATATATATATATATATATATATATATATATATATATATATATATATATATATATATATATATATATATATATATATATATATATATATATATATATATATATATATATATATATATATATATATATATATATATATATATATATAAATATATACATATATATATATATATATATAATATATATATATATATATATATATATATATATATATATATATATATATATATATATATATATATATATATATATATATATATATATATATATATATATATATATATATATATATATATACAGTACAACATTAAACCTCAGCAGTCCATGTTCTCCATCCAATACTTCGAAGTTTATTACAACCATTTGTCTTCCTTTTATACCTCGTCCATTCAAACACCTACCGACTTGTTTCCCGGTGTTTTATTAGAGTTGCAAGCCGACAAACAATTTCCCTCTATCATAACTTTGTTCTCCAGGAAAAATGCTATTTCCCTTTTTGTTACAGAATCCCAGCATAGATGGAAAATAGAAAAAAGCTGATGGTTGTATTCAAACAAAAGAAATAAAACAAAAACAATACAACAAACAAACGTATTTCCTATCGTCGTGAATTATCATTACATCAGCTGCATTTACAGCAGCACTCGAAACAAAGCAGAGCAATCATTGACAGGTTGTATTCCGTGGAAATACAGGATGTATTTAAGTGTAATAGAACGTAAATGTCCCTAACCTTTGGGGAACCGCGATGAACAAAATGGGGGGGGGGGGGGGGGGGTGAAGGGTTACAACATGGAGGACATCCTGTAAGTAGAATTACTTGCTCAAGCTATTCCTCATTTCCAGGAATTTTTAAATTTCATTGCACTGAGTGAAATCTAAAGATCTATAATAAGATATCTTATCGTAAGTCATACGTTAATATATTTATTGCCACTTTAAACAATGAGAACGGACCAAGAACCCGGATATTTGACCCGAAATTTCACGGATATACTGAAGCGCTATATTGCTATTTTTATACCCTCTGCTATATGGCTACAGAGGGTATATATCATTTGATACCGTCAAAAGTGCCTAGTCGAAATAATGGTTTTAGACCCTAGGTCTCTTTAGACCAATTCTGTTTCAGAACATTTGGAGTCGATCTACCGATGTCCGTCCGTCCGTCCGCCCGTCTGTCTGTCTGTCTGGCTGGCTGGTGCGCACGATAACTCTCGAAGGGAGTATCCGATTTGATTCAAACTTGGTACATCGTAATATTTTTGTCAAACTTAGATCGAGTTCAGAGATGAGCAATATCGGCCCACTCCTTCTGGTACCTCCCACACAAAATGTCAAAATTTTCAAAGAAAATAATTTATTGCACAGAAAGAGAAAGGATAATCCGATTCTGCTCAAACTTTGCGAATCCTCATATTTTCATCAGTGCTAGGTCATGTGCGAAAATGGAAAATATTGGTCCACTAAATTAGCGCCACCCCCCCACAAAGGGTCAAAATTTTGAATAATTAAAGCTATTATAAAATGTGATGTAAGAGCCCGATAGTCTTCCAATTCCACACAACCCAATAATTTTATTAGCCCAAGGTCTGTTGCAAAAACGGAATGTATCGGTTCACTACTTCTGGTACCTTCCCCACAAAAGGCCGAAATTTTCAAAAAATATTTTTTGCACAAAAAGATAAACGATAATCCGATTTTGCTCGAAATTTGTAAATCCTCATATTTTCATCAGTTCTAGGTCATGTTCGAAAATGGACAATATCGGTCCACTCCATCAAATACCTCCCCCACAAAGGGTCAAAATTTTGAATAAATTCAACTCGTTGTTGCAAAATGGCCAGGCTTAAAAAATGTGATGTAAGGGTCCGATTGTCTTCAAATTTCTCATATACCAATATTTTTATTAACACAAGGTCTGGTGTTAAGAGGCAATACATCGGTCAACTTCTTTTGGTACCTCCCCCACATAAGGTCAAAATTTTCAAAAAATGTATATATAAAATATATTTTTTATATATTTATACCGAAACGTGAACCGATTTTATTCTAACTTTGCAAATCCTAATATTTGCGTCAGTGCTAGGTCGGGTGCGAAAGTGGACAGTATCGGTCCACTCCTTCTGTACCTCCCCCACAAAGTGTCGAAATTTTGAATACCCACGAAGCTCATAAAATGCCAAATTAATACCCGATTCCGTTTAGACTTGGTACATCTCAATATTTCTATCAATACAAGATCTGTTATAAAGGTGGTATAGATTGAACCATTTCTTCTCCTCCATACATAATTTAGAAAAACAAAACACTCAAATAAAGCGAAATAAATATCCAACTTTCTTCAAATTTCACACACACAAATATTTTTGCTTACACAAGATCTGTTGTGAAGTTGATATATATCTGCCAACACCTTCTGGGGTCACAATTTTCAATAATTATATCTGTTTTCCAAAAACAAGTTAAATTGTGTCAGTCGGTTTTGCGGACAGATGTATACCCCCAGCCTTGAGTTGTGATTATTCTAACTTTTGACCCTTTATGGGGGAGGTGTTCCATAGCAGTTGCCCAATATTGTCCAATTCAATTAATTACTTATTTATATCAGATTTCTGGCTAAGGGAAGTAGTTAAATATAGCAAGTTTTATGGGGGAAGTACCTGAAGGAGTACGCCGATATACCTCATTTTCACAGCATATCTTGTGTTAGTAAAAATAATGGCACGTGATGAGAACCGGATGCTTATTTCGGATTTTATGATCGTTTTGGTTATTCAAAATTTTGACTCTTTGTGGGAGAGGTACCAGAAACGATGGTCCGATCTCTATCATCTTTATAACAGATCTTGTGTTGATAGAAATATTAAGATATGCTAAATCTGAATTGATTCAAATGTTAATTTTACCTTTTATCAGCTTCATGGATATTCAAAATTTTGACCATTTGTGTGGAGGGTACCATAAAGAGTGAACCGATATATCCCATCTTGTGCTAGTAGATATAATAGGGTGTATGGAATATGAAGAGAACCGGATGCTTATTACGGATATAAGAATCGTTTTAGTTTTTCGAAACTTTGAATCTTTTTGAGGGAGGTACTAGAAGGAATGGTCCGATTTGTACCATCTTTATAACAGATATTGTGTTGATAGAAATATTGAGTTGCGCCAAGCCTGAAAGGAATCGGATGTTAATTTGGCGTTTTATGAGCTTAATGGATATTCAAAATTTTGACCCTTTTTGGGAGAGGTACCAGAAGGAGTGGACCGATATACTCCATCTTTACATCAGACCTTAACAACAATATTGTGATGTCTGTAATTTGAAGACAATCGGACACTTACGTCACATTTTATGAGAGTTGTAATTATTAAAAATTTTGACCATTTGTGGGGGAGGTACTTGATAAAGTTTACCGATATTGTCCATTTTCATATCTGACCTAGTACTGACGCAAATATTAGGATTTGCAAAGTTGGAGCAAAATCGGATTATTCTTTTAAATTTTCGACCTTTTGTGGGGGAGGTACCAGAAGGAGTGGACCGATATTACCCATCTCCGAACTCGATCTAAGTTTGACAAAAATATTACGATGGACCAAATCGGATACTACCTTCTAGAGTTATCGTGCACACCAGCCAGACAGACAGACGGACGAACGCTAAATGGACTTCAAATATTCTAAAACGGATTTGGTCCAAAGAGACCTAGGGTCTAAAACCGTTATTTCGACTAGGCACGTTTTGTCGGTATCAAATGATATATATACCCTCTGTAGCCATATGGTTGAGGGTATAAAACATATTTTGCAGCACAGAAAGAGAAAGCATAATCCAATTTTACTCCAACTTTGCAAATCCTAATATTTGCATCAGCGCTAAGTCAGGTGCGAAAGCCCACTGATACTTTTCAACTGGTTTTAACTACATCTATCTCTTTCCATCCCACTTCGAAAACATGTAGTCCAAATCATTTTCAATACTAGTTACTAATTTTTTTTTTTAATTTAGCCGGAAGACGTTGAGACAAATTACTTGATTTTAAATTTAAAAAAAAATTTGTTAATTCATTCCGCTAGATGAAATCTCAATAAAGCATAGCTGCCAAATGGATATCGAAATGCTGTCTTCCAATTGTAAATATCAATTAAATGTTCATTACTATTATTTTTTTGTTTGCAATTGCCATAAGAAATTCGATTATTTCTTCACCATCTTTCATTCATTATTCCATGAATATTATTTACAATTAACATGAATTATGAAGGTCTGCCCAGGCAAATAGGTTGGTTGGTGAGTACCCACTTCAATTAAAAGTCTTTTGCGTTTACTTTTTCCATTTCCTGAGAATTGATTCGGAGGAGGTTTTTTTCTTCTTCTTGTGTTCAACTTAAAGAACTTTGCGCAAAGGTAGTCGTCGCCAATCAGTCGGTCCGTCACACTGCCTCCTCGTCTGTAAATCACATTTTGTGTTTATTCTCGTTTTTACTGCGAATTGCAATAAAACTTAAGAACATTTGTAAAATATACTTACATACATAGTCACCTATGTGGGTATGTATGTAAACTGCCAGCTTGATTGGTTTACTCCTGGTTCTTCTTTACGTTTTTTTTTCTTCTTCTATTTTTTTTTTTTTTTTACTTGAACACAGATTGATTTCAAGAGAAAAAAACTCAAACAAAAGATGCCATTTCTGGCATCAGAAGTTTCGTTTCTTTTTTTTTCAGAGAAGAAACAACTTTTTTTTTTTGGTTTCAAAGAAACTAAGAGGGAATAAGATGAAAATAAAAGCGATAACAAAAAACCCGAATGAAATCGATACATTTTTCTGGGAATCTTCAGAGTATTGCAGTTGAACTTATCGCAGGGCAAAATGTCATTGAAACTGGTTTCTAGGTTATGTTTAATGTTATTTAGAAAGAGAAAGATAGAGAAAAGGCGTAGGTTTTTCTTTTAGATGGTTCCATGTTGACAGACGATATTCAGATCTTCGGGTTATAGCCCGGAAAAGGTTTGGAAGGCATATTTGCCAGCATTATTAGTAGTTGTAACCACATAACATCTGCATTAGTAAGTAAGCTAAAAATAATGAGTGATTAATAAAAACAAGTAAAAAAGCAATAAGTTCGGCCGGGCCGAACTTTAAATACCCTACACCATTTGGTATTAAATAGGAAATTTTCAAAAAAATAAAATCCATTAAAAATTTTGTTAAAATCTTAAAAATATCGAATATCGGAAGGTGCCGATTTATGCCTATATATACAAAAATTCTCTGCCAGGGAGTAAAGTGCTCACAAAGAACTCCTTGTGTATAATTTCAGACAATTCCATTGAAAAATGTGGGTAAAATCATAAAATTACCGAATATCAGAGAATAACGTTGTATGGGGGCTATACGATACGATACGATATCGTGGACCTATATAAATAATTCTCTGACAGGGAATAAGGTGCTCACGAGGTGTGAATTTTCAAACAATTCCGATGAAAAATGTGGCTACAATCATCAAAATACCGAATACCGGGAGGTATCGTTATATATATATATATATATATATATATATATATATATATATATATATATATATCGACGAGGCTTGTCCGCAGGCAACATTCTTTGCGTCAATTGAATTTTGTACGGGAACAAATGCTAATCAATGCGAATCATCCGTTGTAAAGTGAACCGAGCCATGCACAACTGCTAAGAACGGCGTTTTTGGGATGTTCTTGGGGACCTCTCAACACTGGCTCGTACGGCAGCGATATTCTCGGCCGATCGCCTTGGTCGACTTTTATATGGCCTCTTCGAATTAGAAAGAGCCTTACCAGTCGAAAATTGTTCGTATAAACGCTAAAGGGTTAGGATGCTAATATGTAAGAAGTTACTGGTGTCAACTTTTTTTTTTGGTAATCCTATTTCTTTTGCTGGGAGAAGACCATCATAAGCTATTCTGACTAAAGACCCCTTAAAAATAAATCTGGATATAAAATAGCTTAACAAGGGCCAGATTATTAGTATTCATCAAAAGGCCAAACATTCCCTTTTTATAGAATAAATTTAGAACTCTCTAAATCTTTCTTCTGACTATAGAATACATTGAGAAAGCTTTCAGAATATGGAAGAATTTTATTAAAAGCTTTTGGCTGTAAAATATCGTTATAAGGGTTTCTAGTTATATAGAAGAGCTTTATGAGGTCTTCTGCCTAGTAATAAAATAATTTTGCAAACTTTTCTGGCTATATAAGAACTTTCAAAGTTCTTATACCCACAAAAGATACTTAAAAGGTCTTCTTGCCATTAAAGGCTTTTATAAGATATTCTGGCTATAGAAAAGCTTTACAAAGGTTTTATGCTATAGAAGAACTTTAAAAAGTAGCATGGCTATATAAAAGCTTTACAAGGTCTATTGGGTATAAAATTACTTTACAAGTCCTTCTGACTATAGAAGAGCCTTACTCTTTTGGATGAGCTTTTGGCTACAGAAGAGCTTTGCGTGGTATTGTGGCTAGAGATAATTGGAAGGTCTTCTGCCTTAAAAACCCTTTACCAACAAGATCTTCTGGCTATAGAGTAGCTATACAAGGTCTATTGGCTATAGAAAAACTTTACAAGGTCTATTGGCTATAAAAGAGCTTTGTAAGGTATATTGGCTACCATTATCACTATAAAGGCATCTGGCTTTCGAAGAACCTTACAAAAGCTTCTAGCCTAACAAAATCAATAGAAACGCCTTAGATTGTAGGTATAAAGGTCATCGGACGTTTGAAAGACCTTCTGACTATAGAAGAACTTTACAAGGTTTTCTATTGGCCATAGAAGAGCTTAACAAGGTCCTTTCTGACTATCAAAGAGGCTAACAAAGACTTCTGGTTTCACAATGGTTTTAGATCATTGGAAGGCTATAGAAAGGCCTTCTAGCTTACAACCCCTTAAAAACGTCTTCAGCCTATAAAAGAGCTGTACAAGCTCTATTTGCTGATAAAGAAGTTTACAAGTTCTTCTGGGAATAAACGAGATTTAGTGTGCCTTTAGGAACTTTTGGAAGGCCTTTTGGGTATAGAGAGATTCACAAGTTCTTCTGCCTATCGAAGATCTTTGCAAAGGTCTATTGGCTATAGAAGAGGTTTACAAGGTCTTCTGAAGCTTTGGAAGGCTTTTTGGGTATAGAGAGCTTGTAAAGCTTCTTTCCATCGAATAGTTTTACAAAGGTCTATTTGCCACAGGAGAGCTTTACAAATTCTTTTGGGTATAAAAGAGCCTTACAAGTTCTTCTAAAACCATTGGAAGGACTTTTGGATGTAGAGAGTTTTAAAGTTTTTCCGTACAACGAAGAGCTTTACAAATATTTATTGGATATATAAGAGCTTTATAAAGGCTTCTGATCGTAGCAGGTCTATACGATATTTTCTGGGTCTAGACGATGTTCATAAGACTTTACGGCTATCGTGGATTTTCCCAGAATTTCTCCTGGCTATAGAGACCTCTTGAATGTACTTTGGCTTTAGAAGGTCTATAGGATCTATACAGGCCATAGAAAACGTCTTGTGGCAAGAAGACCCTGTGACTGTAAAAGGCCTCTAGAAGATATTCAGGTTCTAGAGGACTCTTCTAATTTATTTCGGCTATAGCAGCTCTTTAGAAGATCGCCAAAAGACCTTTATTTTTTTATTTTTATTTTTTTGTTGGCTTAGAAGATTTCTTTGTCACAGAAGACCTTTAAAAGGCCTCCCGGTTACTAAAGAATTCTGGGAAGCTTTCCTGTTATAGAAGACCTTCTATCTAGAGAAGATCTTTTTAAAGGCTTCTTCTCTAGAAGACCTTCTATCTATAGAAGACCTTCAAAAGGCATCCAAGCAATGTTATGAAATAATCTGTTTTCTTTTAATTACCCACATTTTTGTTTGTCACATAAACTCACAATGACGTCATCCTGTAGGCCAAACAGCTACAACGTCATTGTTGACATTTTTTGTCAGAATTGTTACTGGACACCTGGGTGGTATTTATATCAGATCCTTCTCATCTCCAACCCCAGGAATTTTTTATTCACCTTTACAATGCTTAGCCATTCATGAAAACTTCCCACACACTCGCTGACGCTCACATGTCCATGTCAATATCTTTCTCCAAACTTGTAAAGTTCGTATCGTCTTCTTGACCATGAAACCAATTATGAATGCGTCACCGTTGCGAACATTACCATTTGTCATAGCCAAGCCAATGGCGGTGTTTGGCGATGTCGGCAAGAATTTCTCGAAGATTAAAATCAGTGCGCGAATGACAGAACAAAACGGCCGGCGTTTGGGCATTCCACTGACCGTCCGACCGACCACACATCTCACATTCTTCTCAGAATATTTACTTGGAAACCAGTTGCTGCTGTCGTTGTTGTTGTTTTTTCGCTTTTCTGGTGGAATACCTTGGTGCACCCACCCGCATTCGCAGAAATACATCATATCTGGCGATAGAGCAGCAGCGTTAAAGGTAAACAAACGTGCACACGCCGTCGCCGTCGCCGGCATCGTTTCGCATTTGTTTTAAAGGGAAATTTTCAAATATTTTTTGTTTTGTCGGTTCTGAAAAATATGAACGATGATGAATGATAAAATTCCACGATAAATTTGTGCTTTCATATTCATTGGAATCGCTGATGAAATTCTCTTTTTTCGGGAGACAATCGGAAACGGACGACGACAATATTGGTTACCTTGAAATTCAAATCAAATATAAACAAAAAAAAATAAAAAAAAGATTTTGGGTGAGAATTGCTTTGACAAATTTGTGCATTGAAGGTTGGGAACTGGGTAGAATCAGAAAGGCAATAAACATTATACATTTTATTTGTTCAGAGACTCATAATGAAATTAGATGTATAATTTTTCTTTTGTTGATTTATTCCCCAAAAATTAAGTATTAAAGTTCGACCCGGACTAGGAACCTTTGAAACTAGTAGAAACAAGTTAAAAAGTATTAGTCGGTTTTGCCGACAGATCTATATCATCAGCCAATGTTCGATTATTTAAATGAAAATTGACTTCTGTTATAGAGTAACTTCCGAAGGAATGTGAATATTTTTAGAATATAATTCGACTGAAGTTGGATGTTTATTTTCCTTTCTTTGATCGTTTTGTTTTTCAAAATCTTCAACCCTATGTGGAGTATGTACCAGAGAAAGTTGAAAATTTTTGACCTTTTGTAGGGAGGTACCAGAAGGAGTGATCCGATATTGGCCATCTCCGAACTCGATCTAACTTTGATAATAATATTCCGATGTATTAAATTTGGAGCAAATCGAATACTCCCTTCGAGAGTTATCGTGCGCACCAGCCAGGCAGACAGACGGACTGTTACTTTCAGGCGTCAACTAGAAAAAAGGCCAAAAATTTATCATTAAAATTAGGACATACAGGGTGAGATGAAAAAATTGCAACCAAATTCAGACTGCTGCCATTTCTAAGCCACTCGTCCGACAGCTGTTAAAATTATTCCAGTGACAGCTCTATAGATTGTTTACAAGCATCTCGGTGAGAATTTTCCAGAAAAAAGTTATTCGTGATGGAATTCAAGTGTGATAGTGTGATTTCTTCACATTTGGCAGGAAAACCGCAAGTGGCTATAGTTAGAGCACTCCAGCATTTAAATGTGAATAAATCTTTTGTGTCTCGTACCATCGCTCGTTACCGTGATACTGGTAGCGTAGCCCGACGTCAAGGAAGTGGACGAAAGAAAACAGCAACATCAGCAGAAATGGTTGTAAAAGTAAAGAAGCGACTTGATCGAAAACCGCGTCGCAAATGGCTCGTGATCTGAACATATCGCAATATTCCATTCGGCAAATATTGAAAAATGAGCTCGGGGTAAAGCCATTGAAATTCCAAAAAGTGCAAGAACATACACCGCAACGGAAAGAAAATAGACTCAAAAGAGCTAAAGAGTTGCTTCAATTCACCTAAAGTGATGAACTGCCGAATTTGGTTTTGTCCGATGAGAAAATATTCGTTGTCCAGCAGTTTGTAAACAAACAAAATGATCGTGCTTACTTGCCAAAAGGGTCAGCTGAAAATGTGCACCTTCGGTTGGCCGCCATAATATCCGATGATCGCTCTCCGCTCGTATTAATCGACAGTGGCATCAGAATAAATGCCGAATATTATCGCGAAAATATTCTGGAGGGTGTATTAAAGCCTTGGGCACGCAAACATTTTGGCCGCAGACCTTGGACATTCCAACAGGACTCAGCACCATCGTACTCAGCACGCGCCACCCGAGAATGGTTATAAAATGAGGTTCCTGGCTTCATATCCAGCGCACAATGGCCACAAAAATCTCTCCAATCCGTTGGACTATTGTGTCTGGAGTATTTTGGAAAGCAAGGTTGGCACTAAAAAAAATACCAAAGTGTCGTTCACCTCAAGCAAGCGTTTCGCCGGGAATGGGCCAAAATACCGCAGAGCAACATTCGGTCAGCGTGTGACGGTTTCATTGGCTGTTTGCAGGCCATAATTCGTGCTAAATCTAAACTAATTCTAAAATTTGATGCTATTTTCGACATTTGTTTGCCTTCATTCAATAAAATTAAAAACAAGTAAAAAAGCTGTAAGTTCGGCCGGGCCGAACTTTTAATACCCTCCACCATTTGGTACAAATTTGGCAATTTCCAAAAAAATAAAATAAAATCCGTTAAAAATTCTGTTAAAATCTTAAAAATACCGAATGCTTATACGACGACGTGGACCTGCAGAGGCAACTTTTGTCATAAGTTATTACAATATTTAAATGCGAAACATGAAGAAAAATATGGGGGCTATATGAATACGTGGACCTACATGACCCATTTTCTGTTTTATGCTGCAGTATCTATTACGAACTTCAAATACCAAATTTGGAACAATTCCGCTAAATAATGTCGCTAAAATCATCAAAATACCGAATATCAGGGGGGTACCGTTATATGGGGGCTACACAAAGACGTGGATCTGCACAGATAATTTTCTGTCTTACGCTGTAGTATCCATTACGAACTTCAAATGCCAAATTTGAAACAATTCCGTTGAATAATGTCGCTAAATTCATCAAAATACCGAATATCGGGAGGTACCGAATATGGGGGCTATATGATAACTTGGACCTACATGGCCCATTTACGAACTTAACCTGCCTACTGGCAAAATATACATGTGTGCAAAATTTTAGCCTTCTATCTCAATTTGTTCGAAAGATAGCGTGATTACAACAGAGAGACAGACAGACACACAGACAGACGGACATGGTTAAATCGTCTTAGAATTTTACGCTGATCAAGAATATATATACTTTGTTGGGTCTGACATGAGTATTTCGAGGAGTTACAAACGGAAAGACAAAATTAATATACCCTATGGTGGAGGGTATAAAAATGTAAAGTTATGGCGTTTGACTTTGTTGTAGTTTTTTTTTATCCCACCCTGTATATTGGCGACTGCTATTCAGACCTGACTGTTAGGCTTTACGATCTAAAGGTTGTCCCGAATAGCGTTGAACCTGTCTCTCCAGATAATGCAGGTCCTTCCTGACAC
The DNA here is from genome assembly GCF_030504385.1 of Musca domestica. Taxonomy (NCBI): domain Eukaryota; kingdom Metazoa; phylum Arthropoda; class Insecta; order Diptera; family Muscidae; genus Musca; species Musca domestica. The sequence continues at coordinate 3,223,155 of NW_026712334.1, read as the reverse complement.
ACCTGGTTGGGGAAATTCTATTCTATAGTGGTTTGTTTTTGCGTTGCACTGTATTCTCAGACCTGGTACTGGCGACGAATAGCTAACCACAGATCGAGCTAGGGCTTTATAGAAGGTCAACAAGGTCTTTTTACCTGACCCCTTGTTCCTACTTTTCAATTTATAGCAGATAGATGTGCTTTGCGCGGACGATTTGAACATGCTGCTGTGAAGTGACGCTAAGGATTTTTGGATTGGTGTGGCACAGGGTCTTTTATATTATATAAAACATTATTTCTTCTTAGAATCGTTACAATATTGCAGACTCTTAATAAAAATCTGATTAAACCATTTGTTAGGGCTACTATGGGTATAAGACCTTCATCTTAACCTTCTTATGATAGAATACCTTCTAAGGTTCATAAATACTGCTCAGCTTCCGGAGCAATCGACATTAACAAGTTTTATCATATTTTAAGTAAAAATCTCATTTATTGAACTTTACGACCCACCCTAACACACACCTAACGTTTGAAAAGATAAATTTATGTTTGCATTAAACAGAAATACCTTCCAACCACACACAACTTTGTTTTATTCACTTCCGGATAAAACTGCAATCAAATGGCAGGGCGATAGAACGAACAAGTGCCACAAACAACAACAAGGAGAAGAAGAAGAAGAACAGTAACAGCAACAACAACAAAAATATTTATGGGACAAATTATTAACTACCGGGCATAGATATTCATAAATCGGTCGATGACCAAGCAAAGAAAACTCTTCCCCTTTCACACAACAGAAGCGACAACTGTCGTTGCTGATAACTTCATTGAAAACTGAATTGAATGTGTTTTTTTGTACAACAACAACCGTTGTTGTTGTTGTTGTTATTTAATTATGAACCCGCACCCCATAAAATAAACATCGCATGGATGGATGGATTGCTTTTAAAGTTAATAAACAAAAAATATCAGAAGTTAAATCACGTCGTAACCGATGTCGGATGCTTAGAATCTGTCGAAGTTGGAATTTCTAGGTGTGCAGAAAAAGTTTCGCTGTGATGGATTCTCAACTTATATTTAGGCAGTGTAAGGTTACTGAAACTCATTATGGGATCATCAAAAAACATGTGGCAAGATATGCTGCCGTTGACCCGTGAAGGTCTTTGGGGGGAGAAGTAAAATTGGTTTTGGAGTTGGGTCTATCCGATCTTATTTGCAATAACTTGACTATGCATATTTCAAATTAAATTTCTAAGCTTAAGTTTCCAATCCCATAATGAATTGATGGATAACAATTTTGTCACCTTACCGATACGTGGTCATTTTCATATGCGCAATTAATAACACTTACCTGAAAAGAGAAAAGAAAACGTTATATATTAGATTACATGCAGGAACATTTAAAGGGCGAATTTCAAGAGCAATATGAACAAGTAAAAAACATTAAGTTCGGCCGGGCCAAACTTTTAATACCCTCCACCTTAGGGTAAAAGAAACATTAGAAGAAATGTGGCAAAAACCATTAAAATGCCGAATATCGGGAGGCACCGTTGGACCAATAATTACAATGTTTCACCACACGAACTAGGACCCATTATGACCCACAAATACCAATTTTTTGACAAATCAATGAAAAAATGTGGCAAAAACCATCAAAAAACCGAATATCGGTAGGTACCGTTTAATGGGGGCTATATCAAATCATGGACCCATACATGCAATGTTTCGCCACCGAAGCTGGAACCCATTATGACCAACAAATTCCAATTTTCAGACAAATCCGTGAAAAAATGTTGCAAAAATCATCAAATTAGCGAATATTGGGAGGTACCGTTATAAGGGGGCTATACCAAAACGTGGACCTATAATTCAATGTTTTGTCACACGCTCAGGGACCCATTATGACCCACAAATACCAATTTTTAGACAAATCCGTGAAAAAATGTGGAAAAAAAATTAAAATACCGAATATCGGGAGGTACCTTTATATGGGGGCTATACCACAACGTGGACCTATACATTCAATGTTTTGCCACACGCTCAGGGACCCGTTATGACCTACAAATACCAATTTTCAGAAAAATCCGTGAAAAAATGTGGCATAAATCATCAAAATACCGAATATCGGGAGGTACCGTTATATGGGGACTATACCAGAACGTTAAATCGACTTCGAATTTTATGCTGATTATGAATATATATACTTTATGGGGTCTAAGACGAATATTTAAGGATGTTACAAACGGAATGACAAAGTTAATATACCCTCCTTTCCAAGGTGGAGGGTATAAAGATATAGAAAGTGAAGTTCAGAAAAGTGCATAATATATTTATTCCATTCTATAGTAGGGTCCATATAATCTAATGTTTGAAGTTTATTTCAAAAATGGTCCATCCGCTTAGTGCAATTTCGACACACTCTTTCCAACTTTTCGTCCGGTATCTCACGAATAAATGATTCAATATTGTCTTCCAATGCGTGAATTGAGACATGAGCTCCGCAAAAAATAGTCTAAAGGCGTTGAATCGGACGATCTAGGCGGACAATTGACCGGTCCCACATGCCATGCCGGTAAAGCCCTTGCATTTTGGGCAAAAAAAAGTTAGATATTATCTCATGGTAGCGCTCACCCTTCATAGTGACGTTATCCTTGAGTCCAATGATATATTCTGAGACCCATAGTACACAAGCGAGAAGTTTTTTTTTTTTTAGATTTGTTGCAACAGTTTGTTCTTTCTTAATCAAAAACTTATACTAGTATGGTGTATAAGTTTTTGATTAAGAAAGAACATTGTCAGACTTTCAAGGTTTTATATATTTATCAAGCTTTTTCGTTTTCGAAATGAATAATAGAACAAGTAAGCAAAGGCTACAGTCGAGCGGGGCCGACCGTTGAATACCCTACAACACTATAATAAACCATACAGTTTATATAGGCGAGATACTCGAAAGAACTCCACAATATATTGTGACAAATAATAAAAGAAAACCATCATGTTTCATTCTCTAATTTTCGGATAATAGCAACTTAAACTAATTTGCTCATTTCCAATTTATTGGTAGATGTCGCTGGAATGGACATTTTCGTATTTAGTCTACAAAAGTTGGTAAACTATTTCACACATTGAATATTTTTGGATGGCCATCCGAAACTGCTTGGCTTTTGCAATGTGCGGTAATCCCCATTCAAATGTGCGTGAGGATCGGGCGATAATTACGACCTGCTGACAATTTGGCAGTTTTTTGGTTCATTTCAACCCCTAAATATATGGCGATCATCTCCAAAAAGAGTAGGCATCTATTCTGACCCTCATCTTATCCCCATGCAAAATTTCGTAAGGATCGGGCCATAAATGCGATATGTATATGATATCCTGATATCCTAACTACTTAGTTTTGTTAGCTGTAGAAATATTACCAAATGTTTAATTCAAAATGAAAATATGCCAAAAATATGACAAAATTGAAAAAATATGAGAAAATGTTACAAAACCAATATTTTCATCTTTAGAGAGATATTTTTATGCGATTTTTAGACGTTTTTTCTTTCCTGTCAAGAGGTCATTCTGAATTAATGAGAACTGTCGAAATCAATTCAATCGTTCTCGACATATAAGAGATCTTTCAAGCATATCTTCTTTGATAGACATATATATCGCACATATTTTGCTATATATCCGATTTGTTGGATGTTAACATAAATGTAAAGGTCAGAAGAAACCTTGTCATGGCTTCGTGATTTCGCCGGGATTTAAAAAATTCACGGTTTAATGAAAATTTTTGATTTTTTTCAACACAAAAGACATGGCCTATTTTACCCGCTAATTATCATCCGATGACCACCCAAATTGGTAGACTTCTTCCCCGCCCTAAACTCTAGCTACATGCGAAATTGGTCTATAATTGCGACCTGTATAGCTAGTGCAAAATCCGACATTTTTTCAGTGTTTGGTCCATTTCAACCCCTAAACATTTGGCGATCATCTCTAAAAGAAATAGGGTTCTATTCTGACTTTAACCCCACCTCCATACTAAATTTCGTAAAGATCGGGCCATAATTGCGACCTGTAGAGTGATTACAAATTTACATGGACAGACGGACGGACGGACATACATAGCTAGATCGACTCAGCTCGGCGAGATAGGAAGATCCATATATACTTTCCTATGTGGGAAACCAATATTTCGTGGTGTTACATAATTTTTGGCCCAATCAAACTTATAATACCCCCAACACATAGTGTTGTAGGGTATAAAAATGTCTACCTTTTCCCCAAAAAAAGTCTTCAAATCTTTCATTTTGAATTTTACCGAGGAGGATATTAGAAAAACCAAGGTTAAACCCACATTCAATTTTACTGTCCAAAATGTCCTCAATATCAAATTTCAGAATTTCATCTCTGTAAATTCTCTCATTACCAAATTTAGTAACATTTAGTATCTTTCGTATAATTTTAGTGCTCATCTGTAGAATATCTCAATCCTTGATACCAACAGTTATGCCAACATAAAATTTCACTCTTTCAGCTCTATTCCTTCACCCAACAACCAATTTAGTACCACTTGTTCTTTTCGAATAATTACAGTACATCCCCTCCACATCTTAACTACAGACACTAACAGTGACATCTATACCAAAGTCCATGATTTCCACATATCCATATTTCAATTTCAGATACCAACAGAGATCTTTATATACAATTTCAAGATTCCAGTTCTATCTCTTTACCCAGTACAAATATTTAGTACTTTTAGAGTAACTAGAGTACGCATTTCCAAACCCACCCATTATTTCAGATCTATTCCCTCATACAATAATAAATTTAGTACGGTTTAGTACTTTTTGTACAACTATAGTACACAACTCTATATCTCAATTCCAAATACTCCCAGACGCCTCAATATCAAATTTAAGGATTACAGTCTTATCCCCTCACCCAATACCAAATTACCATTAAGTTCTCTTCGTGCAATTGTAGTACACAATTCAGAAACCACCTCCAAATCTCAACATCAAATACCAACAGTTATTTAAAGACCCAATTACAGAATTTCAGCTCCCTTCACCCAATACCAAATTTAGTATAATTTAGTACTTTTCGTACAATTTTGTTACACATTTCCAGAAATACTTCCATATCTCAATTTCAGATATCAACAGAGATCTCAATATATTAAATTTTAGGATTCCAGTCCTATCCCTTAACCCAATACTAAATTTAGTACCATTTAGTAATTTTCGTACGAATATAAGACGTATTTCTAAACCGGTGCCTAATTTCAAACATAGATACCAACAAATACCTTAATATGAAATCTCAGAATTTTATCTCTATCCTTTCAACCAATTCCTAATTTAGTACTTTTTGTACAATTATATATACATAATTCCAAAACCACCTCCAAGTCTGAATCCCCCACACCAACAGAGACCTCAATATCAAATTTTGGGATTCCAGCTCTTTTCCTTCACCCAATACCCAATTTAGTAATGTTCGAACAATTACAGTAAGCATATCCACAACGACCTCCATAACTAAACAACAGACACCAATAGTGATATCTATATCAAATCTGAAGATTCTAGCTCTATCCCTTTCCAAACCACCACCAAATATCAAACGTAGATAACATCAGTAATCTAAATTTCAATTTTTTTTTCTATCTCTTCACCCAATACCAAATATAGTACCATTAAGTACTATTCGTACAATTGTAGAACACATATCCAAAAACCACTTCCAAATCTTTTCTTCAGATACCAACAGTTATCTAAAGATCAAATTTCAAGATTCCATCCCTATTTCTTGACCCAACACCAAATTTAGTACCATTTAGTACTTTTCATACAAATATACAACGTATTTCCAAGCTGACGCCAAATCTCAAACACATTTACATTTGTAAACTTTTAGTACACATTTCCAAAACCACCTCCATATCTCAACTCCAGATACCAACAGAGACCTAAACATCAAATTTGGGGAACCCATCCCAATGCCAAAGTTAGTACCATTTAGTACTTGTCATACATACATAAATCACGTTTCCAAACTAGCGCCAAATCTTAACCTCAGATACCAACAGTTATCTAAAGATCAAATTTTAGGATTTCAGCTCTACCACTTTACCCAACGCAAAATTTAGTACAATTATGGAACACATTTGCAGAACTACCTCCATATCTCAATTCCAGATACCAACAGAGATCTCAATATAAAATTTAAGGATTGTATAGTACTTTTCGTGTACTTTTGTACACATTCCCAAAACCACCTCTTGGGTTTGTGATAACCCAACCACAAATAGGGACCCGAATACAAACTTTTAAAATTCCAGCTGTATCTGTTCACCCAAAACCAAACTGTATCAAATTTAGTACTACTTAATACAATTCGCACAATTAGTACAGATTTCCAAAACTACATATCAAACTTGCTTTCCAATCTGGATTATTATACCAAATTTCATGTTTTTAGCTCCATCCGTTCACATGGTACCATTTTAGCGCTTTTCGTAACCTTCATTAAAACCAGTAAAGAAAGTCTTAAAGTCGGGCGGGGCCGACTTTATGATACCCTACACCACTTTGCTAATTAAGTAGAGCTCCACATAACAATTAAAAGTTTTTATGGGAGAATTCAATCATTTGGTGCACAATTAATTTGAAATCGGATAAAGATATATATGGGAGCTATATACAAATCTGAACCGATCTCGATAAAATTTGGCAAAGATATTTCTGAGCTGTATTTGATGTATTTCCCTGAATATCGTTGTTACGGAGTGCATATTACAGTTGTGGGTAACAAATATAACAAATCGGATGAATAATATATATGGAAGCTATAGCTATATCTGAACCGATCTTCACCAAATTTGACATACTAGCTTCTAGACTCAATTCGGTCGTAAGTGCCAAATTCCATCCCATTTGGACAAATATTAGACGTTTGGTGCACAATAAAAGGTAAATCGGACGAAGTTATATATGGGAGCTATATCCAAATCTGAACCGATCTCGACAAAATTTGGCAAATGTATTTCTGAGCTGTATTTGATATATTTCCCCAAATATTGTTGTTGTAGAGTGCATATTACGGCGGCGGTGGACAAAAATAACAAATCGGATGAACAATATATATGGGAGCTATAGCTATATCTGAACCGATTTCTATCAAATTTGGCATACATATTTTCAGGCCTAATTTGGGTGTATATGCAAAATTCCATACAATTCGGGCTGATATTACACGTTTGGTGCACAATAAAAGGCAAATCGGACGAAGATACATATGGGAGCTATATCTAAATTTTTACCGATTATCTCCAATTTCAATTGGGTTCGTCCTTGGGCCAAACAAATGATCTGTGCAAAATTTCATCTGGATCGGGCAATAAATGCGACCTGTACTTTGTTTACAAAAATACATGGACAGACGGACGGACGGACATGCATAAATCGACTCAGAATATGATTCTATGCAGATCATCAAAAGGAACTATTGGTCTATCTCGTTTCCTTCTGCCTGTTACAAACAAATGCACATAGACATAATACCCTGACCACCTTGTGGTGTAGGGTATAAAAATCTTCCGGTATAACTATCCTGCACTCCATCAATGATTCTCATTCAAAATTTCAGAATTCTATCCCATTCCATTTTTCCAATACAAAGTATTGAATTTTTTGTACATTGTAGTACGAATTTCCAAAAACCCGGCCTTATCACACGCCTACGCACCAAGACTGACCCCATGCAAAATTTCAGGATTAGCTTCAGCCGTTTCGTCTGGGAGTTCATTCTCAGTTAGTCAATCAAATATTTTACTACTTCTTATATATTTTTAAATTATTTATTTATCTGATATAAAGTGAAAGGATTTCTAGAAATCTTAATCCAAAAATTTACAAAAAAAAATGTGAAGGAGGAGAGAGAGAGAGAGGAGTTAGGTTACATTGTGATGTAAACTTCCAAAACTTCCATATTATATCTACTTCACTGCCAACAAATTATTTGGGTATAAACTTAAACTAATTATGGAAAATATTCAAATACCACGAAGAAACCACAAAAAAAAAACAAAGTGAAAATAGAACTCAACCACAAATGTGGAGAAAAAAATACGAATTTTATAGTAAAAGTCACTACGTGAAAGAGAAAATGCAGCAAAAACTACATCAAGCTGCTCCCCTCCCACTTCTTCCATAACATGAGTTGAGGAAGTAAGATTCTATGATACGGCACGTTTTAGTTCAAGAAGCGAAACAAACAAACGAACAAAAAAACTCGGTTCAATAACTTAAACTAACCTTGATAAGGCAAAGAAATACCTTGCGGTGACAATTATCCTTGGCATCGTCAATCATCTTTCAAGGCGTCGGATGAGCATAGATGGGTTGGGTTGAATGTCAGGAGCAGCAACAGATTGTTGATTGTTGTTGTTTGTATTGTTGATATGATGTTGCTTTTTTGTTTGTTTTGCTTTTATTACTTTTATTTTTTTTTTAACTACAGCGATTATTTTTATTTACATGGTATTTTTATCGATTACATCGATACTGATAATTTTATAAAACACTTTTAACATTTTTGATGTTGTTATAGTTTTAATAAATGTCGGGATAATTTTAATAATTTGTTAAACTTTAATTTAAATTTGTAGAGGATTTTAAAATATTTGTATCTTTAGTTTAAAAACTGGCTGAAAAGTCCTGGTATAGAAACTTCATGTAAAATATGTTTATCTAACCTCTATATATGTAATATTAAGATCTTGAATTGTCATCAATATTTTACAGCAACAATTTGAAAGCACTTTCTGACAACGCATCGTTATAGAACACCAAAAAAAAAACACATGTATTTCGCAATTTTTCTCTATCTCATCAATTTTTCGAAGAAAATCAATCCGCTCCGAGACAAAGTTATACTGGACAAAGGTAAAAAAATTGTGAAAGACAATTTTTAATAAACATTTTTTTTCTGACTCTGGAACATACAGATTGAGATAAAAAACATGCAACAAAGTCAAACGCCATAATTTTTAAATTTTATTGAATGAAAGCAAAAAATGTCGGAAATAGCATCGAATTTTAGAATAAGTTTAGATTTGTTCGAATTGGTCTCCTTTGGCACGAATTATGGTCTTCAAACGGCCAATGAAACCGTCACACGCTGTCCGAATGTTGCTCTGCGTTATTTTGGCCCATTCCCGGCGAAACGCTTGCTTGAGGTGATCGACACTTGGGTATTTTTTAGTGATAACCTTGCTTTCCAAAATACTCCAATGGATTGGTATCCGGAGATTTTGGTGGCCATTGTGCACTGGAAATGAAGCGAGTTACCTCATTTTGTAACCATTCTTGGGTGGCGCGTGCTGAGTGCGATGGTACTGAGTCCTGTTGGAATGTCCCAGGTCTGCGGCCAAAATGTTAGCGTGCCCAAGGCTCTGATATACCCTCCAGAATATTTTCTCGATAATATTCGGCATTTATCCTGATGCCACAGTCGATTAATACGAGCGGAGAGCGACCATCGGCAGTTATGGCGACCCACCTTCTCATGGCCAACCGAAGGTGCACATTTTCAGCTGACCTCTTTGGCAAGTAAACACGATCATTTTGTTCGTTTACAAACTGCTGGACAACGAATGTTTTCTCATCGGAGAAAACCAAATTCGGCAGTTCACCACATTCGGCCAAGCGAAGCAACTCTTTAGCTCTTTTGAGTCTAGTTTCTTTCGGTTGCAGTGTAAGCTCCTGCACTTTTTGGAATTTCAATGGTTTCACCCCGAGCTCATTTTTCAATATTTGCCGAATGGAATATTGCGAGATGTTCAGCTCACGAGCCATTTTTCGGCCACTGCGACGCTGGTTTTGATTATTTCTTTTCGACCCATTTCTGCTGATGTTACTGTTTTCTTTCGTTCACTTATTTGACGTCGGGCTACGCTACCAGTATCCCGGTAACGAGCGATGGTACGAGACACAAAAGATTTATTCACATTTAAATGCTGGAGTGCTCTAACGAAAGCCAGTTGTGGTTTTCCAGTCAAATATAATAAAATCACACTATCACGTTTGAATGCCATCACGAATAACTTTTTTCTGGAAAATTCTCACCAAATGCTTTTGTGATGAGCCCGCTTCAATTGACGCATTGAACGTTTGCAACATTGCAGCATTTATTCGAGACGGACGGAATTTTGGAAAGAATATCCCAAAATTGGTCTAAGCGGATGAAGCGTTTGAGGTGCAATCTTGGTCAGCATTTGCGCGAAATAATTTTCAAACATTAAATTATATGGTCCCTACTATCAAATTCAAACAAAGATTTCAAGAATTTTTATGAATTTTAGGTTTCTGTTTTACAAAATCACCCTTCAGATTCAGTTTATTCCTAGCGCTAAATGGCCATCAGTTGCTCTTTATATTGGGAATTAATTCCACTTGAATATTCTGCCCAGGACATTTCAGCAGTGTTTTCAATATTTAAAAAAAAATTATTATTTTGTTAGAATTAATTATTTAGAATTATTCAGAAATGTATAACCCAAGACTCATAAGACTTCAATTATTTATTTAAATTTTTAAAATTTCCTATTTTGATTTAATTTTTTTTTTGTTTAAATTTTCCTGTTTTTATACCCTACAACACTATGTGTTGGGGGTATTATAAGTTTGATTGGGCCAAAAATTATGTAACACCACGAAATATTGGTTTCCCACATAGGAAAGTATATATGGATCATCCTAGCTCGCCGAGCTGAGTCGATCTAGCTATGTATGTCCGTCCGTCTGTCCGTCTGTCCATGTTAATTTGTAATCACTCTACAGGTCGCAATTATGGCCCGATCTTCACGAAATTTGGAATGGAGGTCGGGGTTGGGCCAGAATAGAACCCTATTTCTTTTTGAGATGATCGCCAAATGTTTAGGGGTTGAAATGGACCGAATACTGAAAAAATGTCGGATTTTGGAGTAGCTATACAGGTCGCAATTATAGACCAATCGACGCGGAATTTCGCATGTAGCTAGAGTTTAGGACTTGGAAGAAGCCTACCAATTTGGGTGGTCATCGGATAATATTTAGCGGGTAAAATAGACCATATATTTTGTGTTGAAAAAATTCAAAATTTTTCATTAAACCGCGAATATTTTAAATCCCGGCGAAATCACAAAGCCATGACAAGGTTACTTCTGACCTTTACATTGATGTTAACATCCAACAAATCGGATATATAGCAAAATATGTGCGATATATATGTCTATCAAAGAAGATATGCTTGAAAGATCTCTTATATGTCGAGAACGGCTGAACTGATTTCAACAGTTCTCATTAATTCAAAATGGCCTCTTGGCAGGAAAGAAAAAACGTCTGAAAAATCGCATAAAAATATCTCTCTAAAGATGAAAATATTGATTTTGTAAAATTTTCTCATATTTTTTCAATTTTGTCATATTTTTGGCATATTTTCATTTTGAATTAAACATTTGGTAATATTTCTACAGCTAACAAAACTAAGTAGTTATGACATCATAATATCATATACAGATCGCATTTATGGCCCGATCCTTACGAAATTTTGCATGGGGATAAGATGAGGGTCAGCCTACTCTTTTTGGAGATGATCGCCATATATTTAGGGGTTGAAATGGACCAAAAAACTGCAAAATTGTAAGCAGGTCGTAATTATCGCCCGATCCTCACGCACATTTGAATGGGGGTTACCGGACATTGCAAAAGCCAAGCAGTTTTGGATGGCCATCCAAAAATATTCAATGTGTGAAATAGTTTGCCAACTTTTGTAGACAAAATACGAAAATGTCCATTCCAGAGACTTCTTCGAGAATTCACAAATACAGGAAAGACGCACTTCTGACTATTTCGTTAACTCTGATTTCGTTGAAGAATATAGTCAAATGTCTGTATCTCATATAGATGCGTTTCAGTCAAAAACCAATAATAAATGTTAATCTTTTGCCACTTCTAAGAAATTATAGGTCTTTGGGAAATATTGGTTCCAGATCTAGGAAGACCATTTAAGTGCAACATCTACCAATAAATTGGAAATGAGCAAATTAGTTTAAGTTGCTATTATTCGAAAATTAGAGAACGAAACCTGATGGTTTTCATTTATTATCTGTCACAATATCTTGTGGAATTCTTTCGAGTATCTCGCCTATATAAACTGTATCGTTTATTATAGTGTTGTAGGGTATTCAACGGTCGGCCCCGCTCGACTGTAGCCTTTGCTAACTTGTTTTAATATATTTTAAGTATATTCATCATAAGTTTTTCCCATTTTTTTCGAATCACATTCATCACATTCATTTTTCATATGTAACTTTTGAGACCTTCAATCATAAATACAACATTTTGCACAAGTATTGTAATTTTTATTCCTATACTTCAAATTCTTTTTGATTTAATCACTTTTTTTTAAATATAATTAATAATTTCAATGCAAATTTATGAATTTTTCACTCTTAACCTGGGTCACACTTTAATAACACTTTTCTTCTTCTTCTTCGGCTTCTTCTTCTTACTGGGCTAAACAAAAAAATGAAAGTTCTTTCGTTTTTTTATTACTTTTCGTTTCAAACCTTTTTTTTTTAAAGGAACGACAATAAAACTTGTGAAAAAATTATTTTGCGATTTCTCCAGTTAAATACACATAACCGAGATTTCTTCAATTTAAATTCGATTTATTTATTTAACACATTTTTTTAAGAAATTATTTTGTGAAAACTTCTGCTTCCGAGTGGCAAAATTGGTGGTTATTTGTTGTAAAGAAAGGCCCACAACCATCAAAAAATAAACAAACAACGAGAAGACGAAGCAAAAACTACACGAAAATAACAATAACGATATGAAGACAACGGCGACGACAGTGACGGTTGGCGATGTGAACGACAGACGTTGGTATAATGAAATGAAGTGAAATGAAATTCAGAAACATCAGCCATCAGAGACAGCAGCAGCAGCAGCACCAGCTTCCGCAACTCTGTAAACGACGTTAATCGCGTCCCGGTGTGAGCGAAAGCAACAACAAATCATGGCTAAATTAAGTACAACAATACATGATCAACGCCAGAAACTACATTTCCCCCCTTTCCCTCTGCTAAGAACTTCAGCCATTGAAAGCAAACTATGGAAAAAATATTCAAAGCATTAGCCAGACATGCAAAGAAAAAGAAGTGTTGTTTCAACAGCAGAAGCAGCAGCAGCAACCAGCAACAATACAAGAACCGTACCATCATCATCAACAAAGCCAAGGTATTGGAAGAGTAAGCAAACCAACCAAACAACAACATTTGCACATTCTCCTCCCTATGATTCCCTCTCCATTTACTCCTCTCTCTCACACACACTAATCAGCAATAAAAAATAATAATATCCAACAAAACGCACTCGCGCTCTCCTCTAGCTTGCGGTGGTTTATCCCTTCTTCTTCTTCTTCGTCGTCGTCGACGACTTCAACATATTCCAAACTATCCACAAAAACCATTGGAGAAATTAAAACCTCAAGAAAAAGAAGCAAAACAACAAGAATTAAAGATGAAAAAAGAATTGGAGAATAACATAAAGCTTAAGCATGGAAATCTCACTTAAAACAAATTACGCACACACATTGTTGTTGTTGTTGTTGCGGTAAGAAGGGATCACAACGTGGAGACACAGTGTTTAGAAACCAAAAAAAGAAAATTTGGCATTTGAATAGAAACCCGAAAAACCTTGCAAGCTGTATTAACCAAATAACAATTATAGAAAAAAACCGAAATTATTATACAAATAGAGCAAACAATATAAGACACGTGTATCAGCGGTTCACATCGAAAGGTCAGCATAATTGAGCGGGGGTTCCACATATTTTTATATCTGCAAAAGTATTCGTGTTAGGATTCCTAAGAATCCATCACAGATATATATCATCGTGACAACAGATGTGTGAAATTTGAAAAGAGTTGGATGCTTACTTGACCGTTTTGATTTTCAAAATCTTCAACCCATATTTATAACAGATCTTGTGTTGATGGAAATATTGAGATGTGCCAAGTCTGAATGGAATCGGATGTTGATTTTGTGAACATTATCCATACAAGGTACCAGAAAGATTGGACCGATATATTTCATCTTTACACCAGACCTTATCATTATTCAAAATTTTGACTCCTTGTGGGGGAGGTACTTGATGGAGTTGACCAATATTGCCCATTTTCGCACCTGACCTAGCACTGGTGCAAATGCTAGGATTCGCAAAAATGGAGCTAAATCGAATTATACTGTCTCTTTCTGTGCAGTAAAAGGTACCAGAAGGAGTAGACCGATTTTGCCCATCTCCGAACTGGATCTAAGTTTGATAATAATATTATGATGTACCAAGTTTGGACTAAATCGGATACTCCCTTCGAGAGTTATCGTGCGCAACAGACATACAGTCAAACGGACGGGCGAAAATCGCCATATCGACTCCAAATGTCCTAAAACGAATTTGGTCCAAAGTTATTCCGATAAGGCACGTCTTGGCCGTATCAAATGATATATACCCTCTGAGGCTGAGGGTATAATTAATACTATTTAGTGCCTTTCGAACAATTATAGTACGAACTTATAAAACCACAACAAGATCTCAACACATGTGACCTTAATATCAAAATTTTAAAATTCATGCTCTATACAGTGGTTTCTATTTACCTGCATCAACATTAGCTGCGCATTGGCCTTTGCAGACCAAAAAACTTTTTTTATGCCATTTTTTCTGAATCCGTTTATTTGAATTGTATTTAAGTGCCCAATCGATAGCTGCACATTGGACATTCCTGCCTCGAAAATTTGTTTTTTTTTTAATTTGGTTACAAAAGTTGTATTTATCTGCACAAGAAAATTTTTTGCAAACTCAAAAAAGACACTAAAAACTACCACTTCGTTTTTGTTTTTGTATTCGCAAAAACAATAACAACACAAGAAAAGAGCATGCATTAAAAACATATTCTCGCTTCCTCTACCACACTAAAAGATGGTTATGCTGCTGCTGCTTTGTTGTGCACGAATAGAAAATTAAAGATACCTGCACTTTTTGTGCACGTAAGTAAAATTAAAGATACCTGCTTCATTGTGCAGATAAATGCAATGAAGCTACCTGCATTTTGGGCATTGCTGCACAAATATACTGTACATTCACCAATAGGACATATTGCCAAAACATCTCCATATTTTAACAACAGGCACCTACAGTGACTTCTATATCAAGTTTAAGGATTTCAACTATATTTCTATTCCAGTACCAAATTAAGTACTATTTAGAGCTTATCGTACAATAATAGTACTCATTTCCAAACCCACCTCCATGTCTCAATTCCAGATAGGTACCAATAGAGACCTAAATATCACATTTGAGGATTTCAACTCTATCCCTCCGCCCAATTCCAAATTTAGTACCATTTAGTACTTTTCGTACAAATAGAGGACGTATTCTCAAACACAGATACCATGAGTAATCTAAATATAAAATTTCAGAATTTTAACTCTGTCCGTTCATCCAGTACTAAATTTAGTACCATTAGTACTATTCGCACAATTAAAGTACACATTTCCGAAACCACTCCCACATGTCCAGGCTACCTACACGTAAACAGCGAACCTCATAACAAAATTCCAGATTTCAAGCACTATCTATTTACTCTATACCAAACGGTACCAAATATAGTACTATTTAGTACTTTTCGTGCACTTTTAGTACACACTTCCAAGACCACCTCTTTATCACAAACCAACCACAAACAGTAACCCCAATGCAAATTTTCAAAATTCCAGTTTCATCCGTTTACCCTAACATAAATTTTATATCCTAAAAACAAGCCGTAGTAGTCCTTGTAGCATTCGATTAAAAGGTACCCCAGCTAAAAGAGATTTATCGAACATAAGATACATTTTTATACTTTTTTTAAGATCTTCTAAGTGTGGAAGACCCTCAGAGGTTCCACTAAGTATCCCAACCGTTTAAAGGGACATTTGTTAAATAGTAGCGATGTGTTCTATGTCGGAGGTCTTCAACTCAGTTGCAATGCACTGTGCTGGCCACGCATATAATATGCCTCACAATGCGAAAATAGAAAACAAAATCACAGAGAAAATTATATGAAAAATAAAAAAAGAAATAAAACCTAAAAACTCCAACCTGAACGCCGCTTAGCATGTAATCTTACTAGCAATGCAGGTCGAGCAACGTCTATGATATAAAACCTCAAAGCTGGTATTTAGAGACGACATGACGTCTTATTGCCAAAGGCATATGAAGAAGTGAAGATGGTGACGATGGCGAGTACAAGAGAAAGAAGAAAAAGAACTTGAAAACAACTTTAAACCACAGCAAGGCAGGCAGGCAGGCAGCACGACAAAACTATCCATCCATCCAGCAAAACGACCAGTCATCAAAAACATCCAATTTAAGAATTCCCTATGAAAAACAAAAAAAAAAAAACAAAAACATCTGTTCAGAATTAACTACACCTTGTGGTCGGAGGTCTGGGCAGAAGATCTATTAATAACCATCGACACTGGGCTGGGGTTTGGTTTAAGTTCGCTGTGAAGTTTGCATAGGGAGATGAAGAAGAACGTAATCGATTTGAGGTTTTCTTAGTTCTGGAATATGTATTTAAGACAGATTACGCAGATGGATAAAGTCAGGATGAAAATTCTTTCTATGTATAGGTCCTTAATATGGATACAGTATTCTGGAAAGCCTTAATAGATTTTGAAGATCTCTTAAATCTCTGAAGTACCTTCATAAAGGCATTCCAATGCAAAATTGTCTCTCTAGGAAAGTCTATCAAGAAACACCTCAATTACAAAGCAACTATCAGCACTTTTAAAGGATGACCTTTAAGGTATAAAAAGAACACATAATATTCATTCTATGGTCCGTATAGTTTAATGTTTGAAGATTATTTCATGTCAATTTTATGCGAAATGATAAATTCCGATCAAATCCATATTCATATCTGGTTTCTAGTTGAGAGAAATTTTTAGATATACCAAGTTGTAAAGGAATGGCGGACTTGTTTCGCAAGTTAAAGCAGATATAAGTATTGGAAATTGTGACCCTTTGTGGGTAAGGTAGAAGGGGTTGGCATATATCTATCATCTCATAACAGATCTTTCGTTAGCAAAAATGTCTGGATGTGTGAAATTTGAAAAGAGTTCGCGTTTTATGAGCGTTTTGTTTAAAAATTTTGAGCCCTTGCTGGGAGAGGTACCACAAACAGTGCACCGATATATCCCATCTTCACAGCAGATCTTGTATTAAAAGAAACAATGGGATGTGTGAAATTTGAAGAGAACCTGATGCTTTTTCAAATTCATGCCCGTTCTGGTTATCCAAAATTCGGTTCCAGAAGAAATGACCCGATCTCTACCATATTTATAACAGATCTTGTGTTGACGGAAATATTGAGATGTACCAAGTCTGAATGGAATCGGATGCTAGTTTCGCGTCTTATGAGCTTCATGGATATTCAAAAATTTGACCCTTTCTGGAGGAGGTACCAGAAGGAGTGGACCGATATATTCCATCTTCACACCAAGTTAATAAAAATATTGTGATGTGTGTAATTTGAAGCCAATCGGACCCTTACATCACATTTTCAAAGAGTTGTAATTATTCAAAATGTTGACCCTGTGTGGGGGAGGTACTTGATGGAGTGGACCGATATTGTCCATTTTTGCACCTGACCTAGCACTGATGCAAATATTAGGATTTACAAAGTTGTAGCAACATTTTTCTTCCTATGCACTAAATTATTGTTTTGAAAATTTCGAACTTTTGTGGGGGAGGTACCAGATACTCTCTTCGAGAGTTCTCGAGCGCACCAGCCAAACAGACAGACGGACGGACGGACATCGCTAGATTGACTCCAAATCTTCTGAAACGGATTTGGTCCAAAGAGACCCAGGGTTTAAAACCGTTATTTCGATAAGGCACAGTTTTGGCGTATCAAATTATATATCCCCTCTAGCCATATGACTGAGGGTATAAAAAGGGCTTAACCCTAGTTAATTAAAAAATCTTCAATTTTTTATGAATTTTTTTCCAGTGGCAGCAATTTTTACCCTGATTCCGGAAAAATATTTTTTCTTCGGGACGGAACCGAGTCCTCAGGATCGGGTTCAAGACCCGGATCCACTTTCCCGATATAGATAATATAGGTATCGTTGGAAATCTTACTTTTTTAGTGTTTTATAAAAAATCTCGAGTCCCTGGTACGTCCCCCCAAAAAAAATAATTAAAAAATCTACAAAAACTCGGTGAGTTTACTAAATTAGTGTTGTTCCCTCTTGCTGTCAGTTTGATAAGTACTTACTGTCCATGTTGAAATAAGGGGTTAGAATCCTGTTCTGTGAGTAGTTACTACTCGCAAAATGTATATAGTAAACACATTATTTGGAAACAGGATTTTTCGCTGGGTATGTCTTCTTTACATAAAAACCTCCTTAGAGCCAAATTTATCCAACCTTTTGCAGCTTTTTTAAACCATGAAAATCAAGATAATCTTCAGCCATGCAACTGTGTTTTGTTCTTTTTCTTCTATGGCAATTTTCTTCAATTCCCAGTTACGGAAAATATATAAAATTGCTTTCAAGGTTTTTATCATTTTTCAAGAACGGTGAAATGATCGAAAACTACAGAAGGTGCAAAGCAGCGAAGAACAGGAGGCCCCTTGATTCTTTGTTTAAAGAAAAGGGTTTTACCAACAAATACTTCATACCAATGAAACGATCGGGACAGACGAACAGCTGGGATCGGTTTGACTCCATCATCTTCATCATCACCAGCAACCGCAGTCAGTAACAGCATCAACGTTATTTCACGGCTAGAATCGACCTGGATGACTGGATTTGTTGTAGTTACGAAATCTAGATATTAGCAGCAACCAGAGAAAAAATACTAACTAAAGCTGTAGTTTCACTTACCACCGCTTGATTGAATGTCTGGAAAACAGATCGCATAAACAAACGGAGGACTGTCACTCAAAAAAATTGGCAGCAAACATGGGAAGACAGGCAAAAAATGAAATAAAACAGTGGAAGAATAGATGAGACGATAACGAAACTTTGTTGCTTTAAACGGAAACGCAAACAAATTCTAGACAACTCGAGACAACTGTTGGTATAAGCCTTTTTTATGTCCTCAGCCATGTGGTTAGAGAGGGTATATATCATTTTATACGGCCAAAACGTGCCTAGACCCTAGGTCTCTTTAGACCAAATCAGTTTTAGGACTTTTGGAGTCGATCTGGCGATGTCCGTCCGTCCGTTGGTCTGGCTAGTGCGCACGATAACTCTCGAAGGCAGCATCAGATTTGGTCTACATCGTAATATGATTAACAAAATTAGATCGAGTACGGAAATTTTATACAAAAAAAAAAAAAAATATATGTATATATATATATATATATATATATATATATATATATATATATATATATATATATATATATATATATATATATATATATATATATATATATATATATATACATATATACATATATATATATATATATATATATATATATATATATGTATATATATATATAGAAAGAGAAATGATAATCCGATTTGGCTCTAACTTTGCAAATCCCAATAATTGCATCAGTGCTAAGTCAAGTGCAAATCATAGACAGTGTCGGTCCACTCCATCAAGTACCCCACAATGGGTCAAAATTTTGAATAATTGTATCCCTATTTAAATGTGATGTAAGATTCCATTTATCTTCAAATTACACACACATCACAATATTTTTTATTAACTCATGGTCTGGTGGGAAGATGGAATATATCGGTCCAGTCCTTCTGGTACCTCCCCCACAAAAGGACAACATTTTGAATATCCATGAAGTTCATAAAACGCGAAATTAAGATCAGATTCCATTTAGACTTGGCACATTTCAATATTTCCATCAGATTTTCCACAAAATCTGTTATAAATATAGAATAAATCGGACCATTCCGTCTGGTATCTCCCACACACAGGGTTCAAGATTTTGAAAAAAAAAAACGCTCAAAGAAATCAAACTCTCTTCAAATTTTATACATACAAACACAAGATCCGTTGTGAATATGATATACAAGGTAAGATAAAAAAAAAATCTGCAACATTTTTTTTTATTTTTATTGAATGAAAGCAAAAAATGTCGGAAATAGCATCAAATTTTAGAATAAGTTTAAATTCATTCGAATTGGTCACCCTTGGCACGAATTATGGCCTTCAAATGGCCAATGAAACCATCACACGCTGCCCGAATGTTGCTATGCGGTATTTTTGTCAATTCCCGGCGAAACGCTTGCTTGAGGTGAACGACACTTTTGTATTATTTAGTGCCAACCTTGCTTTCGAAAATACTCCGGATTGGTATCCGGAGATTTTGGTGGCCATTGTGTGCTGGAAATGAAGCGAGGAACCTCATTTTCTAACCATTCTTCGGTGGTGCGTGCTGAGTGCAATGGTGCTGAGCCCTGTTGGAATGTCCAAGGTCTGCGGGCAAAATGTTTGCGTGCCCAAGGCTTTAATACACCATCCAGAATATTTTTGCCATAATATTTGGCATTTATTCTGATGCCACGGTCGATTAATACGAGCCGAGAGCGACCATCGGCTGTTATGGCGAACCACCTTCTCATGGCCAACCGAAGGTGCACATTTTCAGCTGACCTCTTTGGCAAGTAAACACGATCATTTTGTTCGTGTGTAAACGAACGAATGTTTTCTCATGAGAAAACAAAATTCGGCAGTTCACCACTTTCGGCCAAGCGAAACAACTCTTTACCTCTTTTGAGTCTTGGAATTTCGATCATTTTCAATGTTTTCCGAATGTTTTCCGAATGGAATATTGCGATATGTTCAGCTCACCAGACATTTTTCGGCCACTGCGACGCGGGTTTCGATCAAGTCGCTTCTTTACTTTTCGAACAATTTCTGCTGATGTTGCTGTTTTTTCCGTCCACTTCTTTGACGTCGGGCTATGCTACCTGTATCACGGTAACGAGCGATGGTACGAGACGAAAAAGATTTATTCACATTAAAATGCTGGAGTGCTCTGACGATAGCCACTTGTGGTTTTCCAGCCAAATATAAAGAAATCCATCACAAATAACTTTTTTTCTAAAAAAAATCGTGCGCTTGTAACCAATATATTGAGCTGT
The DNA here is from genome assembly GCF_030504385.1 of Musca domestica. Taxonomy (NCBI): domain Eukaryota; kingdom Metazoa; phylum Arthropoda; class Insecta; order Diptera; family Muscidae; genus Musca; species Musca domestica. Next base: position 3,201,962 of record NW_026712334.1, on the reverse strand, counting down.
CACTGGAATAATTTTAAAAGCTGCCGGACGAGTGGCTTAGAAACGACATAAGTCTGAAGTTGGTTGCAGTTTTTTCATCTCACCCTGTATTTAACTCATTGAACATTGGCTGAGGGGATACATCAGGCGTCAAAATCGACGGATACTTTTTAACTCGTTTTTCTTTGTTTTTTGAAATAGCCATACCAAAAATTGACTCTACTTCCACCCAAAGTTCTATTCCTCGAAATTGAAACTAATTCAAGCAGAATGGAATTGGAAAACTTAAAACCCCGAACAGGGGAAGCATAATAAATCAAAGATAAAAGAAAACAAAACAAAAATCGAAATACTAAATATGTTCGAAAGGTTGATGAATGGACTTAAGCCTGTGAATGGACTTAAGCCGAGATTAAGACACCAAAGAATGGAGTTTTAGAATGGGAAACCAAAGATGAGAGCGGCCATAACTTTCAAATGATTGATGTCTGACATGGTGATTTGTCTATAATATTTTTGATGTTTACATATGAAAGGGTGTTTAAAATAGAACGGTGTCGGCACACATATGTGTGGTGAAGGTATTATAAACAATAGATTTTTTTTCTAATTTTAAAAATGTTTAACAACGTTTTCAAAAAAATCGTAACTTCCATTAAAAAAAAATTAAATAAAAACCAGTAAAGAAAGTCTTAAAGTCGGACGGGGCCGACTTTATGATACCCTACACCACTTTGCTAATTTAGTAGACCTACGCATAACAATTAAAAGTTTTTTATGGGAGAATTCAATCATACACGCTATGATTATAATTATAATTTATAGTTCAAAGGACTAAATATGCCGAAGCATTTGTACCTTTTAAATTCGGACTTGTATTGCCCATTTGGTGCACAATTAATTTGAAATCGGATAAAAATATATATGGGAGCTATATCCAAATCTGAACCGATCTCGATAAAATTTGGGAAAGATATTTCTGAGCTGTATTTGATATATTTCCTTGAATATCGTTGTTACGGAGCGCATATTACGGCTGTGGGTAACAAATATGACAAATCGGATGAACAGTATACACTGGTGGCCAAAACTAAAGCAACTGAAATTACAAGGAGAATGAATGCCCTGTAACTTTTTCAAAAATTAAGAAAATGAGAAAGTTTTTCTTGTTTTAAATAAGGTACTTTATTCACTTTTTAAAAACCTAAAACATAAAAGCAAAATTCATTTTTATATAAAAAATAATGTTTGGTAAAGTCAATTAACCCGATTTTGGCTTGGACAAAACAAAAGCAACTCTGTTGTACATTCATATAACCGCTGCAATTTCAGTTGTTTTTACTGTGATATTTATCGCTATTTGCTTCCTTCGACAATTTCGCTTGTCATAAATCCTTTTTGAGAAGTTTTTTACAACAGTATGTGTTTTTCTTGTCGTTTTTTAAGTACTGCCCAAAAAAATTTTAAAAATGGCTAAAAGCAAATATAGTACCTGAATAAAACAGCAAATTATCAGTGACTATCAAAACAACATATCACAGAAAATGATTTCCGAGAAATATTTCATAAATATTTATGTGATTTCATAATTTTTTCTGCATACTAAGTCGGTTTTTTGAAACTGGATCAGTAGTAACAGTCTATAACGGATGAAGGCCGCGAAAAACTTCAGCCCGTACTAATCCACAAATTGTGAGAGAAATAAAAAACAACTATTTAAGAGTTCAACTGGATTGGTGACAGAGCAATCATTGGATATAAGCTGGAGATCAGTGCGTAGACGAGTAGTGGCAACTGGTCTGCATGCCCGTAAGACATCAAAAAACCATTTATATCTGAGAAAATCAAAAAGGCTTTCGGAAACGATAATATTAAGTGGAATCAAGCTCAATGGAAAAAACATTATTTCTGGGATGAGTCTACGTTTAATATTAAAGGCTCAGACGTGAAAAATTTTACGGTGAGAAGACCAAAAAATGAAGGACTCAAGCCGCAGTGTTGCAAAGGTACAGTGAAGCATGAGGGAGGGTCAAAAATGGCGTGGCGCTGTTTTTCTTTCTATGGACTTGGGCCTATCCATAAAATAAAGGAAGTTGTGGATCGGTTTGTTTTCAAAGATGTTTTGGACATCACGTTGTTCCCTTACGCTGAGTTAAACATTCGGTTGAAAACTTATCAAAACTTATCAAATATTGGTTGCGGGAGTCAAAAAATCATGTTTTGTTATGGCCGGCACAATCACCTGACCTAAACTCCTTAGAAAACCTATGGAGTATCGTAGATAGGAAGATCAAGAGAGATTCGGAAATAAATAAGCACAACATTTTCTAAAGAATTCGGGGTGCCTGGGAAGGCACACCCAAGGATCAAATTGAGCGTGTTATAGATTCAATGCCTCGTAGGTGTGCAGCTGCTATCAAAAATAATGGTTATGCTATCGACTACTAGCCAAAATTTAATTATTTTAAAATAAAAAATCAAAAGTTGCTTTAGTTTTGACCAAGCAAAAATTGGGTCATTCATTCATCATTGGTCATCAACATTTTAGTTTTCCACACATTATTTTTCGCTCAAAATTATTTTTGTATTTTGATTTTTAGTTTCTTGAAAGTGAATTAAACCCCTCATTTAAAACTGGAAAAATAATTACGATTTGTTTATTTTTGTAAAAGTTACAGGACATTTATTGTCTTTGCGATTTAAGTTGCTTTGGTTTTGGCCACCAGTGTATATGAGAGCTATAGCTCTATCTGATCCGATCTTCACCAAATTTGACATACTAGCTTCTAGACTCAATTCGGTGGAAAGTGCCAAATTTCATCCAATTTGAGGAATAGGGTTCGTCCTTGGGCCAAACAAATGATTTGTGCAAAATTTCATGTGGATAGGGCAATAAATGCGAACTGTACTTTGTTCACAAAAATACATAGACAGACGGACGGACGAACGGACGGACGGACATGCATAAATCGACTCAGAATGTGATTCTATGCAGATCATCAAAAGGAACTATGGGTCTATCTCGTTTCCTTTTGCCTGTTACAAACAAATGCACAAAGACATAATACCCTGACCACCTTGTGGTGTAGGGTATAAAAACTGCTGATTGTAAAATTCAGTGTAAATTACATTTCAATACCTGTCACACTTAAAGATTAAAAATGTTATAAATAATTTTTCCCGAACTCTATCTGAAATAAGAAAACCACTTATTAAACATTTTTATATGTTTTTATGTTTGAATCTGAGTTGACTAGTTAAATGGGCCAAACAAAACGCACATTATCTTCGGCAGACAGACAGAGGGAAAATTTTCAAATGTTTTGTGTGAAATTTGTGTAAACAGTGAAATTTTCAAATTAAAGCTTGATGCATCGTTGTGGTAGTTGTTATTGTTGTTGTTGTAATTAAAGGTAGTAAATCCCAACAAAGACCATTGATCCACCATTCATACAATTGTTGATGATGTTGGAGAAATTTATGAATTATACTTTTATTTATCTTTTTTGCTTTGTACAAGCAACAACAAAGCAACAATAGTCAAAACACTTTAAAACAATCAACATTAATTAGCTTTTTGTTTAAAAAAATATATGTATATGAAATGTTTGGCGATTTTTTAAGTAATTTTTGCAAATTATTTATTTTTGAAAATTAATTCCAAGGATTTAAGGGAGTTTTTCAATTAAAAGAGAACAGCTCTCCAATTTTTCTAAATCAATTCTTTTGATTCGATTTGGAAGTTAATTGAGACGAAAACGCATTACATGGCAATGCAAGCAACCAATTTATAGCATTACCAGTTAGTTGTGCTATTTCTTAACAACTCAGAGGCCAAAACCGCATATTTCAATCCTTTCCCAGTAACGAGAAAAAACCTCCTACAAAATCGAGTGCTGTGCGATCAATAACATTGGGCAACACAACGAAAATAATTATAGGAACAACTCAATGGATTTAGAAAGTGAAGCGAATAATTAAAGTGGCGTTTTGAAACTTTACATCGCAAAACAAATAGGGGGCTAAATATCCCCTATCCGAAGGTTTTGAAATTTTCGTATAAGATCTTTATAATTTCCATACATTTCAGCTGATAGTGTCATCGGCAGTATACGACGATTATTTTGGACAAAAGCCATAGCAAGCGGTCTTTTGGACGATTTTATAGGGTGAGATGAAAAAACTGTAACCAACTTTAGACTGCTGTCATTTCTAAGCCACTCGTCCGACAGCTGTTAAAATTATTCCAGTGACAGCTCTATAGATTGTTTAAAAGCGTACTAAAGCATTTTGGTGAACATTTTCCAGAAAATAACTTATTCGTGATGGAATTCAAGCATGATAGTGTGATTTCTTTACATTTGGCTGGAAAACCACAAGTGACTATCGTTAGAGCACTCTAGCATTTAAATGTGAATAAATCTTTTGTGTCTCCTACCATCGCTCGTTACCGTGATACTGGTAGCGTAGCCCGATGTCAAGGAAGTGGACGAAAGAAAACAGCAACATCAGCAGAAATTGTTCGAAAAGTAAAGAAGCGACTTGATCGAAACCCGCGTCGCAGTGACCGAAAAATGGCTCTTGAGCTGAACATATCGCAATATTCCATTCGGCAAATATTGAAAAATGAGGGTAACGCCATTGAAATTCCAAAAAGTGCACACCGCAACAGAAAGAAAATAGACTCAAAAGAGCTAAAGAGTTTCTTCGATTGCCCGAAAGTGGTGAACTGACGAATTTGGTTTTCTCCGATGAGAAAACATTCGTTGTCTAGCAGCAGTGTAAACAAACAAAATGATCGTGTTTACTTGCCAGAACTCAAGCACCGGCCATGGCGATGGTGTGGGCCGCCATAGCAGCCAATGGTCGCTCTCCGCTCGTATTATTCGACAATGGCATCAGAATAAATGCCGGATATTATCGCAAAAATATTCTATTCCAATAAAGCTTTGGGCAAATTTTGCCCGCAGACCTTGGACATTCCAACAGAACTCAGCACCATCGCTCTCAGTACGCGACAATGGTTACAAAATGAGGTTCCTCGCTTCACTTCAAGCGCACAATGGCCACCAAAATCTCCGGATACAAAGCCGTTGAACTATTGTGTCTGGAGTATTTTCGAAAGCAAGGTTGGCACTAAAAAATACCAAAGTGTCGATCACCTCAAGCAAGCGCTCCGTCGGGAATGGGCTAAAATACCGCAGAGCAACATTCGGGCAGCGTGTAATGGTTTCATTGGCCAAAGGTGACCAATTGGAACAAATCTAAACTTATTCTAAAATTTTATGCTATTTCCGACATTTTTTGCTTTCATTCAATAAAATTTAAAAAAAAAGTGAAAATTATGGCGTATTTATGAAAATATTACGACTTTATTGTTTTTTTTTTTTTATCGCACCCTGTATATATAGGGGGCGATAGCCATATCTGGACCGATTTTCATCAAAATTTAAAATACTTGCTTCAGAAGTCAGAAGTGCCACAATTCAGTCCATTTGAGCTGATATTAGCCATTTGGTGCAGAAAAAAAACTGAAATCGGATAAAGATAAATATAGGAACTATATCCAATTCTGAACCGATGTTGACAAAATTTTAGGCACTTATTTCTGATATCTGGTATCAAAGATCATTGTTGAGTGAACTTAAAACCCTAAATTGGACGAAACATATATATGGGGAACATATATCTGAACCGATTCGGGTCATTTGGACTGATTGGCTACTTGGTGCACAATTAACTGGAAATCGGTTGAAGATATATATGGGAGCTATATCTGAATTGGAAACGATTCCTACCAATTTCAATAGGGTTCGTCCTTGGACCAAAGAAGTATTGATTGGAAAATTTCATGTCAATCGGACAATAAATGCGATCTGCACTTTGTTCATGAAAATACATGGATAGACGGACTGACATTACTATGTGTTTGTCTCGCTTCCTTCACCATGTTACAAACAAATGCACAAAGACATAATACCCTTACCACTATGTGATGTAGGGTATAATTACATTTCTCTAGGAATCGATGAGAGTAGCCGATATGCTGGAATCTTCGCACACCATAATTTATTAAGGTCCTATGATGTTTCTTTATTCTGTATGCAGTGCTTTAGACTACTTTCGAAAAGTTCGACATTTGTTTACAAAAAAAGAGGCGCCAGAGATTTTTTATAGAAACAATAAAAAATTAGCTAAAGTATTTTTTGTATTAAATTTTAAAATTGACCCCATTGACACGAAAAAATATTCATAAAATTATTTCTCTCATAAATCAATCTCAATTAATATTCATTTTTCAAACTCAATCAATAGAGGCAAATATAAAAAAAAATATTTCATGTTTAATTAAAATTAAATCATTTATCAAAAAACCAAAAAAAAAAAAAATGCAAAAACAACAAAATGTCTTACCAACAAATTGGATAAACGAACTAGATAAGAGGCGTAACTAAATGACGGATGGTTAAGCCATATCATATGTATAAAAAAGCCACTAACAACAGCAAAAACAAAAACCCAAAAATAACATCATAGAAAGCTATTAACGCCGAACAAATTACTGAACTTTCTTCGTCGTCTTCTTGTGAGTGAGTACTGACATAATAAGCAACAACAATAGCAACAAATTTAAGAGGAGTGTTGTTATTACGGAATGTATTTTATTGGACCAGTAAAAGTCGGTCAGTGAAAAAAAGAAAACAAAAGAAAATTAAAACCAAAAAAAAAAATATTTTCAAAATTAATTCATTTTTACATACAATATTATGTACTAAACAGTCGCCATACTACAAGAGTCTATATGAGGGATGGGGGAATTCCTAGTTAGGGGAAAGGTAGTTGGATTTGTACATATGAACCCCAAATGAGATTAAGGGCCATAAATAATAACATATTCGAAACCATTTTCTAAGAAAGAATTAAGACTTTGGAAAAGGAAAATTTCCTCTACATATGAGCGAATGTAGAAGGTACACAAGGGTACATATTATTGTACCGTTTGTATTCAGCATTACCAATAGCTTAGTACAAAAGACTTGAGGGCTATTGAAAACCCCGTACCAAAATTGTACTAAATGAACGAAACTTTACTAAATAGGATACCACCAATATGATATGCCGTTGTTTTTGATATACAGGGTGAGATAAAAAACCACAACAAAATCAAACACCATAATTATACCCTACACCACAAGATGGTCAGGGTATAATGTATTTGTGCATTTGTTTGTAACAGGCAAAAGGAAACGAGATAGACCCATAGTTCCTTTTGATGATCTGCATAGAATCACTTTCTGAGTTGATTTACGCATGTCAGTCCGTCTGTCCATCCGTCCGTCCGTCTGTCCATGTATTCTTGTGAAAAAAATGCAGGTCGCATTTATTATCCGATTGAGATGAAATTTTGTAAACAAAATTTGTTTGGCCCAAGGACGAACTCTATTGAAATTGGAGATAATCAGTAAAAATATAGATATAGCTCCCATATATATCTTCGTCCGATTTGCCTTTTATTGTGCACCAAACGTGTAATATCAGCCCGAATAGTATGGAATTTTGCACATACAACCAAATTAGGCCTGAAAATAAGTATGCCAAATTTTATCGAAATCGGTTCAGATATAGCTATAGCTCCCATATATATTGTTCATCCGATTTGTTATTTTTGTCCTCCGCAGCCGTAATATGCACTCTGTAACAACAATATTTGGGGAAATATATCAAATGCAGCTCAGAAATACCTTTGCTAAATTTTATCGAGATCGGTTCAGATTTGGATATAGCTCCCATATATAACTTCGTCCGATTTACCATTTTTTGTGCACCAAACGTCTAATGTTTGTCCAAATGGGATGGAATTTGGCACATACGACCGAATTTAGTCTAGAAGGTAGTATGCCAAATTTGGTTTAGATATAGTTATAGCTCCCATATATATTGTTCATCCGATTTATTGTATTTGTTACCCACAGCCGTAATATGCACTCCGTAACAACGATATTCAGGGAAATATATCAAATACAGCTCAGAAATATATTTGCCAAATTTTATCGAGATCTGTTCAGATTTGGATATAGTTCCCATATATATTTTTATCCGATTTCAAATTAATTTCGCACCAAATGGGCAATACAAGTCCGAATTTAAATGTTACAAATGCTTCGGCATATTTAGTCCTTCGAATTTTAAATTATAATTAAAATCATAGCGTGTATGATTGAATTCTCCCATAAAAACTTTTAATTATTAAGTGGAGCTCAACTAAATTAGCAAAGTGGTGTAGGGTATCATAAAATCGGCCCCGCCCGACTTTAGGACTTTCTTTACTGGTTTTTACATATTTTTTTAATTTTACTGAATGAAAGCAAAAAATTTCGGAAATAGCATCAAATTTTAGAATAGTTTAAGATTTGTTCGAATTGGTCACCTTTGGCACGAATTATGGCCTCGCTGAATCATGGTCACGCGCTGCCCGAAAGTTGCTCTGCGGCATTTTGCCCTATTCCCGGCGCAGCGCTTGCTTGAGGTGATCGACACTTTGGTATTTTTTAATGCCAACCTTGCTTTCCAAAATACTCCAGACACAATAGACCAACGGATTGGTATCCGGAGATTTGGTGACCATTGTGAGCTGGAAATGAAGCGAGGAACCTCATTTTATAACCATTCTTGGGTGGCGCGTGCTGAGTGCGATGGTGCTGAGTCCTGTTGGAATGTCCAAGGTCTGCAGCCAAAATGTTTGAGTGTCTAAGGCTTTAATACACCCTCCAGAATATTTTCGCCATAATATTCGGCGTTTATTCTGATGCCACGGTCGATAATTACGAGCGGAGAGCGATCATCGGTTGTTATGGTGGCCGACACCATCACCATGACTGGTGCCTTGAGTTCTGGTGGCCAACCAACCAAACGAAGATGCACATTTTCAGCTGACCTCTTTGGCAAGTAAACACGATCATTTTGTTTGTTTACAAACTGCTGGACAACGAATGTTTTCTCATCGGAGAACACCAAATTCGGCAGTTCGCCACTTTCGGCCAAGCGAAGCAACTCTTTAGCCCTTTTGAGTCTATTTTCTTTCTGTTGCGGTATAAGTTCTTGCACTTTTTGGAATTTTAATGGCTTTATCCCGGTCTCATTTTTCATATTTGCCGAATGGAATATTGCGATATGTTCAGCTCATGAGTAATTTTTCGGCCACTGCGACACGGGTTTCGATCAAGTCGCTTCTTTACTTTTTTTTCGATTTAGCGATGTCCGCCGGTCCGTCTGTGGAAATCACGCTAGCTACCGAACAAATTGTAGTAGGTTGATCAAATTGTTCTCAAATGTGTTTGGACAGGACTTTTGGTTTTGAAAATGGGCTATGCAGATCCAGATATTCGTATAGCCCCCATATAACGGAATGGTTTCAAATTTCGTATTTGCACTTCATAATGGGTACTACAACCTGTGACAGAAATATTCATATGCAGGTTCATGTCTTCGTATAACCCTCATATATCGGTAGCTCCCCATATTATTATGATGATGATTCACCGGAATTGTTTTATGTTTCGTATTTGAATACTATAATGGCTATGACTCCCTATATTCTGCATTTTCAAGATTTTAGCAGATTTTTTTTTTTTTCAAATTTCCAATTTCTTTCCATTTGATGGCCCGGCCGAATTTACTGCTTTTTTACTTGTGTTTTTTTTTTAATTCGGAACACATTTTGTCACCTGCCGACTTTAGGATTTTGGAATAGACCCCAAATTATGGAGATTTTAAACGTCATATCAATATTGCAAATAAACGATATAACGATAAAGAATAAGAACGCCAGCAAGATGAGGGAGTTTAGGCAGTTCACAAAGGCAGCATATTCCAAGAATATTAGATTTTTTATCACATTAACCAGATCACATTTGTTGTAACAATTTAATATTCGCCTCTAGACCTCTTTTCGCCTCTAAATACAATGACGCTCACGGCTCTTTGCCAAACGATTTTCCTAATTACTTTCTTTGCCAAATCACCAATACAAACATGTAAAGTGAAAATCAAAAAAAAAAAAAAAAAACACAACAAATCCATGACAAAGCTGGATCATTATTCTTCATATTCAAGTACTTATTTTATAATGACAAAACAAAAACCAAATAAAATAATGGTAGCAACAGAAACTAAAATATCAACAACAGCCAAACGCATTAGGAAGCATCAACAAGCAACACAACAACAACAAAAAAAGTAACTAACGCTAAAAAGTAGGTTTGAACAACATAAACAACAATATAACATATTACCACTGTCTCCGCTGTTGTTTTTGTACCACTAACATCAGTTGTAATGGCTTTTTGTTGTTGTTATTGTCGTTGCTTTTTGGCATTATTATCTTGAGGGAATTTTCTGCTCCGAATGTGAACAATTCTAATATTTGTTGGCTAAAGGAATGACTGTCTGACGGAATACTTGCTTCGTTGCTTGGTTAAGTTGAGTGACTGCATAAGAGCCGCTCTACAGCCAAAAACAAAAAAAAATACACATCAGTTGTTGAAAGCCAAAAACAAAATCGGTCAAACTCATCATCAACAACAATACCACGAAAACAACAATAATAACTACTACCACAGCAGCAACAACAACAACAACAACAAAATGAAGATATATAAATTTCGGTCATGGCTCTATGATATGTGTCTCTTTTCATTTCTTATGTTTTTATTTTCTCCACTTTTTCCTACACACACACACATACATGTGATTGACAGATGTGCTACTCCCTAGGAGATATATCAACATTTGCTCAGAGAACGGTTGACAATGTTCAGAGAGATCAAAGAATTGGTTGCTTTGAGGGCTTCTTTTTGTACCCTTTAATAATCAAATTTTTCCCAAAAAGTCTTGGAAAGTATCCATCTGTTTTCCGAAAGATACATTACCAAATAATGAGATTTTGTAGTCAAAACTAATTTCTTTTGTTCAGTATTTTTTTTTTTTTTAAGAAATAATACTTTATTTTAAATGGTAACACAGAAGGTAATATGTTTATTTAACCTTTAATGGGTTATTCGGCACATATAGCTTCAAAATTTTTGTTGGGAATAGTTTAGCATAGTATTCTATAAGTTCGACTTAAACTTCATAGCTGTCTCAGCCATATTATTTTGCATATGGCTGTGACAGCTATGAAGTGCCCCAAAACTATGTGAAGCAATGGCAAAAAAGAACAAAACGAATGGAATTTACCCAAGACAAAAGATGTCATCTGCCTGCCTATCTCACTGACTTTATGTCTTTTTGTCTGTCGAATATATATGTATGGAAAATTAAATCTCTGTAAAATACGCAAATCTTTATTGTTTCACAACTTACTTACAACTTATTGTTATATTTTAAGGACGATTAAAATTTTGTAAATGTAAAAATGTCTAGTCGTTTCAGGAAGAAATAATGCATATTACTTCTAAGAGTTAGATAAAAGGAGATGATTTGAATCTTCTGGGGAAAGGATAACAGCTTTAAGAGTAATATAAATAGTTCGCTGACCTGGCTATATTTATTTATTTATTTTTTCTTGAAAAACAAAACAAAAAACATTAGAAAAAAAGTTCAAAAGTATCAGTCGGTTTTGCTGATAGATGTATACCCTCAGCTAATGTCTTTTTATACCCTCAGTCCTATGGCTAGAGAGAGTACAGGGTTAGATAAAAAAAAAAACTGCAACAAAGTCAAACGCCATAATTTTTACATTTTTTATACCCTCAGCCATATGCCTAGTCCAAATTAAAACATAAGTCTCTTTGGACCAAATCCGTTTCAAGACATTTGGAGTCGATCTAGCGATGTCCATCCGTCCGTCTGTCTGGCTGGTGCGCCCGATAACTCTCGAATGGAGTATTCGATTTGATCCAAAGTTGGTACATCGTAATATTATTATTAAACTTAGATCGAGTTCGTAGATGGGCACTATCGGTCCACTCGTTCTTGTACCTTCCACACAAAATGTCAAAATTTTCAAAGAAAATAATTTATTGCACAGAAAGAGAAAGGATAATCCGATTTTCCTCGAACTTTGCGAAGCCTAATATTTTCATCAGTTCTAGTTTAGATGTGAAAATGGACAATATCGGTCCACTCCATCAAGTACCTCCCTCACAAGGGGTCAACATTTTGAATAATTACAACTCTTATAAATTGTGATGTAAGAGCCTGATTGTCTTCAAATTTCACACGCCAAAATAATTATATTAACCCAAGGTCTGGTGTTAAGATGGAATATATTGGTCCACTCCTTCTGGTACCTCCCCCACAAAAGGACGAAATATTACAAAAATATTTGTTTTACAAAGAAAGAGAAACGATAATCCGATTTTGCTCCAACTTTGCAAATCCTAATATTTGCGTAAGTGCTAGGTCAGGTGCAAAATAGGACATTATCGGTTCACTCCATCAAGTACCTCCCCCACAAGTACCTCAAAATATTGAATAATTACAACTCTTTTAAAATGTGATGTAAGAATCCGATTGTCTTCAAATTTCACACATCCCAATAATTTTATTAACCCACGGCCTTGTGGCATGATGGAATACATCGGTCCACTCCTTCCGGTACCTCCCACACAAAAGGTCGAAATTTTCAAAAACAAAAAAAATCTGCACAGAAAGAGAAGCAATAATCCGATTTTGTTCCAGCATTGCAAATCCTAATATCAGCGTTAGTTCTAGGTCAGGTGCAAAATTGCATAATATCGGTCCACTCCATCAAGTGCCTCCCCCACAAAGGATAAAAATTTGTAATAATTATAACTCTTAAAAAATGTGATGTCTTCAAATTTTAAACATCCCAATAATTTTATTAACCCAAGGTCTGGTGTTAAGATGGAATATTTCGGTCCACTTCTTCTGGTACCTCCCCCACAAAAGATCAAAATTCTGAATATCCATTGAGCTCATAAAACGCGAACTTAATATGCGATTCCATTTAGACTTGGCACATCTGAATATTTTTATCAACACAAGATCTGTTATAAAAACCTTAGAGATCGGACCATTACTTCTCGTACCTTCCCCACAAAGGGTCAAAGTTTTGAATAACCAAAACGATTATAAAATCGGAAATAAGCATCAGATTATCTTTATATTTCACACATCCCATTATTTCCACTAACAAAAGAATTTGTTGTGAAGATGGGATATATCAGTCCACTCCTTCTGCTACCTTCCTCACAAAGGCTGAAATTTTGAATATCCATGAAGCTCATAAAAAGCGAAATTAACATCCGATTCCATTCAAGACTTCGTATATCTCTATATTTTCATCATATACAAATGGTACAGATCGGAAAATTTCTTTTGCTACATGCCCATAGGGTTCAAAATTATGAAAAACAAAAAAAAAATCTTCAAATTTCACACATACAAACATTTTTGCTAATACAATATCTGTTGTGCAGATGATATATATCTGCGAACCCCTTCTGGTACCTCACCCACAATGGGTCACAATTTACAATACTTTTATCTGTCACAACTTGCGTCAGCAAGTCAGCGATTCTTTACAACTTACTATATCTTAATATTTCTTGCAACCAGAAACCTGAGATGAAGTTGGAATTTATGATTTCGCATAAAATTGGATAAAAATGTCCGATTTTCTTGAGATTTTGCCCATACCAATATTTTTATCTGTATTCGGTGAGGTGTGAAAAAGAGATATACTTCGGTCGGCTATATCTGGTACCTCACGCACATTTTAATATTATCTAAAATTTATCACATATCTCATATAAAGTTAAGGAAGCAGTCGATATAGTCCAAACCTGACACGTCGCAATATTTACATCATATTTATTTAGGTCCGATACGAAATGGTTAATATTGGCCCATTCCTTCGGAACCTACACCATAGAGGGTCAACAATTTGAATAATCGTAAGAGAAGTCAAAATATACTTAAATAATCGAACATTGGCTGAGGGTATACATCTGTCGGCTAAACCGATTGTTATTTTTAAACTTGTTGTAGCGAATTTTAAGACTTTCAATGCGTTGTTAATAAGAGAATCTTTTCATTTTTATACCCTCCACCATACTATGGAGGGTATATTAATTTTGTCATTCCGTTTGTAACTCCTCGAAATACTCATGTCAGACCCAACAAAGTATATATATTCTTGATCAGCGTAAAATTCTAAGACGATTTAGCCATGTCCGTCTGTCTGTGTGTCTGTCTGTCTGTCTGTCTGTCTGTCCGTCTGTCTGTCTGTTGTAATCACGCTATCTTTCGAACAAATTGAGATAGAAGGCTAAAATTTTGCACACATGTATATTTTGCCAGTAGGCAGGTTAAGTTCGTAAATGGGCCATGTAGGTCCAAGTTATCATATAGCCCCCATATAACGGTACCTCCGAATATTCGGTATTTTGATGATTTTAGCGACATTATTCAACGGAATTGTTTCAAATTTGGCATTTGAAGTTCGTAATAGATACTACAGCGTAAGACAGAAAATTATCTGTGCAGGTCCACGTCTTCGTGTAGTCCCCATATAACGGTACCCCCCGATATTCGGTATTTTGATGATTTTAGCGACATTATTTAGCGGAATTGTTCCAAATTTGGTATTTGAAGTTCGTAATAGATACTGCAGCATAAAACAGAAAATGGGCCGTGTAGGTCCACGTCTTCATATAGCCCCCATATACCGTACCCCCCAATATTCGGCATTTTGATGATTTTAGCGACACTATTTACCGGGATTATTTCAAATTTCGCATGTGAAGCTCGTAATGGATATTGCAGCCCATGCTAGAAAATTTTCTGTGCAGGTCCACGTCTACGTATAGCCCCCATATAACGGTACCCCCATATTCGGAATTTTGATGATTTTAGCTACATTATAAACAGATTTTTCTTCAAGTTTCGCATGTAAATATTGTAATAACTTATGAAAAAAGTTGCCTATGCAGGTCCACGTCGTCGTATAAGCATTCGGTATTTTTAAGGTTTTAACAGAATTCTTAACGGATTTTATTATTTTTTTATTTTATTTTATTTATTTCTTTTTTTTTTTTGTTTGGAAATTGACAAATTTGTACCAAATGGTGGAGGGTATTAAAAGTTCGGCCCGGCCGAACTTACAGCCTTTTTACTTGTTAGTAATGGAATAGTTCGTACTTACTTGTCAAATCAAAATTGTAAAGCTGGAAATACATAAAGCGCATATTTGGCTGGCTTAAGTCATCGGCTGGCTTCTTCGTAAATGAACAAAGGAGTTTTAGGTTGACCTAGTTCGATTTTGGCCCTAGGCTCCTTTGTTCAATTCCGAAGAAGCCAGCCGATGACTTAAGCCATCCAAATAAACGCTTTATGTATTCCCAGCTTAACTACCTCACTCGGAGAATATTTCGGCCCTTTATAGCCCTCATAAAACAATCAAATATGAATCTATTTCGTTATCGAATGTATCGAAAACAATGCATTCTAGCACAAATCGAATTTAATTAAAATGTTTTGAAAAAATAATTAGAAAAATCTAATGAAGTTGCTTTACTCATCAATAGATCTAAAGAAACTATTCATTCTTCATGTTCAAGAATCAAATCTACCATCAACAACCACATCAGCACCATCGACGACGATGACATTGTCTTCAAATGTCAGCAGTTAAGTTAAGCCAACGCAGATGGCAATGCCTAGAACACAGAAAAAAAATCCACACTATTCCGCAATCACCAGCCGAACAAAGGTCTTTCACATTGTCTTCGCCCAAGGTAGATAGACAGATAGCTATCGGGACAGAATAGAGAATAATTCTTCTATGAACATGTAAATAAATAATATTTAATAATTATATTCATACAATGACACGAAGAGATACTCTAGGTGAGGGAGATTGCTGCGCGAATGGAGGAAAGGCGGATGGTAGAGTAACACAAAAAAAAAAGAATATTTGCCATTGTGTATTCTTCTTTAACTTCCTCCTCTTGACTCGTTGAGAATTGTGTTTAGTCACATATTAAGTGCTTTTTTCTTGTCATTATTCTTCTATTCAATGCTGGGAAGTCAATTGCAATTATTTTTTTTTTTTTTGTACGGCTAGATAGGAATTGCGAAATAAAAAGGGGGTATTGAACGATTAGATAGATGTAAAAAACTGGGGAAGGTTTTTTTATGTATTAAGGAAAGAAAAAAAGTTACTTTTAAAAATAAATACTTATTTTTTCAGATATGATATGTTTTTGTACTTACGAACAACCAATTTTTACGATTTAAACACTTACCTGTAAAGAAAACAAAAAAATAAGAAAATGTTAGTTTAAATGGGTGAAGAACTAAAGTATCCTAATCATGTTTTAAAAAAATGATACAAATCGATCGTCTAACTGACCAAAATATGTATTAGTTGTGTGTATTGGGAATAAACAACTTTGTCGAAAAAAGTAAAGTTCGATTAGGTTTTCGAGATATAGCCTTTGAAGTATGATCAATATAGTAACTTGACGTATCACAGTATAAAATCTCATTACCAAATAATGTGTTTGTGTAGTATATTTTGACACCAAGTAGTTACTTACAAAACAGCATCGAAACCCCTTACGACATTGATATGTTATGAAAAATAAGGACCTACAAGAGTCAATAAATAATTGCAAAAAAAACACTCGAGGTCCTGTCGCAATTTGGTAGGTCATATATATATACAGAGTGAGATGAAAAAACTGCAACCAACTGCTGATGTCATTTCTAAGCCACTCCGACAGCTGTTAAAATTATTCCAGTGACAGCTCATCATATTGTTTACAAGCGTACAAAAGCTTTTTGGTGAGAATTTTCCAGAAAAAAAGTTATTCGTGATGGAATTCAAGCGTGATAGTGTGATTTCTTTATATTTGGCTAGAAAACCACAAGTGGCTCAGCATTTAATTTAAATAAACCTTTTGTGTCCCGTACCATCGCTCATTACCGTGATACTCGTAGCGTAGCCCGACGTAAAAAAGTGGGCGGGAGAAAAACAACAACATCAGCAGAAACGGTTCAAAAAGTTCGAAAAGTAAAGAAGCGACTTGATCGAAACCCGCGTCGCAGTGGCCAAAAATAACTCGTGAGCTGAAAATATCGCAGTATTTCCATTCGACAAATATTGAAAAATTAGCTCGTGGTAAAGCCATTGAAATTCCAAAAAGTTTAAGAACTTACACCGCAACAGAAAGAAAATAGGCTCAAAAGAGCTAAAGAGTAGTTTCGATTGGCCGAAAGTGGTGAACTGGCGAATTTGGTTTTCTCCGATGAGAAAACATTCGTTGTCAAGCAGTTTGTAAACAATCAAAATGATCGTGTTTACTTGCTAAAGAGGTCAGCTGAAAATGTGCACCTTCGGTTGGCCACCAGAACTCAAGCGCCGGCCATGTTGATGGTGTGGGCCGCCATAAAAGCCGATGGTCGCTCTCTGCTCATATTAATCGACCGTGGCATCAGAATAAATTATCGCGAAAATATTCTTTAGGGTATATTACAGCCTTGGGCACGCAAACATTTTTGCCGCAGACCTTGGACTTTCCAACAGGACTCAGCGCCATCGCACTCAGCACGCGACACCCAAAAATGGTCACAAAATGAGGTTCCTCGCTTCATTTCCTTCTTCTTCGCTTCTCCGGATACCAATCCGTTAGACTATTGTATCTGGAGTATTTTGGAAAGCAAGGTTGGCACTAAAAAATACAAAAGTGTCGATCACCTCAAGCATATGCTTCGCCGGGAATGGGCCAAAATACCGTAGAGCAACTTTCGGGCAGCGTGCGACTTCATTGGCCGTTTGAAGGCCATAATTCGTCCCAAAGGTGAACAACCCGAACAAATTTAAACTTATTCTAAAATTTGATGCTATTTTCCTACATTTTTTGCTATCATTCAATAACATTTATTTAATTTGTAGAGGTAATTTTTAAAGTACTTAGGACATAGAAGACCTTTTGAATTTCTTCTCATTACTGTTCCATATTTGTACGAAAAGTACTAAATGGTATTAAATTTGGTATTTGGTGAAGGGATAGGATTGAAGTCCTAAAATTTATATTGAGGTCTCTGTTGGTATATGGACTTGAGATATGAATGTGGTTTTGGGAATGTGTGCTATGAATGTTGGAAAAGTACTAAATAGTACTAAATTTGGTATTGGGCGAAGGGATAGGGCTATGATCCTCAGTTTTGATATTAAGGTCTCTGTTGGTATCTGGACTTGAGATATGGAGGTGGTTTTGGAAATGTGTACCACAACTGTACGAAAAGTACTAAATAGTACTAAAATTGGTATTGGGTGAAGCGACAGGGATAAAATTCTGAAATTTGATATTCATATTACTAATGGCATTTCCGTGGTTTTACAAATGCGAAAAGTACTACATTTGATACAGGATGAAGGGATATATCTGAAATGATACTAAATTGGGACTTGAGATATGGAGGTGGTTTTGGAAATGTGTACCACAACTGTACGAAAAGTACTAAATAGTACTAAAATTGGTATTGGGTGAAGCGACAGGGATAAAATTCTGAAATTTGATATTCATATTACTAATGGCATTTCCGTGGTTTTACAAATGCGAAAAGTACTACATTTGATACAGGATGAAGGGATATATCTGAAATGATACTAAATTGGGAATTGGGTGAAGGGATAGAGATAAAAATTTGCCATTTTGATAACTGTGGGTATTTAATTTTAAGATATGGACGTGGGATTGGAAATGCGTACTATAATTGTTTGAAAAGTACTAAATTGAATTAAATTTGGAATTGGGTTTAGAGATAGGACTGGAATCTTAAAATTTAATATTGAGATCTGTGTTGGTATCTGGAATTGAGATATGGAGGTGGGTTTGGGAACTATGTACTATAATTGTACGAAAAGCACTGAATTGTACAATATTTGGTATTTAGTGAAGGGATTGGTTAAAATCGTGAAATTTGATATTGACTTTTGGTTTCCATGGGTAAAAGCGGAGACGTTGAAATAGATTTGAAAAGAAATATTAAATGTGGGTCTATTGTGCAATGATTTTGCTAATATCCTCGTCGGTAAATTTCAAAACGAGAGATTTTGAAGACTTTTTGGTGTAAAAGGTAAACATTTTCCTATTATTCCTTCCGAAAAAAGAAAAACTTAAATGATATATAAAACCTTAAATGGCTGAAATTTTAGAACGATGAATAAAGTCTTGATTACAAATTTTTTGTCAAAGTGAACAATCCGTTGAAAGGAATCCAAAATTTTAAAGTGAACTTTTCGCAGACGAATTGGGGGTACTTGCTAAGTACTTATAATAAGTTATTCACCTCGTACAGTTCCCAAGTTTTTTTCTGGGAAGATACCCCCAGAAAGACTTCTTTGTATAGAATTTTTATGTCTGCAAAAAATAAAACATCTCTCCTCACTTCAGATTTTTTGTGACAATCACAAGTTTTATTTTGCGTCTGTTCGGATGTTGCTATGCTGTTGATCCTCCTCTTTGTTGTAGTTTGAGTGCAATTTATTATTTTTGGCATCTAATACATGTTGGCTTCCCCCTGCATGCAACTTAATTTATAAAACCCAAACAAACACCCACATTCCCATTTCAACCCATACCGCCAACTACCCACCACACCCCCTTATAATGCAATTCAATTCACAGTCGCTTGTTTGATTAGCGACTAGCAAGCAGTTATTGCTTGCTCTACTTCGGACAATTGTGGTGACAATATTAGCTGGCTCTGTGATTCTGTTGCTATGTGTACCGGTGGTCACCGACAAACCGACCGGTTTTATGTTTTGTTTTCTTTTCAATGCAATTCCTATTTTCATTCATTTGTTGCGACTCGCGCATTTGCTTTGCTGATAATAGAAACTTAATTTACGATTTCTGCTGTTTGCCTAACGGAAGGAAGACGAGCGAGGAAAAATAAACAAATAAATATTTTTAATGAACAGCGCCAATATCGTGTGGTAAATAAACGGCATTTCTCGGAACCGGGGAAGACCCTAATAATATTATCATCTAATTTTTGATATTCGAACTTAGATAAAGTGATTAGAACTTGATAACACTGAGCTCTAGTTTATGAAAATAGAGCAAATATATGAGACACGTGTATCGGTCGGCGTTTTGAAAATTTACATCGGGGATTTAAACAAAATACGCCTATTTTAAAATTTTTGAAAATATTTGAGTGCAGACTCCGTGAAAATTTTACATTTTAGGTGTATAGTGACTTGGAAGTATTATTGGGAAACAATCCGGGTCATTTTCTTAAAAAACATCCTAAAAAATTGTTCGTCATAAAATTTTACAATTGTCGGAAATAGTTAAAAATTAAAAACTCTGAATATCTATGAAAAATATTTCCATAAAACATGATTTTTGCCAGGTGACGTCAAAGACGAAAATATTCTTCATAAAATTTCACTCTAAGTCTCCAAAGACGCAAAATATATATTTACATTATATATCAACCAAATAATGGCATGAATTTTGAAAACAATTTCAATTTTTATACCCTACAACACTATGTGTTGGGGGTATTATAAGTTTGATTGGGCCAGAATTTATGTAACACCTCGAAATATTGGTTTCCCATATAGGAAAGTATATATGGATCTTCCTAGCTCGCCGAGCTGAGTCGATCTAGCTATGTATGTCCGTCCGTCCGTCTGTCCATGTTAATTTGTAATCACTCTAGAGATCGTAATTATGGGCCGATCTTCACGAAATTTAGAATGGAGGTGGGGTTAGGGTCATAATAGAAGCCTATTTCTTTTGGAGATGATCGCCAAATGTTTAGGGGTTGAAATGGACCAAATACTAAAACAATATCGGATTTTGCAGTAGCTATACAGGTCGCAATTATAGACCAATCGACGCGGAATTTCGTATGTAGCTAAAGTTACGGGCGGGGAAGAAGCCTACCAATTAGGGTGGTCATCAGATAATATTTAGCGGGTAAAATAGACCATATCTTTTGTGTTGAAAAAATTCAATATTTTTCATTAAACCGCGAATATTTTAAATCCCGGCGAAATCACGAAGCCATGACAAGATTACTTCTGACCTTTACATTTATGTTACATCCAACAAATCGGATATATAGCAAAATATGTGCGATATATATGTCTATCAAAAAAGATATGCTTGAAAGATCTCATATATGTCGAGAACGGCTGAACCGATTTCGACAGTTCCCATTAATTCAGAATGGCCTCTTGGCAGGAAAGAAAAAACGTCTAAAAAATCGCGTAAAAATATCTCTCTAAAGATGAAAATATTGGTTTTGTAACATTTTCTCATATTTTTTCCATTTTGTCATATTTTTGGCATATTTTCATTTTGAATTAAATATTTGGTAATATTTCTACAGCTAACAAAACTAAGTAGTTAGGATATCAGGATATCATATACAGAGCGCATTTATGGACCGATCCTTACGAAATTTTGCATGGAGATAAGATGAGGGTCAGAATAGAAGCCTATTCTTTTTGGAGATGATCGCAATATATCTAGGGGTTGAAATGGACCAAAAAACTGCAAAATTGTCAGCAGGTCGTAATTATCGCCCGGTCCTCACACTCATTTGAAAGGAGGTTTACCGGACTTTGCAAAAGCCAAGCAGTTTTGGATGGCCATCCAAAAATATTCAATGTGCGAAATAATTTACCAACTTTTGTAGACAAAATACGAAAATGTCCATTCCAGTGACTCTTTGTAGAATTCACAAATACAGGAAAGACGCACTTCTGACTATTTCGTTAACGCTGATTTCGTTGAAGAATATAGTCAAATGTCTATATCTATATAGATGCGTTTCAGTCAAAAACCAATAATAAATGTTAATATTTTGCCACTTCTGAGAGATTATAGGTCTTTGGGAAATATTGGTTCCAGATCTAGGAAGACCATTTAAGTGCAACATCTACCAATAAATTGAGAATGAGCAAATTAGTTTAAGTTGCTATTATTCGAAAATTAGAGAACGAAACCTGATGGTTTTCTTTTATTATTTGTCACAATATCTTGTGGAATTCTTTCGAGTATCTCGCCTATATAAACTGTATCGTTTATTATAGTGTTGTAGGGTATTCAACGGTCGGTCCCGCTCGACTGTAGCCTTTGCTTACTTGTTTTTTATAAATACATACAATTTTTCTGTCTAAAATTATTTCAACGTCTCCATACATAAACCCTAGAAACGAAATTTCTAAATTTCACCTCTATCCCTTCACCCACTGCTAAATATAGTAACTTTTAATACGCATATCCAATGCAATCTTCATCTCTCCATTCTCCACCAATGCACTACAGCAT
The DNA here is from genome assembly GCF_030504385.1 of Musca domestica. Lineage (NCBI taxonomy): Eukaryota > Metazoa > Arthropoda > Insecta > Diptera > Muscidae > Musca > Musca domestica. Next base: position 3,179,658 of record NW_026712334.1, on the reverse strand, counting down.
TTAAATGTGAATAAATCTTTTGTGTCTCGTACCATCGCTCGTTACCGTAATACTGGTAGCGTATAACGGTAACGAGCTATGGTACTAATGGAACTAATTTTGGATCACACAAATTGTGATCCAAAAATTAGTACCACTTAGTACTTTCGAACAAGAAAAGTACGCATTTACCATACCACCAGATACCAACAGAGACCTCAATATCAAATGTCAGAATTCCAGCTCTATTCTAAGGCCCAATCCGAAATTTACTACTTTTACTACTTTTCAGTTATATTACGCATGTTCAAAACCACCCCCTTTCTCTCTTCCCCAGACCCCAAGAATAACCTCGATACAAAATTTCAAAATTCCATCTATGTCCCAACACCCAATGGCATTTTTCAAAACCACATCCTTCTCTCAACTACAAGTACCACCAGTGACCTAAATATCAAATTTCAGGACTTTAGCTTTGTAATTTCCTTTTTTTACCAAAATTTGGTAGTACCATTTAGTACAATTATAGTATGTACAGGGTGACATGAAAAAACTGCAACCAACTTCAGACGGCTGTCATTTCTAAGCCACTCGTCCGACAGCTGTTAAAATTATTCCGGTGACAGCTCATTATATTATTTACAAGCGTACAAACCCATTTTTGGTGAGAATTTTCCAGAAAAAGTTATTCGTGATGGAATTCAAGCGTGACAGTGTGATTTCTTTATATTTGGCTGGAAAACCACAAGTGGCTATCGTTAGAGCACTAAAGCATTTAAATATGAATATATCTTTTGTGTCTCGTACCATCGCTCGTTACCGTGATACTGGTAGCATAGGCCGACGTCAAGGAAGTGGACGGAAGAAAACAGCAACATCAGCAGAAATGATTCGAAAAATAAAGAAGCGACTTGATCGTAACCCGCGTCGCAGTGGCCGAAAATGGCTCGTGAGCTGAACATATCGCAATATTCCATTCGGCAAATATTGCAAAATAAGCTCGAGGTAAATCCATTGAAATTCCAAAAAGTGCAATATACCTTACACCGCAACAGAAAGAAAATAGACTCAAAGGAGCTAAAGAATTGCTCCGCTTGGCCGAAAGTGGCCAACTGCCGAATTTGGTTTTCTCCGATAAGAAAACATTCGTTGTCCAGCAGTTTGTAAACAAACAAAATGATCGTGTTTACTTGCCAAAGAGGTCAGCTGAAAATGTGCACCTTCGGTTGGCCGCCAGAATTCAAGCGCCGGCCATGTTGATGGTGTGGGCCGCCATAACAGCCGATGGTCTCTCTACGCTCGTATTATTCGACCGTGGCATCAGAATAAATGCCGAATATTATCGTGAAAATATTCTGGAGGGTGTATTAAACATTTTGGCCGCAGACCTTGGATATTCCAACAGGACTCAGCACGCGCCACCCAAGAATGGTTACAAAATGAGGTTCCTCGCTTCATATCCAGCGCAAAATGGCCACCAAAATCTCCGGATACCAATCCGTTGGACTATTGTGTCTGGAGTATATTTTGGAAAGCAAGGTTGGCACTAAAAAATATCAAAATGTCGATCAACTCAAGCAAGCGCTTCACCGGGAAGAGGCCAAAATACCGCAGAGCAACATTCGGGCAGCGTGTGACGATTTCATTAGCCGTTTGCAGGCCATAATTCGTGCCAAAGGTGACCAATTCGAACAAATCTAAAATTATTCTAAAATATGATGCTATTTCCGAATTTTTTTGCTTTGATCAAATTCAAAAAATTTAAAAAAAAAAATGTTAAAATCATGGCGTTTGACTTTTTTGCAGTTATTTTTTATCTCACCCTGTATATGATGTAGAAGAAATAATTTATTCCATTTGTTATAAAACTATGTTCGAACATAAATCCATGAATGGAAAATATCAATTCTATTTCGAATCATTAATCATTGCTTCGCTTTAATTTTAGTTAGGTGTGAAAAAATATTTAGAATTCATAATTATATGTTTTTCATTATTTCCATTGTTGTAACTTGTATTTCGTTAACTCGAGTGTTGTTTTTGTTAGCCACCATTACTACTTTATCATTCAAAATTAAAAAAAAAAAATTAACTTAATCTTATTTTTATATCATCATTAAAATGTTAATGATTTTTTTTCTTTATCTTTCCATTGATGTCTGAGATCGGTTTTTTGCTTTGTTTCATTTAATTGCGAATACGTTCGTCGTTCGCCAAGTTCTTTGATGATAAACAATGTTTATGATGTCACTGACAACAATTTATAGACATTCGATATCATTAAATATTTTTTTTTTGCTATTATTAGATTGAAGTAATTGTCTAGTGGAAGGTAGGAATGTTGTTGATATCTTTTGTCCTAAAGATGAGTAATAGTTTTTTTTATCGATACGGGGAAATTTTTTTGGAAACAATATTTTTTGTAATCGTTTTTCCATAAGAGTAACCTGTTCAAAAAAGGGGACCTTTCCAAAATCTTCTATAAACACAATACTTTTGAATGTAGACAGTCTATGAGGGATATTTCAAGGAAAACAAAAGTCGACTTGTCGATCTTTCGATTTTTAACAATTTTGACTTTTGACTTTGGTGGTAATTTAACTTCGTCATTCCATTTGTAACTCCTCAAAATACACATATTAGACCCTACAAAGTATATATGTTCTGGATCAGCGTAAAAATTTTCGAAATCGAAATCTTTCAAACTTCGCATTTGAAGTTCGGAATCAGTGTTAAAGTCCACAACAGAAAATTACTTATGCAGTGGTTGGTCCATTTTAACCCCTAAATATATTGCGGTCACCTTTGAAAACAATAGGCCTAGCCCTTCTGAGCCTAACCCAACCCTTGTGAAAATTTTCGTGAAGATCGGACGATAATTGCAATCTGTATATAATAACCTCAACCTCTGTTGTAATGTGAAAAAATATTACAAAATATACACTTCAATATTTCAAGTCAAATTGAAAAAATCGCATGCGATAAAAAAAAAAGAAAAAATAAAAATATGTCACAAAATACCAAAAAATCTATATTAACATCATAATTGACATGTTTTTTTGCGATTTTTTAAGATTTTATTTTTTTATGCCAAGAGGGCATTCTGAATTGACAAAATTTGTCAAAATCGGTAAAGCCATTCTTGAGATATATACATTCTAGCAAACATCCCCTTCCATTGTATATTTACATTGTATATATTTCCCGATATATATCAGATATATTTACAATCGGCATCTACGTAACGGCCAGAATTAACCTCTTCATCTATTTGTGATTTCGCTGGGATTAAAAATATTCGCGGTTTAATGAAAAATTTGACTTGACTTTGACGAAGACTTCTAGCCACCTCTAAGCTCTAGCCCCATGCTAGCTTCCGCTTCGATTGGTCCATAATTGCGACCTGTAGAGCAACTGCAAAATCAGGAAATTTTAAAATAAATATTATGAGATCATATCCAAAAGAAATAGGGTTCTATTCTGACCATAACCCCACCTCCATTTTCAATTTCGTGAGAATCGGACCATAATTGCGACCTGTAGAGTGATTACAAATTAACATGGACAGACGGACATACATAGCTAGATCGACTCAGCTCGGCGAGATAGGAAGATCCATATATACTTTCCTATATGGGAAATCAATATTTCGAGGTGCTACATAATTGTTGGCCCAATCAAACTTATAATACCCCCAACACATAGTGTTGTAGGGTATAATCATAATCTCCTACACAGAGGAGGAAGACAACTTGAAGAGCTCGTAACCACAGAAGACATTCTTTAAATATTTTATCCATAAAACACCTTCTGAAGATATCCTCTCCATAGAGGACGGGTTAAAGATATTCTATTCAACGAAAATCTGTTGTAGGTCTTTTATGCATGAAAGGTCTTCGAAAACCCTTTGCCTTTGATAAAAGATATTTTGAATAGAGATAGAGAAATTCAATTTACAGGGTTGCCAATATTCGACGGACCCATCTGGCAACGCCATAACTTTTGACAGAGATGTCACATCGCTTAATGACATACCGCGTTTGAAACGTCAGTCCAAGCAGATTTTTACCATGAACCAATACACGCCGCGCGAGCGCTCTGAAATAGTTGAAATTTACATTCAACAGAAGAAGTCAATTGTGAAAAAAAATGTGAGAAGTGCACCTTCTAAGAACACCATTAAGCCTTTATACGAAAAATTTTCGATTGGTAAGGCTCTTTCTAATCCGAAGAGGCCATATAAAAGTCGACCAAGGCGATCGGCAGAGAATATCGCTGCCGTACGAGCCAGTGTTGAGAGGTCCCCAAGAACGTCCCAAAAATGCCGTTCTCAGCAGTTGGGCATGGCTCGGTCCACTTTACAACGGATTATTCGCATTGATTTGCATTTGTTCCCGTACAAAATTGAATTGACGCAAAGAATGTTGCCTGCGGACAAGCCTCGTCGATTGGAATGGGCCCAAAGGTCCGTCGAATATGGGCAACCCTGTACATTTATTTATAAAAAACGTTTTGGACTTATATATAAGAGGACCTTCTGATCTTCTAAAATGTGACCTTCCATTGTCTTCCATAAGAAGCCCTCGTGGTCTTCTACAATAAGAAGACTTTGTGTTTTTCTATAACAAAATAGTGTTGCCTTCTATAAAGGAAAACCTTCTGGTCTTCTTTATAGGTAGACCTTCCGGTCTTCTATTTCATTTGACTTTGATTTGACCCTCCGGTCTTCTATATGAGAAGACCTCCTTGTCTTCTATGTTAGAAGGCCTCTTGGTCTTCTATGTTAGAAGGCCTCCTGATCTTCTATAAATGAAGAACTTTCGATCTGTAAAAAGACCTTCTGGTCTTCGAATAAGAAAACCTTTTGGTCTTCCATGTAAGAAGACCTCCTGGTCTTCTAGAAGAAAAACTTTTGGTCTTCTATGTAAGAAGAACTTTTGTTCTTCTATGTAAGAAGACCTCCTGGTCGTCTATGTAAGAATACTTTCTGGTCTTCTGTATAAAGAGATCTTCTGGTATTCTATATAAGAAGACCTGGCCTTCCATATAAGAAGAACTTCTGGTATTTTATATAAGAAGACCTGGCCATCTATATAAGAAGACATTCTGGTCGTCTATGTAAGAGGAACTGGTCTCCAATAAAACTTTTGGTCTTCTATGTAAGAAGAACTTTTGTTCTTCTATGTAAGAAGACCTCCTGGTCGTCTATGTAAGAATACTTTCTGGTCTTCTGTATAAAGAGATCTTCTGGTATTCTATATAAGAAGACCTGGCCTTCCATATAAGAAGAACTTCTGGTATTTTATATAAGAAGACCTGGCCATCTATATAAGAAGACATTCTGGTCGTCTATGTAAGAGGACCTGGTCTTCCATATAAGAAGAACTTCTGGTATTTTATATGAGTATACTTTTTGGTCTTCTATATAAGAAAACATTTTGGTCTTCTATTTAAGAAGACCTCATGATCTTCTATCTAAGATGGCATCCTGGTCTTATATATAAGAGAACTTCGGATCTTCTGTATAAGAAAATCTTCTGGTCTTCTTTATAAGAAGATATTTTCTTCTAAGAAGACCTGGTTTACAAATAAGAGCACCTGGTCTCCATATAAGACTTTCTGGTCTTCTATATGAAAAAAAAAAAAAACGGATGGCTTCGTACATACCTAGACATTTTGGTTTGGTAGAATATGGTCTTCTTTAAGAAGGCTTCGTGGAATTCTGATGACATAATAATAAAAAATAGTATTGTGTAATACCTAATCCTGATCACATAAGTCCTTTTGGAGAACTACTCTCGGAAAAAGAGCTGTAAAGTCTTCTAGCTATAGAATCCTCTTGAAGGGTCTTCATACACAGAATACCTTTTGGTTCTTATATTCAAAATATGTCTTTCGAAGACCTATCTACCGAGAATCAATTAAAATTCTTCTGGAATCAGAAGACCTTTGAAAGACCTTGAAACGAGGAAGGGAGGTCTTCTATCCTATGAAAATCTTAGGAAGATCATCTATCCATAAGGACTATTTGTGTATTTTTTATTGGTGTGCAAAATTTAAAGGAAATCGAACACTTATCATCATCAACCATAAATTACACATTCATATTCGATTTCTGGTTGTATAGAATCGCTGATTTATTTCGTAAGTTATGACAGATATAAGTATTGGAAATTGTGACAATTTGTGGGTGAGGTGCCAGAAGTGGTTGTCAGATATCTAACACCTTCACAACAGATTTTGCGTTAGCAAGAAGGTTTGGTTTGTGAAATTTGAAGAGAGTTGGATGCTTATTTCGCATTTTATGTGGGTTTTGTTTTTCAAAGCTTTGAAGCCTTTTGTGAGGGAAGTACAAGAAGCAGATCTTGTGTTAGTTAAAATAATGGCAAGTGTGAAATTTGTAGAGAACAGGATGTTCATTTCGGATTTTATGATCGTTTTCGTTATTTACAATTTTGACCCTTTGTTGAGGAGGTACTAACAGGAATGGTCTGATCTCTACCATCTTCACAGCAGATCTTGTGTCAGTAGAAATGAAGATTTGTGTCAAACATGAATAGAACAAGATGTTTATTTCGGATTTTTTAAGCATTTTGGTTATTCAAAACGTTGACCCTTTGTGAAGGAGGTACCAACAGGAATGGTCCGATCCATCTTTGGTAGAGATGTATAGATGTGCCAAGTAGGAATAGAATCGAACGTTAACTTCGCGTTTTATGAGATTCATGGATATTCAAAATTTTGACCCTTTGTGGAGTGGACCGATACTGTCCATTTTCGCACCAGAACAACTAGCACTGATGAAAATATTAACATTTGCAAAGTTGGAGCAACATCGGATTATCGTTTCTCTTCCTGTTCAGTAAATTATTTTCTTTGAAAATGTTGACACTTTGTGGGAAAGGTACCAGAAGGAGTGGACCGATATTGTCCATCTCCGAACTCGATCTAAGTTTGACAGTAATATAACGATGTACAACTTTGGATGAAATCGGATACTCCATTCGAGAGTTATCGTGCGCACCAGCCAGACGGACATCGCTAGATCGACTTCAAATGTCCTGAAAAGGATTTGGTCTAAAGAGACCCCGGTTCTAAAATCTATATCAAATGATATATACACTCTGTAGCCATATGGCTGAGGGTTGAGAAATCGTCTCCGTAAAGTATCCTCAATTTATTCACTGATCATCGTCAAAATTTGTTTAAAAACAAGTAAAAAGGCAGTAAGTTCGGCCCTCCACCATTTGAAACGAATTAGAAAATTTTCAAAAAAAACTAAAATCCATTAAAAATTCTTTTAAAATCTTTAAAATATCGAATATAGGAAGGTGCCGATATGGGGGATATACGATATTGTGGACCTATAAAGATAAATCTATGTCTGCGTGCAAAGTACTCACAAGGAACTCCTTGTGCGGATTTTCAGATAATTCCATTGGAAAAAGTGGCTAAAATCATCAAAATACGGAATATAGGGGAGTACCGTTATATGGGGGATATACGATATTGTGGACCTATATAGACAATTCCGTTTCAGGGGTAAAGTGCTCACAAAGAACTCCTTTATGGATTTTCAGACAATACAATTGGTAAATGTGGCTAAAATCATTAAAATACCGAATATCGCGGGGTATCGTTATATGGGTGCTATATGTTATCGTTAACATATATAGAGAATTCTCTGTCGGGGGGTAAAGTGCTGACAAAGAACCCCTTGTGTACAAAGAACCCCTTGTGACCATTCCGTTGAAAACCATGGTTAAACACATCAAAATACCGAATACCGTGGGGGTACCGTTATATGGGGGCTATACGATATTGTGGACCTGTATAGATAATTCTCTGCCGAGGTATAAAGTACCCACAAGGAACTACTTGTGTGGATTTTCAGACAATTCCATTGAAAAATGTGGCTAAAATCATCAAAATACCGAATATCGGGGGTACCGTTATATGGGGGCTATACGATATCGTGGACCGATATAGCCCATTTTCGAACTTGACCTGCCTGCAGACAAAAGAGGGATCTGTGCAAAATTTTAGCTTTCTATCTTAATTCGTTTAGACTGTAGCGTGATTACAACAGACGAACGGACAGGGCTAAATCGTCTTAGAATTTTACACTGATCAAGAATATATATCCTTTGTTGGGTCTAAAATGATTATTTCGATGAGTTACAAACGGAATGACGAACTTAATATACCCTCCATACTTTTTTGGTGGAGGGTATAAAAAAGTACCAATTCCCCATGCCAGACACGCATGCGTGTGGGACGACATTATCATTAACGAGACCTGTCAATTGGTGATTTGTCACATTGGAATAATGTGACAATTTCTATAGAACTCATCTGTTGTTTTTTGTTGCCTTTGTTTAAAACTAAAATGAAATGTTAATTAAGTCATTTTACTTTCTGAGGAAATAATAAATCGTGCTTGACATAAAAAGAAAGAAAGTCTCCTAAAATGGCCAGCCATGATGAGCTGATGATGAACTGTGGCAAACACAACGCCGCAACGAAAAAATGAACAAACCTCAACAAGCACAGATGTTGAATAGTAGCCAAGTGTTTCGCGCGAATCGTAGGAGACAAAAAGGCAGACACACACACACAGTTACAACTATTTTACACATATGATGATTTTGCGGGGGAGCCCCAGCAATTTTGCTTTGCTTTCAATTCATTTCAGCAATGAAAGCTAAACAAAATGCTGGGTTGTCGTTGTTGTGTCGTTATTCCTCAGTGTCTAGGGGCACCACCAGTGCGGAGACGACCCAGTGTCTGGTGTTTGGTTGGGGAGCTCAATGTGTGCGAGCAATATATGCAATGACATTGTGGGGAGCAATAGAAGAGGATATCCAACATGTGCTATGTTCAATGCGTGCATGCATGTATGCGTAAATGTGTTGTTGCTGCTGTTGTTCTTGATTATGGCTGTGATGATGATGATGATCACAACAACGACGACGACGACAATGTTGGATTATGACAACGCACTGACCCAGTTAATTTGCCAATTTGAACGCATCAAACAAATGTGCGAAAACAAATAATGTGTCGAGCTGTCAGCCGAGCAGCCTGGCAGGCAGACAAGCTGTGTAACATGCCATGACATGTGAAAATACCACTGCACTGCATGTCGCATGAACGTCTTTAATCTTTGACGTTAAAATGCTTTATGCGTTGTTACACATGAGTAATGTTCATTCGCTTGCACATTAAAGCGATGTGTGATGCATACTTTTAGGGGTAATGGTTTAAATAAACACACATGCCTGGGCTATATGTGATTATTAGAGAAAATAAAAGTGAATTGGGATTACAAAGAGTTCTTTTTAAAGGGCGAATTGTATATACTAAAAAGTGGGACGTATTTTGGACATTTTCTATAACCTATAATTGGAAAATACAAAACTAAATTAATATATACTTGGTTCGCACACCTACCCATTGTATCTTGAAAAAATTCTTTTGGGTAATAAATATTATCAGATTCTAAAAAATATTTTTCTACAGAGAAAAAGTTTCCTTGGTGCCTACAATTAAGAAAAAATATGATAGTTTGAGATATGATTTTTCATATAGACCTACACTGGTGGCCAAAACTAAATCAACTGAAATTACAAGGAGAATGAATGCCCTGTAACTTTTTCAAAAATTAAGAAAATGAGAAAGTTTTTCTTGTTTTAAATTAGGTACTTTATTCACTTTTTAAAAACCTAAAACATAAAACCAAAATTCATTTTTATATAAAAAATAATGTTTGGTAAAGTCAATTAAAACAAAAGCAACTCTGTTGTACATTCATATAACCGCTGCAATTTCAGTTGTTTTTACTGTGATATTTATCGCTTTTTGCTTCCTTCGACAATTTCGCTTGTCATAAATCCTTTTTGAGAAGTTTTTTACAACAGTTTATGTTTTTTTTTTTTCGTTTTTTAAGTACTGCCCAAAATAATTTTAAAAATGACTAGAAGCAAATACAGTACCTGAATAAAACAGCAAATTATCAGTGACTATCAAAACAACATATCACAAAAAATGATTTCCGAGAAATATTTCATAAATATTTATGTAATTTCATAATTATTTCTGTATACTAAGTCAGTTTTTTGAAACTGGATCAGTAGTAACAGTCTATAACGGATGAAGGCCGTGAAAAACTTCAGCCCGTACTGATCCACAAATTGTGAGAGAAATAAAAAACAACTATTTAAGAGTTCAACTGGATTGGTGAGAGAGCAATCATTGGATATAAGCTCGAGATCAGTGCGTAGACGAGTAGTGGCAGCTGGTCTGCATGCCCGTAAGACATCAAAAAACCATTTATATCTGAAAAATCAAAAAGGCTTTCGGAAACGATAATATTAAGTGGCATCAAGCTCAATGGAAAAAAAATTATTTCTGGGATGAGTCTACGTTTAATATTAAAGGCTCGGACGTGAAAAAATTTACGGTGAGAAGACCAAAAAATGAAGGACTCAAGCCACAGTGTTGCAAAGGTACAGTGAAGCATGAGGGAGGGTCAAAAATGGCGTGGCGCTGTTTTTCTTTCTATGGACTTGGGCCTATCCATGAAATAAAGGAAGTTATGGATCGGTTTGTTTACAAAGATGTGTTGGACATCACGTTGTTCCCTTACGCTGAGTAAAATATTCGGCTGATTTGGGTGTTTCAGCATGACAATGATCCCAAACTTGTATCAAAACTTGTCAAATATTCGTTGCGGGAGTCAAAAATTCATGTTTTGTTATGGCCGGCACAATCACCTGACCTAAACTCCTTAGAAAACCTTTGGAGTATCGTAGGTAGGAAGATCAAGAGAGATTTGGAAATAAATAAGCACAACATTTTCTAAAGAATTCGGGGTGCCTGGGAAGGCACACCCAAGGATCAAATTGAGCGTGTTATAGATTCAATGCCTCGTAGGTGTGAAGCTGCTATCAAAAATAATGGTTATGCTATCGACTACTAGCCAAAATTTAATTATTTTAAAATAAAAAATCAAAAGTTGCTTTAGTTTTGACCAAGCAAAAATTGGGTCATTTTAGTTTTCCACATATTATTTTTCGTTCCAAATTATTTTTGAATTTTTATTTTTAGTTTCTTAAAAGTGAATTAAACCCCTCATTTAAAACTGGAAAAATAATTACGATTTGTATATTTTTGTAAAAGTTACAGGACATTTATTGTCTTTGCGATTTAAGTTGCTTTAGTTTTGGCCACCAGTGTATGTCTGACATAAGTATTACAACGTGCCATATTTGGAATATATCACATGATATGAGATATGTGATATTTTTTAGAGAATGTTGAAATGTGCGTGAGGTGCCAGTTATAGTGGATCAAAGTATTACACTTCATCTAATGCTAATAAAAATATTGGGACCTTCAAAATGTGAAGAAAACCGAAAATTTATTTTCAATTTTATGTGAATCGTTGTAAATCAAAAGTTGAGTTGTTGAGGGTAATGTTAAGATATACCAGGTTTGAATGGAATCGCTGATTTTTTCGTAAGTTATGTTTGAAGTCTTCAATTTGTGATCATTTGTGGATATCTATCATCTTCACACCATATCCTGTGTTAGTAGAAACATTGAGATGTGTGACGTTTGAAAAGAATCGGACGCTTATTTCGCATTTTTAGAGCGTTTTGTTAATAAAAAATGTATCCCTCTGTGGGGCAGGTACCAGAAGAAGTAGATTGATATATACCATCTTTGCAGGGCGAGATGAAAAATCTGCAACCAACTTCAGACTGCTGTCATTTCTAAGCCACTCGTCCGACAGCTGCTAATATTATTCAAGTGACAACTCATTATATTGTTTACAAGCGTACAAAACCATTTTGGTGAGATTTTTCCAGAAAAAAAGTTATTCGTGATGGAATTCAAGCGTGATAGTGCGGCTTCTTTATATTTGGCTAGAAAACGACAAGTGGCTATCGTTAGAGCACTCCAGCATTTAAATGTGAATAAATCTTTTGTATCTCGTACTATCGCTCTTTACAGTGATACCTGTATCGTACCCCGATGTCAAGGAAGTGGACAAAAGAAAACAGCAACATCAGCAGAAATGGTTCGAAAAGTAAAGAAGCGAAACCCGTCTCGCAGTGCCCGAAAAATGGCTCGTGAGCTGAACATATCACAATATTCCATTAGGTAAATATTGAAAAATGAACTCGGGGTAAAGTCATTGAAATTCCAAAAAGTGCAAGAACTTACACTGCAACAGATAGAAAATAGACTCAAAAGAGGTAGAGTTGCTTCGCTCGGCCGAAAGTGGTGAACTGCCAAATTTGGTTTTCTCCGATGAGAAAACATTCGTTGTCCAGCAGTTTGTAAACAAACAAAATGATCGTGTTTACTTGCCAAAGAGGTCAGCTGAAAATGGGCACCTTCGGTTGGGCACCAGAACTCAAGCGCCGGCCATGATGATGGTGTGGGCCGCCATAACAGCCGATGGTCCCTGGCCCCTCTCCGCTCGTTTTAATAGACCGTGGCATCAGAATAAATGCCGAATATTATGGCAAAAATATTCTGGAGGGTGTATTAAAACCTTGGGCACGCAAACATTTTGGCCGCAGACTTTTGACATTCCGACAGGACTCAGCACGCGCCAACCAAGAATGTTTACAAAATGAGGTTCCTCGCTTCATTTCCAGCGTACAATGGCCACCAAAATCACCGGATACCAATTCGTTGGACTCTTGTGTCTGGAGTATTTTGAAAAGCAAGGTTGGCACTAAAAAATACCAAAGTGTCGATCACCTCAAGCAAGCGTTTCGCCGGAAATCGGCCAAATACCGCAGAGCAACATTCGGGTAGCGTGTGACGGTTTCATTGGCCGTTTGAAGGCCATAATTTGTGCCAAAGGTGACCAATTCGAACAAATCTAAACTTATTTTAAAATTTGATGCTATTTCCGACATTTTTTGCTCTCATTCAATCAAATTAAAAATTATGGCGTTTGACTTTGTTGCAGTTTTTTATCTCACCCTGTATGTTCATTGTAGGTATTGCCCAAAAAATGGCAAATACCAATTTCGAGAATATTTTACGTTTTAGCCATGTTTTTAACCTAATTTCGAAATTGTTGTTTTTTCAACAGCGAAGGACATGGTATCAGTTTCAAATTGATTTGACAAGAATATATTGGGTTTTTTCTGTAATTTTGAAAAAAAAATGAATTTTGTCGCACAATTTTTTAAATATACAAAATCTGGTACTGGTACCGGGTACTCTCCAATTATTATTCTATTTAATCTTGTACTTTTGTGGTAGATGCATACGTGCAGAAGTGCACCGATATATCTCATTTTCATCCCAGATCTTACATTGAAAAAAAGTTTGAAATGTGTCAAGTTTGAAAAAAATCTCTCATTAATTTTCATGTTTAGAGGTGTTAATCTTCTTCAAATGTAAACCGTCTGTGGTGAACGTAGCAGAAGGAGGGACCACAATATTTCATCTGCATTATACATCTAGGGCCGCTGAAAACATTGTAATGCGAATAGTATGAGGAAAATCATGAAATCGTTCCGTATTTTATTCATGTTAAGATAATTCATAACTTTGAGCCTTTGGGGAGGAGGTACCAGATTTTCGCACCTGACCAATGACTGATAGAAATATGAGGATGTGTAAAATTTGAAACAAATCGGATGTTTCTCTACAATAATTTAATTTTTTGAATAGCGGCCATAGCGTTCTCTAGGTTTTTAGTATTTTGAAATTTTTAACCCAAATGTCCAGCTAACTTATCCCCATTCTCTTAGACCAGAATTTTTCACAGACGAAAAATTATTCCTCTAGCTCAGGCCAGATATTTTCTACGACATGGATGTTGTCTCTATTTATTAAAAACTTAAACACAATATAAGTGCATTAACCTCTCGTTTTCCAGCGACCGCATATTCACACATGATTATTACTATTTTTATTACAAAGTGAAATCATTTCCATATATGTACTCCATTTAAATATGCCTCTAGAATTACATCGTGGTGGCGATGATGATGGCGGTGGTGCCGTATCCAAGCAAATTTATTACCGGCATTTTGCCACTAAAAATAATATTCACACTAATTTAGACACGTGCTTTCACAAAAGTCTAGCTGTGATTTCCAAGCACCCTCTTGTTTCTTAATTAGAGAAGAGATTTCTACTAGCAACGAGGTCTCTTTTGCTGCTGCTGCTGCTAGCCGCCGCCAGTAGTGTAGGTGGTTCTGATTTATGAGGTACTGCTCTATGGTGGAGTGGCTTTTTAACTAAACTCAACTGACTAACTAACTAACCGGACTAACTGAGAGAATGCCTTAATGGGATGTTTCGTTTTCATTATAGATTTCAAATAGTATTTTGTTTTAGTTTTTGATGCGGGCGGACAAACGGCACGGCATGCAAAGCTTTCAAATTTTAACCACACACACACACATGAATTTATATATTTTTTTTTGATTTGACTGGCTTTGTTGTAAATTTTGCTTTTACGAATATTACTTGAGGCCTTATGATTTTTATTTTTTGTTTTTGCTTTTTATTCATTGAAAAAGAACTTTTGTTGTTGTTTGTAGCGTAGTATTCGGTGCCGGAAGTGAAATCTACAATGAGAGCAAACTAATTTGATGTTGTTGTTGTTGTTCGGTGTTGTTATGCATTTCATAAATAAATATTTGTGTTAGTTGGCCATAGCCCACAAATTGAGATATCACAACAGCAGAATGATTTTTTTTTGTCTGCGAAGGCAGAGGATTTAAAGTGCCATACAGAGAAAATTTGAATACCCTGCACAGTGAGGTAAAAAAAAGTATTTAAAATGTATTCAATATTCGAACCAACTCCATTTTAAACCACAAATGCCTGTGAAAATGGTTGAAGAATGCCCTTAAAGTCTTTAAACCGTATTGTACGACTCTGTACCAATTAATAATTTTCGTTAGAGTAGATGTTCTGACAATCCCACCTTATCTCGCCAAAGAATTTCAAAGTTCTAGCTGTCTCTTAAAATCCAATAAGAATGTTGTAACATTTAGTACTTTCATACCGCATTTAGAAGTTATAGTATGTACTGGGTCCATGGCAGAAGAATACAGGTAGATGCAAAAATTTTAATGTTTTTTTCAAATATAAGTAGATTTTTATATGTTTTCTTATACTACGTCATTCGGAGGCTATTATAATTCGCGTTTTTCAACAATTTTTACAAATTTAAATAGTTTTTCATTCAACATTTTCAATTCCAAAATTGGTTTGACAGTTCATTGTCCCAGCAGCTGTGTCGACGCGTCTACCTATATTCTTCTACCATGACTGGGTCACTCAATACAAAGGCCGTAAAGTACTAAACATAATATGTTTGGTACAATTTGGTATGGGTTGAAGAGATAGTGCTTGAAATTTGAAATTTTGTATTAGAGTCGCTGTTCATGTTTAGCGCTGGATATATGGAGGTGGTTTCGGAAATGTGTACTCTAATTATAAGAAAAGTACTGAATGGTACTATATTTGGTATTGGGTGAAAATATACAGGGTAAGATGAAAAAAACTGCAACCAATTTCAGACTGCTGTCATTTCTAAGGCACTCGTCCGACAGCTGTTAAAATTTTTTCAGTGACTGCTCATTATATTGTTTACAAGCGTTTACAAAGCATTTTGGTGAGAATTTTCCAGAAAAAAAAGTTATTCGTGATGGAATTCAAGCGTGATAGTGTGATTTCTTTATATTTGGCAGGGAAACCACAAGTGGCTATCGTTAGAGCACTCCAGCATTTAAATGTGAATAAATCTTTTGTGTCTCGTACCATCCCTCGTTACCGTGATACTAGTAGCATAGCCCGACGTCAAGGAAGTGGACGGAAGAAAACAGCAACATCAGCAGAAATGGTTCGAAAAATAAAGGAGCGCAGCAGTGGCCGAAAAAACGGTAGTGAGCTGAACATATCGCAATATTCCATTCGGAAAATATTGAAAAATGAGCTCCAAAAAGTGTAAGAACTTACATTGCAACAGAAAAAAAATAGACTGAAAAGAGCTAAAGAGTTGCTTCGCTTGGCCAAAAGTGGTAAAGTACCGAATTTGGTTTTCTTCGATGAGAAAACATTCGTTGTCCAGCAGTTTGTAAACAGCGGTTGGCCACCAGAACTCAAGCGCCAACCTTGGACATTCCAACAAGTCTCACCACCATCGCACTCAGCACGCGCCACCCAAAAATAGTTACAAAATGAGGTTCCTCCCTTCATTTTCAGCGCACAATGACCACCAAAATCTCCGAATACCAATCCGTTGGACTATTGTGTCTGGAGTATTTTAGAAAGCAAGGTTGGCCCTAAAAAATATCAAGCAAGTGCATCGCCGGGAATGGGCCAAAATACCGCAGAGTAACATTCGGGCAGCGTGTGACGGTTTCATTTTGGCCGTTTGAAGGCCATAATTCGTGCAAAAGGTAACCAATTCGAACAAATCTAAACTTATTCTAAAATTTGATTCTATTTCTGACATTTTTTGCTTTCATTCAATAATATTTAAAAAATGGAGGAATAGAACTGAAATCCTCAAATTTTATATGGATATCTCTTTTGGTGTCTGCTGTTAAGAGTAAGAACTGGCTTTGGATATGCGTTTGGTAATGGGGGAAATTACAGAGCTGAAATCCTTAATATTTGATACTGAGTTTGAGATATGGAGATTGTTTTGAAAATGCGTACTTCAACTGTACGAAAACAAATAAGGAGTTCTAAATTTGGTATTCGGTGAATGAAACGAGCTGAAATCCTGAAATTTGATATAGATGTCACTGTTGGTGTCTGTGGTTAAGATATGGAGGTAATTTTGAAAAAGTGTTTTATCGTTATCGTTATCGTTTTGGGTAAAAAGTTAGATGGCGGTTCCTTGTGCAATGGTTTGACTAATCCTCCTCGGTAACTTAAAGTTAAAGAAATGAACAAATTTTGGTGTTTTTATTTTGATTTAATTGAAGAGAAACAAGTGATTGGAGATCAATTAAAATTCTCGAAAAAAATATATATCGTTAGAAGCTACTCAGAAACATGGACCTACATTAAAATTTACTGCGAAGAGATGGTCTACATCATGAGAAACCGAGAACCTTAGTTGAAACCAAATCGATTGGAAAATATGACCAATACACCCGAAATAATCAAAATCGAAAATAGACTCCTCCAAGACCTAAAGACGTGGATTTTTTAAAGATTTTTTCAAAAGCGTAGATTTTCTAAAAAGAAAATTATAGACTTCTCCAAGACCAAAAGGCGTGAATTTTTTTAATGACTTTTTCAAAAGCGTAGATTTTTTAAAGATTTTTTCAAAAGCGTAGTTTAAAAAAAAAAAAAAATTATAGACTTCTCCAAGACCAAAAGGCGTGGATTTTTTTTAAAGACTTTTTCAAAAGCGTAGATTTTTTAAAGATACGTTTAAAAGCGTAGATTTTCTAAAAAAAAAAATTATAGACTTCTCCAAGACCAAAAGGCGGGGATTTTTTAAAGACTTTTTCAAAAGCGTAGATTTTCTAAAAAAAAATTATAGACTTCTCCCAGATCAAAAGGCGTGGATTTTTTAAAGACTTTTTCAAAAGCGTAGATTTTCTAAAAAAAAATTATAGACTTCTCCCAGACCAAAAGGCGTGGATTTTTTTAAAGATTTTTTCAAAAGCGTAGATTTTCTAAAAAAAAAATTAGACTTCTCCCAGACCAAAAGGCGTGGATTTTTTTAAAGATTTTTTCAAAAGCGTAGATTTTCTAAAAAAAATATAGACTTCTCTAAGACCAAAAGGCGTGAATTTTTTAAAGATGTCTACAAAAGCGTAGATTTTCTAAACAAAAAATTATAGACTCCTCCAAGACCAAAAGGCGCGGATTTTTTAAAGTCTTTTTCAAAAGCGTAGATTTTCTAAACAAAAAATTATAGACTCCTCCAAGACCAAAATGCGCGGATTTTTTAAAGATTTTTCAATACTCCAATAAGATTCAAAAGCGCAGATTTTCTAAACAAAAAATTATAGACTTCTTAAAGACCAAAAGGCGCGGATTTTTTAAAGATTTTTTCAATACTCCAATAAGATCCAAAAGCGTAGATTTTCTAAACAAAAAATTATACACTTCCTAAAAGGCCAAAAGGCGTGGATTTTTTTAAAGATTTTTTTCCTAGACTCCTCAAAGGCCCAAAAGCGTGGATGTTTTAAATAGTTTTTGTAGAAAAATTCTTATAAAAGGAAGGTCTTCTAGAAAATTCCTTTCCTTTAAAGTGAATCAATTCTTAAAAACCCAGACGTTCGAACATTAACCTGTGTTCAGATTTCGCTCCAAAACAAAAGGTAAACGTTAACCAAAATAATGACCCAATAAATCAAAAAATCACTACAATGAATGTGAAATCAAGCGCGAATTATCCTCTTCTCATCGGCAAAATGCTTTTAGGAATGAAAAAAAAAACATCCAGGCAAATCTTGAAGAGGTAAGTCAGTCAGTGAAAGCTATGGTGAAGTTGCCTTGTTTGTTTTTAATATCAACGGTGCACTACTAATGGTCCCTACTAATTCCACAATACGAAGGGGGGAGGAATAGCCTGGAACCACAACATCCGGCTCATTGTTTAGCCATTTGGAAATCCATTGGTAAAACTCAACTAAATATAACGCAAAGGCAAAGATGGTGGCCCACACCCCACCAACCCACTCGTGGCACCCTCTGCTAGGAATTTTCATTAATAGCGCAAAAAAATAAGAAAAGGAAAAATCACAAAAAGGATAACAATCCCGATTGCCGGCGCTGATGTATGGCCCGACCGACACAAGCCATAGTTGTGGAGTACGTCTAGGAATATTCTGTTGTTTAGTTGTTGTTTAGTATTTCTCTTTTTTTTCTCTATGCTGCTTTATTGCTCCATTTTTGCTATGCTTCATTTTCATTGTGTTGTTAATGTTGGTATATTGACCTAAATTCTGGAATTTGTTATTGGGCCGACTACAAAAAGAGGGAGAGAAGGAAGCAACGTTTGCAAAAAAAAATGCCAGATGTGGGAACCAGGACGATGTTCTTTTGTTGTTTGCAATGGTTCCTGGTACAATTTGCCACCCCCAACAAAAGGCAATTTCACTAAACTGATGGCAGTTTTTTTTCTGTACCTCCCCACACCTAGCCTGATAATATCCTTCTTTTGGTTTGGCAACATCATTATCTTGTAGCATAAAATCTCATCCTTTTATATTTTCCAAGTTTTATAATGCAGGCATACTTAAGGGTCTGTTGCCTTGCCCATTATTGTTGCTGTTGTTGTTGTCATTGTTATTCTTTGGCTGGTGTTTAATTTTCTTCATCCTGTGCAGGATATAAACATGTTTGCAACTATAAAATTTGCAAATACCCCCAGAATCATGAAGAGAAAGCAACCATTGCAGTAGTTTTAGTGTGAACTATTTAGATTTAGTGGTAGTGCCAGGAAAGTTGTTCCGGCAATGTGCACGCAAACATTGTCAGCACCACGATACCACCACACTCCCTCCCCACACTTGCAGATCCTTCCTGTGCGACACTCACTCACAAACTGCACTCCAAACTACTCACATGGAAAGGTTATTGTACTGAAATTTCACTTCCTTGCATTCAGGCAACGTGCGAGAGGAAGGAAGGGAAGCGGAGAGAAAGAGAGAGGTATTCGTTAGTGACAGCCACCCGAGATTTTTGTGCATTGTTTTGTTTTGAAATTCAAAAATTAAATTACACGCGCAACAAAAGTCCTCAAAGGCATGTCGTGGCACTTCATATGCAACATCCTCCTCATAAAAATGCAGGTGACTTTCGTTCTCTCGTCGACAAGGTGTTGTAGTAAAAAAGAAAGGAGCGAGTAATGGAAGAGGTGGAAGATTGGAGAAATTAAAAGTTATAAAATAAAGAACTTTATAAATAATCAACGCCTTCGGTTCTATGAGGAGGAGTCTAGAAAAAGCCCTTAAAAATCCACGCCTTTGGATCTTGGAGGAGTCTAGAAAAAGTACTTAAAAATTCCACGCTTTCGTTTCCACGCTATTGGGTCTTGGAAGAATATAGAAAAAATTCTTTAAAAATCCTCGCCTTTGGGTCTTGGAGGAGTATAGAAAAAGTCCTTTAAAAGATCCACGTCTTTGGGCCTTGGAAGATTATAGAAAAAATCCTTTAAAAAATCCACGCATTTGGGTCTTGGAGGAGTAAAGTAAAAATCGTCGCCTATGGGTCTTGGAGGAGTAAAGTAAAAATCGTCGCCTATGGGTCTTGGAGGAGTGAAGTAAAAATCCACGCCTATTGGGTCTTGGAGGAGTATAGAAAAAATCCTTTAAAAATCCTCGCCTTTGGGTCTTGGAGGAGTATAGAAAAAGTCCTTTAAAAGATCCACGCCTTTAGGCCTTGGAGGATTATAGAAAAAATCCTTTACAAAATCCACGCATTTGGATCTTGGAGGAGTAAAGAAAAATCGTCGCCTATGGGTCTTGGAGGAGTGAAGTTAAAATCCACGCCTATGGATCTTGGAGGAATGTAGAAAAAAAAATTAAAAAATCCACGCCTATGAGAATTGGAGGAATTAGAAAAATCTTTAAAAATCCACGCATTTGGGTCTTGGAGGGGTCTAGAAAAAATTCTTTAAAAATCCACGCCTTTAGCTCTCGGAGAGGGTGCCTAGATCTAGATCTTCTAGATCTTGGAGAAGGAGGCGAAAAATGGTTTAAAATTCACGCCTTTGGGTCTTGTAGGGATCTATGAAAAGCCCTTCAAATCGACGCATTAGAGAAGTCTAGAAAAACTCCTTAAAAATCCACGTCTTTGAGTCTTGGAGGGGTCTAGAAAAAATTCTTTAAAAATCCACGCTTTCGGTCTCGGAGAGGGAGTCCAGAAAAACTCCACGCCTTTAGGACTCGGAGAGGGAGCCTAGAACCTAGAAGTCTAAAAAAAGTCCTTAATAGTCCACGTCTTTAGGTCTTGGAGTCTAGAAAAAGACCTTAAAAATCCACACATTTAAAAATTTGGGTCTTGGAGGAGTCTGGAAAAAATCTTTAAAAATGCACCCCTAAATATAGAGACATCCGCAATTTGAATTTATTTTTTCTAATCGATTTGGCTTTAGACTGGTTTCTCAGAGCGTAACACACTACATTGCAAAAGAACTTTAGATTGTTTTCACTATACAGAAGACCTTTAAAAGGTCTTTACTTTATTGAAGATCTTGACCATATAGATTAACTTCAGAAGAAGACCAAATATGTGGAAGACCTTCCGAAGGTCCTAAATATATAGAAGACATTTTTTGTCTGGAAATAGAAGACATTTAGAAGGTCTTCATTATAAAGAAAAAATTTAGATTGTCTTCAGCATATAGAAGGCCTTCAGATGACCTTCTGTATATATAAGGCCTTCAATACGAAAGGCCTTCAGAACGTTTTCAGAAGCTCTTCGCAATAGAAGACCTTCAAAGAGTCTTCGGAAGGTCTTTACTATATAGAAGACCATCAGAAGGTCTTTGCAATATAGAAGACCTTCAGAAGGTCTACTTTATACCATATAGCAAAGATACACAACATAAAAGACCTTCAGAAGGTTTTCGCAATATAGATCACGTATTCCCTAGTACTTCTGTCCATAAAAGACCTCCGAAACGTCATCTATTTATAGAAGATTACCATTCCACTCTTGCAAGGTCGCCTATCTGTCACAATTTTTTTAATAAGTCTTTAAAGGTTTTCTTCCATAGTAGAATTTTATATTAAAATATTCTTTGTACATACAGCCCAAAGAAATTCTTGTACCTGCTATCGAACATTTGTTTTCAATATTTTTTGGAAATTTCCATTGAATCGATTTTTTGTTCCCTTGAATTTGCAAATTTTGTGGCAAATGTTTGTAATAATAGTTTACACATCAGCAGCAATACCAGATATTATGAAAAAGGGAAACGGGAAGTGTCGGCAGGAAGATTGTTCGGATCCGACACGTAAACAACAAATTTTAAGTAGATTTTATTTTTAGACCGAAATTTCGCTTCAATGATTTCGTTTCTAAATCTCGATAAACAATTGATTTCGTTCATCGGTGGTATTGGCATTTGGCCAAAAGGCAGGCGATGTTGATGTTGTTGGCCTATTTGGTTGTTGTGTACTGTGCAATTGGATTGTTTACAAATGGAAGTTGTTCATTGTTGTTGTTGCTACTGTTGCTGATGTTGTTTTGTATGTATTTTGCTAGTATTGTTTATTTTAATTTGAATTTATTAACTTTTCATTTGAGTAGTTTTACTTAAAATCACACATTGGTCGTGTTGTTTTGCACAGCAACATTTTTTGCATTTTTGTTGTCGATTTTCTCTCCATCTTTTTATTTCCGTTCCAAATTTCCCTAGAATATTCATATTCGAGTTTGGTGTGAAAATTCAATATCATTATGGCGCCAATTAGATGTTCTTGTGGTTTTGTCGATGTTCATGACATTCAAGATGATGAAGGGGTTAATTACAAATGAATATTTGGTAAAGTGGGTGGGGTATGGGAGGATAGTTTAGATTCCCCCTCTTCTTTTCTAACATTTGGAAAATAACAATGTGCAACACCAAAAATTTAATATAAGAAAAACTCAGTAGATTATGAAAATAGACCTAATATTTGAAGACAAATCTATAGAGGTTTTGAAAGTTTATAACGCGAAGTAACTTTTTTTCACTTTTTCGAATTTTTGATTTTCGATTCCTTGAAATCCTTGCATTTTAGATACAAATACGAATATTATTTTGGTCAAGTGGGTTAAAAAGAGGTTTTTTGGTACTTTTAACGTCATATGGTTAAAAACACCCTTTAAATGGGATCGTATCAAAACAAAATATATTACAAATTTATATTTGAAATTCTCCTTTAGGTCACAGAAGACATCAACAGTATTAATCATACCTAAACGCCCGGAATTCATATACAGGGTGAGACGAAAAAACTGCAACCGATTTCAGACTGCTGGCATTTCTCAGCCATTCGTCCGACAGCTGTTAAAATTATTCCAGTGACAGCTCATATTGTTTACAAGCGTACAAAACCATTTTGGTGGGAATTTTCCAGAAAAGAAGTTATTCGTTATGGAATTCAAGCTTGGTAGTGTGATTTCTTTAATTTGGCTGGAAAACCACAAGTGGCTATCGTTTAAATGTGAATACATATTTTGTGTCTCATATCATCGCTCGTTACCGTGATACTGGTAGCGTAGCCCGCCGTCAAGGAAGTGGACCGAAGAAAACAGCAACATCAGCAGAAATTGTTCGAAAAGTAAAGAAGCAGCTTGATCGAAACCCGTCTCGCAGTGCCTGAAAAATGGCTCGTGAGCTAAATATATCGCAATATTCCATTCGCTCGCAATATTCCATTGAGCTCGGTTAAAGCCATTGAAATTCCAAAAAGTGCAAGACCTTACACCGCAACAGAAAGAAAATAGACTCAAAAGAGCAAAAGAGTTTCTTCGCTTGGCCGAAAGTGGTGAACTGCCGAATTTGGTTTTCTTCGATGAGAAAACATTCGTTGTCCAGCAGTTTGAAACCTACGGTTGGCCACCAGAACTCAAGCGCCGGCCATGGTGATTGTGTGGGCCGCAATAACAGCCGATGGTCGCTATCCGCTCGTATTTATCGACGGTGGCATCATAATAAATGCCAAATATTATAGCGAAAATATTCTGGAGGGAGTATTGAAGCCTTGGACACGCAAACAATTTGGCTGCAGACCTTGGACATTTCAACAGGACTCAGCACCATCGCACTCAGCACGCACCACCCAAGAATGGTTACAAAATGAGGTTCTTCGCTTCATTTTCTGCGCACAATAGCCACCAAAATCTCCGGATACCAATCCGTTGGACTATTGTGTCTGGGGTATTTAGGAAAGCAAGGTTAGCACTAAAAAAGCCAGTGTCGATCAACTCAAGAAAGCTCTTCGCCGGAAATGGACCAAAATACCGCAGACCAACATTCGGGCAGCATGTGACGGTTTCATTGGCCGTTTGAAGGCCATAATTCGTGTCAAAGATAACCAATTGGAACAAATCTAAACTTATTCTAAAATTTGATGCTATTTCCGACATTTTTTGTTTTTATTCAATAAAATTTAAAAAAAAAATCAAAAAATCAAAATTATAAATTTAGCTCACGTCAATAATTATAAAAAAATATAACAATAACCTTTGAAATCTATGCTCAAGCAGTAAATACCCATCTCAATCACTTAACTACCAGTAAAAACTTTACTGGCATGCTACAGGTATGATTTCTTATTAAGCCGGTCGAAAAAAAATTGTTTAGTTGATCGAATACCCACTTTCCATGTTTCCTTGCCAAAAGCAAACACAAACAAAAAACTTGTAAATAAATTTCATTTTTCACATCAGATTTTTTTTGCCAAGTCCTAGCATACAAGGAAGTCCGTAAAATTTTGGCAACGACTCAAGTAATGCTTTTCGAAATAACAAATACATTAAAAGACTATTAAAAAAAGTTAAAAAGGGTCAATGGCCTTTGAGCGCCGGAGTGGATAACAAACATTGGTTACAGGATGTTAGGATAGTTAAAAAAAAAATTGTTTGTGACTTCAGACAAGAATTGAGGACATTTACTTGAGAAGAAATAAATGAGGAAAATGGTCTTAAGAAAAGTATTTAGAGAAAAGTAATAAGTGAAGTATTAACGAAATATGTACCCTCAGTCAATGGAATGGACCAATATTGTCCATTTCGTATCGGACCTAATAAAAATTTGCTGTAAGTATTGCGATGTGCCAGGTTTGGACTATATCGACTAATTCCTTCACTTTTTATAGGGGGCGTGAATGTTAAAATGTGCCTGAAATACCACATATTGTCGTCCGAAGTATTCCATTTTCATACTTCATCTAATACAGAAAAAACAAGTAAAAAAGCTATAAGTTCGGCTGAGACGAGCTTTAAATACCCTCCACCATTTGGAACGATTTTGGCAATTCTCAAAAAAAAAAAATAAAATAAAATCCGTTAAAAGTTCTTTTAAATTCTTAAAAATACCGAATGTAGCAGTTATATTGGGGTCTATACGACGACATGAACCTGCATAGTCATGAGCCATTACAATATTCCAATACAAAGCTGAAACAAGTAAAAAACATTAAGTTCGGCCGGGCCAAACTTTTAATACCCTCCACCTTAGGGTAAAGGAAACATTAGAAGAAACGTGGCAAAAACCATTAAAATGCCGAATATCGGGAGGTAGCGTTATATGGGGCTATACCAAATCGTGGACCTACACATGCAATGTTTCGCCAACGGAGCTAGAACCCATTATGACCTACATATACCAATTTTCAGAAAATAAGTGAAAAAATGTGGCAAAAATCATCAAATTACCGAATATCGGGAGGCACCGTTATATGGCGGCTATACTAAAACGGGGACCTATAATTACAATGACTCGCCACACGAACTGGGACCCATTATGATCTACAACTACCAATTTTCAGAGAAATTCGTGAAAAATGTATCAAAAATCATCAAAATACCGAATATTTGGAGGTACCGTTATATGGGGACTATACCAAAACGTGGACCTATACATACAATGTTTCGCCACACGAACTAGGACCCATTATGACCTACAAATACCAATTTTTAGACAAATCACTGAATAAATGTGGCAAAAACAATAAAAAATACCTAATATCGGGAGGTACCATTATATGCGGGCTATACCAAATCGTGGACCCATACATGCAATGTTTCGCTACCGCAGATGGAACCCATTATGACCAACAAATACCAATTTTTAGACAAATCCTTGCAAAAATGTGTCAAAAATAATCAAAATATCGAATATCGGGAGGTACCTTTATATGGGGGCTATACCAAAATGTGGACTTATACATGCAATGTTTTGCCATACGTACAGGGACCCGTTATGACCTACAAATACCAATTTTCAGACAAATCCGTGAAAAAATGTGCCAATAACCATCAAAATACCGAATATCGGGAGGTACCGTTATATGGGGACTATACCAGAACGATATATCTCATTTTCAATACCAACCATGCTAGACACAATACAAATTGCACTGCTAAATTTTGGCGCTCTACGTCAAATAATGTGGGCTGTATCGTGATTTCAACAGACAGACGGACAGACCGACAGACGGACATCGTTCAATCGATTTAGAATTTTATGCTGATTATGAATATATACACTTTATGGGGTCTACGACGAATATTTAAGGATGTTACAAACGGAATGACAAAGTTAATATACCCTCCTTTCCAAGATGGAGGGTATAAAAAATGGTGAATAATGTAGCTAAAATCATCAAAAAACCGAATATCGGGAGGTACCGTTAAATGGGGGCTATACGAAGACGAGGACCTGCGCAGACAGTCTCCTGTCAAAGGCTGTAGCATCCATTAAGAACATCAAATACCAAATTTGAAAGAATTCCGGTGAATAATGCCCCTAAAATCAACAAAGTACCGAATATCGGGAGGTACCGTTATATGGGGACTTTGCGAAGACGTGGACCTGCACAGACAATTTTCTGTCTTAGGCTGTAGTATCCATTTCGGACTTCAAATACCAAATTCCGATGAATATTGTCGCTAAAATAATCAATATAACGAATATCGGGAGGTACCGTTATATGGGGGCTATACCAAAACGTGGACCTAATTGGTCCATTTTCAGTACTAAAAGTCCTGCAGCCGGGCCGAGCTTTAAATACCCTCTACCATTTGGAACGATTTTGGCAATTCTCAAAAAAAAAAAAAATGAAATTGAATAAAACCCGTTGAAAGTTATTTTAAAATCTTAAAAATAACAAATGTAGCAGTTATATTAGGGTCTATACGACGACATGAACCTGCATAGGTAACTTTAGTCATAAGCCATTACAATATTCCAATACAAAGCTTAAAAAATGGTGAATAATGTAGCTAAAATCATCAAAAAACCGAATATCGGGAGGTACCGTTATATGGGGGCTATACGAAGACGTGGACCTGCACAGATAATTTTCTGTCTTAGGCTGTAGCATCCATTAAGAACATCAAATACAAAATTTGAAAGAATTCCGGTGAATAATGCCGCTAAAATCAACAACGTACCGAATATCGGGAGGTATCGTTATATGGGGACTTTGCGAAGACGTGGACCTGTACAGACAATTTTCTGTCTTAGGATGTAGTATCCATTTCGGACTTCAAATACCAAATTCTGATGAATATTGTCGCTAAAATAATCAAAATAACGAATATCGGGAGGTACCGTTATATGAGGGCTATACCAAAACGTGGACCTACTTGGCCCATTTTCAGTACTAAAAGTCCTGCAGACATAATTCACATTTGAGAAAAAATTTAATTTTTTGTTCGGAAGCTAGAGAGATTTCCATAGACGGGCGGACATCGCTAAATCGACATAGAATTTTATGCTGATCAGGAATATATATATATATATATATATATATATATATATATATATATATATATATATATATATATATATATATATATATATATATATATATATATATATATATACTTTGTGGGGTCTAAAATGTATATTTCGAGGTGTTACAAACAGAATGACAAACCTAATATACCCTCAATACTATGGTGGAGGGTATAAAAATTACCTATTTTGTCATTAATAATTAGCCAAATTTTCTCGGATGAAAATGCAATATTTTTCTAAAATATAATAATTTTATTTTACTCATTAAATACCTAGGTAGAAAATGTTTATTTTTAATTATTTACAAGTAACAATGTGACATTTAGAGAGTAAGTACATGTCAACATGCATTTATTTATTTAAGTGCCAATGTCAAAGACAATGGCAGCTAAAAATAAAGTTAGCAAGTATTTCTATGAAAAAAGTACACAAACAAATTTAACTTGATTTTTTTTACGAAAAGGAAATAAAAATGAAATTCAAATTAGCTCCAAAAATAATTTGCTTCCTCAGTTCTAGAAGGCAAGAATGGAATGGCCTGGCCTATATTTAGAAAATAAAGGAAAATGTTGTATCCGAGTGTATTCAAACTTTGATACTTCATATCGCACATAAAAGTTGGAAAATTTGCAACTAGGTTTTAAATATTAGTCAATATCCAATCCAAAAGTTTGTTCAGGAAATGCTGAAAATAGAGATTTCTTTTCTTTGTTGACTTATAGTAAAAGTTGATGACTAATATTTTAGTCATTGATGACATCCTTGTAGGAGTATTTTGCATAAATTCTGGTTATGTACAGCTTTACCCCAGCATGTATCTATAATATTTATAAATTATAAAAAGGCCTATTTGGTGACAAGTTTGAAAGTAGAAATTTTAGACCAAAATAACATTCGTAGAGCTATCATTAATATCGACACTATATAACCAAAATGCAGTGATCCCAAGCAATTTTCAAAAAATATGGAAGAGGGAGAACTGTCTGCCCTCTATTTAGATTACTTTTTGGGTGAATTTTCAAAAAGCCGATACAAGTGTTCTATTTTTAGGTATACCTTCATAGTCTGCTGATTTTTTTCTGTATGCACAAAAAGTTGATATTTATTCGCACCAACAAATTTAAAATAGTAAATTAGTGACTACCCAATTCGGTAAAGAATTTAAGTATAAGAACTTAAAACAAGAAAAATACTACTTAATTATCCACAAAACATTTTACACTTTCTAATTTCAGTTACTTCATAAATTACAATGAAATGAGTCCTGTAACTAATATAACAAAGGTTGCATTGCCTTAACGAAAAATACTAATTAAATATTGAATTATTGAATTTATTAATGATTTTCAAGTGCTAATGAAAACATGGCTTAATTCTGTTCCTACAGAATCTAAATACACATTCTTTATAAAATAAAACGCTAAAATGACAACACTGAAATGCAGTAATACCGAAATAACACATTCCGTAACGGTAAACATCCATTCTTTGTGACATTTTTGAAGAAGAGTACATTAATTGAAAACTTTCTGGGGCACATATCTTCATATTCCTCACAAAACTCGAATACAAATGAAATTAGGTTGCATATTCGATATTTATAAATTTTTCGAATACACTTTAAAAGGCACACTTAATGAAGAAGCTCTCAAAGAACTCAAGAAACGGGAATTAATACCAAAGGAAATGATTTGCCCTAAAGGACATAAAATGTCGCTACAGAAATGTGATGATATTGATGGATTGTTATGGAGGTAAGACAATTCTAATTGTAGACGAATTAGTATTTAAATACATTTTTACTGCAGGTGCGAAGAAAAATATATAAAGAATGGACGGAAGAGGGCAATGTGACATCAGTATACCCTTGCGAAAGGATACATTCATGGGGCAAACTAATTTTCATGTCTGTCAATTGATACTGTTTTGTCATCTATGGATACAGGATTTTCCAATAGAATATATCAAAAGTGAATTACATATAAAATCCTTCAAAACGATCATGAAATTTGAAACCCTGTATGGAAAAACTGTAGCAAACGGATTACTTCATGAGAAATTAGCAATTGGAGGATCACACGGCACAACTGTAGAAATCGATTCTTGGAAAATAACTGGTGATTTTGGTGGTGTCCAGAGAAAAAATGGTAAATGTTTTCTGGTTCATGTTAAAGAGATTAACAAGGAAATTCTATTGGCACACATCAAGCGATACATATTACCGGGAACAACCATTGTTTCCAAGAAGTCCAAGGTATGTACGTTAATAACCTAAGATCCCAGTCAATAAATTAAGTATTGCTTGTTTGTATTAGATCTACGAAAGTCTAACCAAGGAAGGTTATACCCACTACACTACCATGGATGTAACCAATGTACAATAAACTCAAGGTAGGGCAGAACTACCATATGATTTTAATTTTTTTATTTTTCTGGCTTAATATATCAACTTCATTTGTCTATTTGTGTGTAATTTTTTAATAATAAAAAATTGTTCAGAAAATATTCAAATGCATCGACAAAATTTACAGTTTTTGTCCCGAAATAAACCATAAGAGATACATAGAACAAGATTTTGAACAGAAAGTTTGACCTTTCATTCATTTTTCCCGGTTTGAAATTATTTATTCAAAATCAATGCAACAAGTTGTTTGCTTTTTTATTGTTTTGATAGTAATTCTGACATTACAAGCCAAACAGGTAGACCTCTATACTTGCAATTTTTTCAAAGTTAGCCTACCTTGTCTTCATTGTGCCATGGATGTAACTATAAGTGATGAGCTCTACCGTGAGATGATATCCAACTTTTTTTGCAAAAATACAAGAGCTTGACTTGCAGGACATGTAGTTTCAATGAGACGGTGTCACATGCCACACAGCACGCGTGGCAATGGTCTCGGAGAATATTTTACCATCTTGATCATGTGATGAAACGCCTTTAGACTATTTTTTGTTGGGCTTTGTTAAAACCTATGACTATAGAGACGATCCTACTACAATGGAAGAAAAACATTGAAGCATTTATTTGCGAGATATCGGTCCAATTTTTTGAAAGAGTATGTCAATGTTGGACTAAGCTGATGGACATTGAAGGCGCAGTCGCGGTCAAGATTTGTATGATATGTACTCGCCATCGCCGGAGCGTATTTTCAACAAAGGCTTCGCGGACCAAAGTTTTTCTAAATTTGATGCTGTTTTATGTAGCCGGCCTTGGGATTTTCTCCTCTTGGAGAACGTTTTTCTAAATTTTATGCTTTTGCCGGCCTTGGGATTTTCTCCTCTGGGTATGTCCAACAGCGGATACGAAACCAATTTTTTCTATATTTGATACATTTTAAGGTAGACGGCCTTCGGTCGGATCTTGAGTGTTTCCCCACGGAGTATGTCCAACACCGGCGACGAAATGTTAAGTTTTTTTATACTAAAAACATCATCCGAATGTATTGAACAGTATCGGGTCTACCGCATTCACAGAGCTATAATTCTGGATCCAGGATTGATAATTACGATATTGTAGAATTTTGGAAAGATTGTAGTGTTAACTATAAAACCAACTGGGAAATAATTCTAATTTAGTAGAATTTTCGATTTTTTATCCAGAGGTAGGTATTTTTACCCTGACGGGTAAACGGACCCGGGACCCCAAATGTTTGACCCGAAATTCCGCGTTCAAGACACGGGCTAAAAAAACTAAACTTTAGTTCGTGTAGCCGGTTGAACATACTCAGAAGAGTATATCTCTGGACCCAGAAAAGGTATTAGCACAAGTTTTGGCATTTTGAAAAGGTAAGAGTGTCAGCTATAATTTGGCATCAATTTTGTGTGACCTCCAAATAGGCTTTTTTCGACTTTTTTTGGGGTTAAAAAAAATCCATGTCCAAAAACTCGATAATTTGACTATAACTTCCGGGCTAACTCTAGTTAAATAAAACCTCTTCCATTTTTTCCAGTAGTAGGTATTTTTACCCTGATACCGGGAAACTATTTTTTTTTTCTTGGGGGACGGACCCGGGACCACAGACTTTTGACCCGAAAGTCCGAGTTCAAGACCCGGCCGTTTACGTTTATAAATAACCCCATCATGTGACCACTTGTTGGATAAGAACACTACTACTGGAAAAAATGTCAAAAAAATTGAATAGTTTTTAATAAACTAGAGTTAAGGCCCAACTAGTTTTTTTTTTATTTGTTTTCTTGCTTTATCAAATTTTAATAACATAAAATCACTAAATTGACAGCACTGAAGCGATTGTCAAATTGCAATTAGATCTTTTTTTTTTGATGGTGTTTCGATTCAAGAGGGTTGAGAAAGAGAGTTAACTTTGCCAGTGTTAAACGATGACCATATTGTTTGACTCAAGAACAAGACGAAAAAACAAAGGCAACAACAACGGCACAACAAAACAGAACAGCATTTTGCATTTTTTTTTTTTATAAATTGCCAGAGTTGGCTCTTCAGTTTTCATGTTTTTTGTTTGGTTTCTTTTTTTTCGCCAAGCCATTGCACAGGAAGTAATTGTAAAGTGGTACCTTGGATTGTGGGGAGAACAATGACAGACACAACGCACACACACAAACTACGTACAAATAAAAAACCCGAGATAAGGAATAAAACAAAATAAACAGCTGGCTCTTTTTGTTTTTTTTCTTAAGCGGAGACAAAAAAAAACCAACAATATTTTATTGTTGTAAAATAAAATCGGAGAGTGAGAGAAGTAAACTATTTGCTAAACATCAAAAGCCGCTTACAATGAATAATTATTGTTGTTCTTTTTTGTAGCGTTTTCTTTTTCATTATTTCAGCACAAAAACCGACAGCATTGTATTTGCATGTTTTTTGTTTTGGTTGTGAGTAACCCCTTCCTTCCTTCTATAAACAACCAAATACATCATCATCTTGTTGCGTTCACTCGAGATGGCCTTTCGCGCTCATCTCAACCCGCTAGCTACAACACAAAGCAAAAGCTGCTGGGAAACGAGATGATGTG
Source organism: Musca domestica (assembly GCF_030504385.1). NCBI lineage: Eukaryota > Metazoa > Arthropoda > Insecta > Diptera > Muscidae > Musca > Musca domestica. Next base: position 3,147,210 of record NW_026712334.1, on the reverse strand, counting down.
ATGGAATTTCTTTACACATGAATATGGATGGGGGCGACGGACGACAAACATTTAATACTACTGGCCGACTTATCTTTTTGAATGCCAACAAGAGTGCCGAGTGTCGGTTGCATTTGCCAGTGCATTCAAATGCCGTATTCTAATTTGTTTCTTCACTTCACCGAAAAAAACACTAACCAAACAGAAAGAAAAATCCAATTGGATTTATTTTTCTAGGTGGAAAAACACTTGTTTTATTCTCCTCTCCCCACTTCAGACTATTAAATCTTTTTTTTCTTTGAAATCCAGAAAATGTCAATTGATCTTTTAACAGAAAACATCAGACACCACACAATTCGAGTTTTGCATCAAAAATAATACGCTTGCACCGTTTTGTTTTATTTGCCAGTAACAACAACAGTCCAATTAAGAGGAGATTTCCCCAAAAAGGCAAAGAGTCCATTTTATTAAAACAGTATTATTCATTGGCACATCAATATCTTATTGTTTAATGTTTTTTTTTTATTTTTAATATTTTTTATGGTCACTTACAAATTGTATTTCATCCGACGCCATTTTGAACGTGTCTTCTGATTCTGGTTTTTTACTACTCACTAACACTACTTCTTCGTTTTCCATGCAAAGAATTATAAGATGATAGATGATAAAAACAACACAGAATGTTGTGGAATGGAGAAAATGTCATAAGGCTCTTCTTCTAGCACACGGATAACAGTGAATGGATAGCAAAATAGAGTTCTAATCACTGTGAATTGAGTTCCAGTATGGAGTATAATTTATAGTTGGTAATACCATATAGTGAGTTTGAAAAATGTTGGTGTGGTAATGATACTGAGCTCCTTCTGCTGTCAGAATCAGTTAAAATGACGAATCTTCGTAAAAAGCCTAAAATAGAGATGGGTGTAAAGAATACTTTAAGCTCAGAAAGTAAATAAGGTTCAATTTTGTATGTACTTTTACTTATTTGAGTTGTTTACCTTTTCAAAATAATATACGCAAGTTATATAACGATACGTTCAGACTAATACCAAGTTCAAACTTTTGTCAACGGTTAACAAAGTCAGCAGAGAACCATATCAAGTCAACGTCTGTATAATAAAAAATATATTTTTGAGCGGGTTCCTCTCGATAAATTTCAATACTTAAAAATTTATTACAAAAATCTGAAAGCATGAATGAAAAGTATTTTTGATTTATATAATCATGGCAAAATTTGATTGACAACATTGAAAGAAAAAAATTAAAAACGTTTTCTTTGCTCCAGAACCTGCAAAAATCTACTAGTTTTGTAACTTTGTTCGATATCACAAAGGAAAAATTGCGTTTCGTAGTAAAAACTTTTACAGTCATTTGTGTTCTGAAACAGACCATTATATTTCCTTTTTCGAAACGCTTGCATTTTGTTATATGCTCTTACAGTAAAAAATTATTGAAAAAGTACGGGGACAAAAATGTAGCAACATTGAGAAAAACCCTAAAACTCATTGCTCTTTCCAGAACTGCAAGAGTGAAAAACTTTTAACTACAAAATCAATCTTTATGATATCGAAAAAAATTGGTTTGGAACAGTGAAAATAAAATAAAAAATCTAAAAATGTTTCCTTGAAACTGTTACATTCGTGCAGTTCAGGTACATATCATTTGCGTGTTTGCAGGTTTTTTTGATAATGAAAAATATACGCTCTCTTCTGGAACCGGCAAGAATCTATTAGTTTTTTTCGACATCATAAGGAGAAATCAGTTATAGTAGTAAAAACATTTACATTATTGTAATTCTGGAATAAATGGTGTGCAATGTCACATTTTTTTTTTTTTTGCATTTACTGTTTTTGAATATATTGGTAGACACATGGTCAAATAAGGAGGTAGAACAGAAACCTAAAACTATAAAAATATAGGCCTAAGGATATGTCCACTTCCTGTCAAACTTACTTAAAATTAGACGTAACAAGTTGTTTTCATTTATTAGATGTTTCTTCTCATTTTTAAAATGAGTTAAATATCGTGAAAGGCGAATGAAATGTTAAGGTTTTATCCCTTTACCAGTTTTATAAAATGAAACTCGAGTACAAGACAAATTTATACTGTGTAAACGCCCGATAGAGTCCTTTCATTATCTAGATCGTAGCTTATTTCAAATGACCACAGAAACATAGCATTCCAATTGACAAAAATCGATTGTTCGATTTACCATCTTGGTTTGCTATCGATTAATCGAATCGCCACAAATTAACCTACATATCCCTACTGCTTGTTGTTTATTGAAAAAAAAACGAGAAAAGCAGCAAAAAGACGTCGTCGTCGTTTTGCGGAAGATAAAAATTCATTACATTCAAACAAAAAAATCAAGAAGAAGAAGAATAAAAGAAAAAAAGCAAATAGCAATAGTGTTAGCAGCTAATTAAATAAAACAAAAAGCAACCACCACAAAACATTCCAAATCAGTGAAGAAGACGAAAAATGGCAATTCCAAAGCAAAGAGCAAGTGATTGTTGAAATTGAAAGTCCGAGAAGGAAAGGAAAAATAAAGAAAAAAAAGCCTGCAAATATTGAAATTCCTCTGTGCCGTGCCTTGGGCAATAACAAGAAATACAGGAAAAAATTGCAAAAAGTGGTTGTCTGTTGTGTCTTGTCTCTTTTGGCAAGTGTAAATGCTGTAAGAAGTTGTGCTGGCTGGCTTGCATGCAGCGGCAGCAGTGAATTGTGTTCAAAGAGGTGCTGGGAACCACAAAAAAGAATAATCAAGTCGCGAGAAGTTACGCAAATTCTGGCCAAGAAAAAAAAAATAAATTGCAAGCATTGTTTGGCATTAGCGAGGCAAAAGTGAAGTGTAATATTTAAAAAGAGAAACGAATAAAAAGAAGAGAAAAAAGTGTGTGTAATTTAAACCAGCGGCACCGAATCCATCCATCCATCCAACTCCAAGAGTATTTTGTAATTTTGCCCAGACCGAAACATCGCGTGCTGCGGCTTGCAAAGCCAGATCTAGTTGTGATTGTGTCGCGTGTGTTTGTCTGTTGGTTGGTTTGCTAGTGTGGGAATTATAACGTCGCCGCCATGAGCGATTCATCAGTGGGCAACAGTGCGGCTGGACCCCGGGTCGTTACGATCTATAAAACAGAAACGGGCTTCGGTTTCAATGTACGCGGTCAAGTCTCCGAGGGCGGTCAGCTGCGTTCCATAAATGGTGAGCTTTACGCCCCATTACAACATGTCAGTGCCGTTCTAGAAAATGGTGCTGCCGAAAAAGCGGGCATTAAAAAAGGCGATCGCATATTAGAAGTGTAAGTATTAACACATTTTGGGAAGGGACGATTTAAATTTTGCTTGAACTTTTCAGTGCATTGTGGGGGTGATGTTTGTGGGTTACCATTCCTTTTAAGAATAACCTACGTCATCGTATTGCCTGGCTGGTGTTCTTGTTCTTCTTCTGCTGCTGCTCCTGTCTGTGTCACCCGGCACATTTTATGTGTATGTGAACAGCCAGTTCTATTTAGCTTAGCTCCAATTACAATTGTTCCCAGCCAACAAGCCAGCCAGCCACTGTTGTGTCAAATGACCTGCTTTTTATGTCCAAAACTAAAATAAAATACCACCACCCTCCAATAACTCCCAGTTTTAATTGGGAATGGCTTGATGGGTGGTTGGGTGGCTGGCTGGGTGGTGTAGACAGTAATAGCTACCTCATTTTATATGGAACAATTTCAACCCTCTTGATTTGCTATACATCCAACAATGGCATAGCGCAAAAACGAAGCAACACCCAAAAGAAGAAAGCCTAATGTTATTTTTCAATTCAGTCCTATAGATAAGATCCAAACATTACGTCTTCTTTCCCCTATTTAGAGGAATATTGGAAGCTTGTTTCTATGTTTTTATTATTGGTGGCAATGGCAGCAGACTGGCGCGCGTCCTTACATCAAACCCAGCCTTATCAATTGAAAATTTACACATTCTAGGACATGGGGTTGCCATTTTTAGGATTCTTGTAAAAATATTTAAGATATTGCCAATATACTTAAAAAGAATTAAAGGAGAATGAAGTATTCTACATTTAGAAGATAGAACACAATTAAAGAATGCTTGATTCTCCTCTTGATGTCAGACCTGTAGGCAAAGTATGCACAGACTACATATGTTAGTCTTAAATGATAGCACTCTGAAAGGTCTTCTATATATGAAAAATCTTTAAAAATCTATTTTGTATTGAATATTTGAATTTTTGTATATAAATCTCTAAGGTTTTCTATCAGTGTATTTCCTCTGAAAGTTTGTTTTTTCATTCAATTAATATGGGGTATTGGAAATTTCTTCTAATGACTATTAACCTACCTTCCACTTTTAAGATATTCTGAAATCTTATCCGTTTTTTCATAGAAAATTTCTGTAGAATAAAATATTGTACTGCCATGGCAACACTTCCATTGTAACATAATCGCAACCTTCTTTCATTCTCTAGATCCAGTCATTCGTTCATATTCCTTTGTCAGCAGTTCTTTTATGTTTTATGCTGTGATTCATAATAACAGTGGGGCTCTACTTGTTTTGTTGTTGTTGCTATTGGATGGTAACTCATTGTCCATTCACATTGGGGGGACGACTATAACATCGGTTGTTTCTTTTCTTTCTTTTTAAGCGATAAACGTCGTTTGGGAACAGTTTTTTGTTTTAATTTTTTTCCTTATCGCTGCAGGTTAACATTTGTTGTGTGTGTTTGGTTTTAACAGCCGCTGCTATTCTCTCTCATGTTTTGTTTTTTGTTGGGGCCAAATTTGTGTGAGTGCACACTTTGCTCTATCTCTCTCTGTTAACATACTCAAACAGCTGTTTGTTTGGTGTGAGTAGTCAAAATGTGAGTGGGGGGGGAGGGGTTGGGTGGTGTTGGTTTTTTTTTATTGTGTGTTTCTATCATCATGAGTAGTGTGGTGTACCGTTGAGTGGTCAAAGCAAGTGTCATAGAGAGTTCGGGACAGAAAGAACAGAACATATGCATGTCGTAATTTACAACTTATTTGACTTTTGTTTTCATAAATTACTTAGCAATTCCCTGCTCTTGGCTTAGCTCTCTCTCTCTCTCTGTGTCTCTTGCCCGCTGTATGTTTATTACACCTCTGTTCTAATAATTTACATCACACAACTAATGTATAGTTTTTTGTGGAATATTTGCTGGCATTCCTTCCTATTTATGGAATAATACCATTGTTGTTTACATGGCAATCCTCCCCATTCTCCTCGTTAACCATTTAATGGAAGCACTACCAATGCTTGACCGACCGACCATATACAAAATAAATGATGTCATAAGGACTCATTAAAATGTATGATGAGGGATTGAATGTGTGAAACAATTTTTTTAAGTTTTCGCAATATTCTAAAGGAGAATATCCTTAGAAATCCCATTTGGAAAGTGACTGTACTATAGTTGAAAGGCCTCATATTTACAGAGGACCCATCAAAAGCGGCCTTTTCTGAAAAGAAACAAAATACTGTTTACAAGTCTTCCAAAATACTTTTTACAAGTCTTCAATGGACAGATTTTATGCTCGATTTTCTCATGGGTGCCCAGTCTATCATATGTTAATTGCAATCAAGTATGACACTTGTTATGAGATTTACATAGTGATCTATCTCAGAGACATAGGGTAAAGACAAACCTAACTTCGAAGTAGCTGACTCAAAAGTTTTTTCTTTTGCAGCTAATCTTCGTTGGATTCCTATGTGGTTCTTTATAAATTTGAATTCGGTGTTCAAATTTTTTAGACCCTATAGCAGAAAATTTTGGTTTTTTAAATACTTTAATTGCATTAATCAACCTATTTGGGACGCTTCGAATATTAAATCCTGATACTTTTATTTAAAAATGACAAATTTTTGCAATATGTATTATATTTTGTACTTAATAAGATCGAAGCAGATAAGCTGTTGCTTTTGTCATTTATTTCAGACGAACCCAATGCAGTCCTGACCCTCATCATGAGTTGCAATCTTGATGACGAAGCTGCTGGTCTCTGAACTTGGGCTTGCTAGCTGCCAGGTGTTTATCCTGGTGTGTGTGTTCTATCTTCTCAGTTTTTTCAGAATGTGTGCCGGTTGCAAAAGATGTGGGGCAACCACGTGAACAATAACTTCCCCAACTGCGTGTCTGGGATTATCTTCCTCCATGAAAACGGAGGCCGCCAGGCGCCATCGCCAGGGCCATCTGTAGGTTTCGAGGTTAAAGCCTTGTAGTTACCGTGTGATCTATGCATCCTTAAGATTCGAAAGGTCTTTGATGGTCATTCTGGTCTCTTTGGCGATTTCTTGATATCCTCCATAAACTGACCTGTCTTAAAAGGGATGTGTGATGAAGAGGGTTCATTCACCCTGCCTGTTTTATCAGCTTTTTGCTTCCCTGAGGTAACAACACCTGATTGTTACTTTAGAGCTATTTTTCAGGGAAAAAATACCCCATATATAGTCCTATAAAATATCTTATAAAAATAAGTTATTTTATAGGTCTACTTTATGTGGGGTACCTTTTACAAATTTAAACAATTACGTCTTTAGAGTCATTTTCAGAAATTCAATTTAAATACCGTATCTAAATTTCTTTATAGTTTCCATGGTTTAAAGATCTTTTAAAGCTTTGTATGATTGAGGTCTCACTTTTATTGCTATTGTATATATTGAAAACCTTTTATGGTTCTTTAGCCCTTCGAAAGATATCGCATTTATGTGCGGAGACATACCCAGCTGCAATTATCAAGTTTCTACTGTGTAGCATTTAAACCTGTGTTTGCGAATCGTAGCATTTACCATTTTTGGTTATGTTTTGACAGATGTCTTTTTGTGTTGTCTTTTTGTGTTTAAACATTTCGTTGTCGGACAACAACCTGAGCCATACCCAAAATAAATATTAAAATGCTATTATGAATCATCTAACGTCATTTGCTTAAAGCATTGATTTTCTTCTTATGTGGCTGGCGTTTGCTTGCTATACGCGTAACGGTAAAGGTGAATTCCTCCTCTCAAAAATAAAAGAATGTTATGGCATTCTTATGGAATTCCTACACGTTAAGCGGTGTGTGTGTGTGTGTGTAAAACACAAATCCTAAGGTAATATTTTAACATTTACAAAAAATTTGGTTACATTTTTAGTTGATTACATCTTGCCATGCCAGACACGTCGTCCCAACAGAGACTTCGACTTCCAAATACCAGCGCACATTGTTCGTATAACCTCTTAATATTAATGAAAAGATGACTGACTGCTCACCCACCACCGGCTCAATGGCTGGCGATGAATGAGCTTTTCATCTATTTTTAGCAAATAACATCTATTTGTAGATTTCTCTCTTTAGTCCGTGTGGGGCAGAGCTTACTGTGTTCGTTGTTGTTGTGATTTTTTTTTGTTTTGTTTGCAGCATGTTGAAGAGTTATTCTATGTCTAAAATTCAATTAACATTAATTTAATAAAAAAATTGTTGACCTTTTGTGTGGTTTGGGGTTTGAAGAGTTCGTCACAAATATGCCACGACCCCTTCCGGTCCTCCACCACCTCCTCCGGCTCGCCAAAAAAAAGTAACGAACAGTGCACACAAAAACCATCACCATTAGCGTCACTAAACTTGTGTTGCGGCGGTTTGGTCTTCATTCACTCAGGTCTGTGACAATGGCAGTCTAACCACCCAACGACCCAGCAGCCACCTTTGAAAACCGCAAATTGAACGAGTTTGTTATTTTTGTTTTTTTCTATTTTATTTCTTCACTCAGCATAATTTTGTCATAACAAAAGCCACAAACGTCAGTGAAGATAAAAATATAACATTTTCACAATATCGACAGGCTTACAAGACACAAAAAAAAAGAAAACAAATAAAGCTTCGGTTATAGGTTTATTTTTCCTTTACTTGTTATTCACCTTTAGTAAAGGGTTTACTTTTAAAAGAATGGGGGAAAGGCTTTCCGTGGGCAAGAGTATTTTATTAATATAAATTATAAAAAAAAAAAAAAATAAAGGCAGTATAATATTGAGATATGTAATTTTGACCAGTAAATTATGGAGAAATGCGGCTAAATACGCAAGAAAGAGGATCCACTATATTCAAATTCAAACATTTGGATAGCTAAACATTTACTGGCTACTTTAAACATTTATTTCGTCTAGATATAGGAGTACACATATTATTCTCTGAACCACATCCTTCCTGAACCATTAGCATTTTTTCTAAGCCTTTTAGAGATGGCTGTAATAAAAATAAACGATAAATAATAATTTTAATATCAAACAAAATTTATGTCCCAGAGCCAGCAACTTAGTACTAATTTTTATACCCTCAGCCATATGGCTAGAGAGGGTATATGACAAAGTCATTAATTACAAACCAAATGGGCTGACCTACCTCAAATTAATATACTATAAGAAATATTCCTAGAAAAAGTAAGAATGCTGTTAGGAAAAAATTCAAACTAATCTTAGAATTTAAGTTCATTTTCATTGTAACTAAACTATATGGGAAATAAATGCGAAAATGGCTAGAGAGGGAATATATCATTTGATACTAGACCCTAGGTCTCTTTGGACCAAATCTGTTTCAGGATATTTGGAGTCGATCTTACTATGTCCGTCCGACCGTCTGTCTATCTGGCTGGAGTGCACGATAACTCTCGAAGGCAGTATCCGATCTGGACCAAACTTGGTACATCGTAATATTATTATCAAACTTAGATTGTGTTCCGAGATGGGCAATATCGGTCTGGTATCTCTCCCACAAAACATGAAAATTTTCAAAGAAAGAATCATCCGATTTGGTTCCAACTTTGCAAATCTCAATATTTGCATCAGTACTAGGTCATGTGAGAAAATAGATAATTTCGGTCCACTACATCAAGTACCTCCTCCACAAAGGGTCAATATTTTGAATAATAATAACTCTTATAAAATGTGATGTAAAAGTTCGATATTCTCCAATTTATACACATCACAATATATTTATTAACTACTAAAAATGTCGGAAATAGCATCAAATTTTAGAATAAGTTTAAATTTGTTCGCATTGGTCACCTTTGGCAATTATGGCCTTTAAACGGCCAATGAAACCGTCCATACGCTGCCCGAATGTTGCTATGCGTTATTTTGGACCATCCCGGCGAAGCGCTTGGTGATCGACACTTTGGTATTTTATAGTGCCAACCTTGTTTCCAAAATACTCCAGACCTAATAGACCAACGTATAGGTATCTGGAGATTTTGGTGGCCATTGTGTGCTGTAAATAAAGCGAGCAACCTCATTTTGTAATCAAACTTGGGTGGCGCATGCTTAGAACGATGGTGCTGAGTGCTGTTGGAATGTCCAAGGCCTGCGGCCAAAATTTTTGCAGGCCCAAGGCTTTAATACACCCACAATATTTTCGCCGTAATATTCGGCATTTATTATTCGATTAATCTTTAGCTTTTCTTTAGCTTTTCAATAATTGCTGAATGGAATATTGCGATATGTTTAGCTCACGAGACATTTTTCGGCCACTGCGACGCGGTTTTCGATCAAGTCTATTCTTTACTTTTCGAATCATTTCTGCTGATGTTGCTGTTTTCTTCCGTCCACTTCCTTGACGTCGGACTACGCTACCAGTATCACGGTAACGAGTGATGGTACGAGACACAAAAGATTTATTCACATTTAAATGCTGGAGTGCTCTTACGATAGCCACTTGTGGTTTTCCAGCCAAATATAAAGAAATCAGTATCACGCTTGAATTCCATCACGAATATTTTCTTTTTCTGGAAAATTCTCACCAAAATGCTTTTGTACGTTTGCAAACAATATAGTTGTCACTAGAATAATTTTAACAGCTGTCGGACGAGTGGCTTAGAAATCAGTCTGAAGATGGTTGCCGTTTTTTCATCTCACCCTGTATAGCTATGATCCCTGAGTTTTTAGCATCATTTTAATTGCAGTTTCTTCAAGAGGAAAAATAGCCTATTTTGAAATGCTCATAACTCCATAAATATTGACATTTCGGGGTTTTAGCATCGTTTTGATTGCAGTTGTTGCAAGAGGAAAAATAGCCTAACCTTAAAACTGTGGGGGTTAGGATGTTTTTGATTTTGACTGTTGGAGCATTTGCCCTAAATGATGGTAGGCAATACATTTGTTTTGTGCCATCTGATATATTTTTCTGTTTTCAAGTTTTATTTTCAACCTGCCATCATTTCTTTCTTTTATATTTTGCTTCTCCGTCCACATAGTTTATATGCAAATTATTGCTTTCACTGTCAACTAATTTTGTATTCTTCTAATTTATTATGATAATGTTTGCTTTTTCGGTAAGGCTGAGCCGTTTGTTGGAAAATTTTGCTCTGCCATGTGTTCATATCAATGCGTATTCAAAAAATAAATATCTGGAAATCTAATTGTTCTTTTGCTGCTTCGGCCGCCGCAACAGTGGCTGGCTAATTCTAGTTCATTAACAATAAAATAATGACAATTGTTTGGATTACAATTGGCAAGGCAAAGTAAAACAAAACGAAAAAAATGTCGGCAGGCGAAAAAACAAAAAAAAAAACGGAAAGTCATGGAATGCCATTGCAAGAACAATCGACGTAGCTAGCTGTAGTAAGTCTTGGGTGTTGAAGAATAAATAACAACATCCGCTCTAAGTCAACATAGAGAAAAACACGAGCCAAACGAAAGCCCAAAACAACTACATATATGCTGGTGGTCAGCTACGATACCCTTGGCGTTGTTGACAGTCCTCTTTAACCATTTAATCACTTTTATTGGTTTCCATACCATTCTTCGTCAAAAGTTATGCCTTTCCGTCTTTTTTGTGTATGTGTGAGCGTTTAGGATTACATGGGATAAACATTTGAAAGCTATAAATAGACATCACTTTTGTTGAACGACGAACACAAACACTGAAAGAAATGATCTGCATTAAATTTTATAATGTTTGATAAACGTTTTATTTATACGTTGCTTAGCTTGCCACCATACAGTAAAAGTTTGCATGGATTTTTTGTCACAAATTTGAAAGATTAGAAAAGTTTTTTTGTTTTGTTTTCGTTTTTCTTCGTTTATAACAAAAAGTCTTATCATTTTGCTATTTTCTGTTTGGGTTTTTTTGTTTACTCTTTTAAATGCATATTTAGTCATAATTTGCCCATACAGTGTCGAGTAACACATTTTGTAGTTCGATAGTGTAGCCAAAAAAATTGAACTGTTCATTACTCAGCCTTTACTCACCCTTTGAATATAAAAATGAGTATTTCAATAGAATACAGTATGAATGCTAAACAGTTTAGTTTAAAAAAAATAATGAATATTTCGAATTTCAAAAAGTGCCATTCTAAAAGTATCGATGCATCTACTTCAAACTCTTGACGATGTTGACACACCAGCTCTATCAACAAACAAATCTATATGCGTTCTTGAATCTAAAGGCTTCATTCTATGTGGTTAAACTTTCTTCCATAGCCCTTTCTGTCTTCTCAAAGGTTGCCTGTGAGTTTGAAAGACTGTGTTTGTAAAATCCAAGTTGGTAATCCATCGACCACAACATCTTATGACGACTCATTGCTATGATTACTCATGAGCAGACATCCGAAATTTTGTCTCTAAATAGAGTAGAGAGTCAAACAAGTTCGAATTCGAACGGGAACTCTCCTGTGAGTAGAAACAACTGAACTTTTAATACCCTCCACCATTTGGAAGGAAATTGAAAAATTTACAAAAAAAAAAACGACTTTATGATACCCTACACCTCTTTGCTAATTTAGTAGAGCTCCGCATAACAATTAAACGGAGAATTTAACATACACGCTATAATTATATATAATTATAATTAGAATTATATATAATTATAATTATATATAAATAATTATGATTATAATTATCATTTAATGTTCAAAGAACTATATTTGCCGAAGCATTTGTATCTTTTAAATTCGGACTTGTATTGCCCATTTGGTGCACAATTAATTTGAAATCGGATAAAGATATATATGAGAGCTATATCCAAATCGGAACCGATTTCAATAAAATTTGGCAAAGATATTTCTGAGCTGTATTTGATATATTTCCCTGAATATCGTTGTTACGGAGTGCATATTACGGCTGTGGGTAACAAATATAACAAATCGGATGAACAGTATAAATGGGAGCTATAGCTATATCTGGACCGATCTTCACCAAATTTGACATACAAGCCGCTAGACTCAAGTCGGTCGTAAGTGCCAAATTCCATTCCATTTGGACAAATATTAGATGTTTGGTGCACAATAAAACGTAAATCGGTCGAAGTTTTATATGGGAGCTATATCCAAATCTGAAGCGATCTCGATAAAATTTGGCATACTTGTTTGGTTGTATGTGCAAAATTTCATACTATTCGGGCTGATATTGCACGTTTGGTGCACAATAAAAAGCAAATCGGACGAAGATATATATGGGAGCTATATCTAAATTTTGACAAATGATTTGTGCAAAATTTCATCTGGATAGGGCAATAAATGCGAACTGTACTTTGTTTACAAAAATACATGGACAGACGGACGGATGGATGGACATGCATAAATCGACTCAGAATGTAATTCTATGCAGATTATCAAAAGGAACTATAGGTCTATCTCGTTTTCTTTTGCCTGTTACAAACAAATGCACAAAGACATAATACCCTGACCACCTTGTGGTGTAGGGTATAAAAACAAAATCCGAAAACAGCCACTTAAATTAAAACCGTTATATGGAGGCTATACGAAGACTTGTACCTGCATACGAATTTTTTGCCATAGGCTGTAGTACCATTACGAACTTTAAATATGAAATTTGAAATAATTCCGGTTAATAATGTTGCCAAAATCATGAAAATATCAAATATCGGGAGGTACCGCTATATGGGGGCTATACGAAAACCTGCACCAACATCCACCATTTACGAACTTAACCTGCCTACTGTTAAACTATGCATGTATGCTAAATTTTAGCCATCTATCTCAATTTGTTCGAAAGAAAAGTCGAGACGGACAGACAGAGGGACATCGCTAGATCGTCTTTTACGCTGATCCAGAATATATATACTTTGTAGGGTCTATTATGAATATTTCGAGGAGTTACAAACGGAATGACAAAGTTAATACATCCTCCATAGAATGCTGGAGGATATAAAAATGCCAGCCAGATAGGGCATCTTCGGGGTCAGTCGAATAAGAGCGAGTATGTTTTGCTGCATTTTGGGACTAAAATTCACACGAAGTCGAACAGATTCTACTTATGCCAAGTACTCTTTTAGTTTTCGTCATGCCGTTGTTATACCCTACACCACATAGTGGTAGGGGTATTATGTCTTAGTGCATTTGTTTGTAGAATGGACAGTGAAGCGAGATAGACCGATACTTACTTTAGAGGGTCTTCATAGAATCACTTTCTGAGTCGATTTATGCATGGCAATTCCATCTGTCCATATATTTTTGCGATTGACATGAAATTGAAACGAAATTCCAAACAATTTTTGTTTGGTCCAAGTACGATCCCTATTGAAATTGGTGAGAATCGGTTCAAATTTGGATATAGTTCCCATATATATCTTCAACCGATTTCGGGTTAATTGTGCACCAAATGGACAATATAAGTCCAAATGACCTGAATTTTGGCACACCCGACATCGGAATTGGTCTAGAAGCAAGTACATAACATTTCGTTAAAATCGGTTCAGATATAGCTATAACTCCCATATATATGTTTCATTCGATTTGGGGGATGGGTAATAAGCCCTTCACAAGAATGATATTCTGTACCGGGTATCAGATATTGCTCGTAAAAACCTATGCAAAATATTATGGAGATCGTTCAGATTTTTATGTAGTTTCGATATACATCTTTATCCGATTTAACGGTTATTATATGTAATATCAGCCCAAATTGAATAGATTTTTATTTTTTTTTTCATATTCGACCGAATTTTACCATTTGGTGAACTCGGTCCGGTATATCTATTGCTCCAATAAATATTTTTTAATATAATCCTTATCGAAGTCATATCATGCACTATACAGCAATGTAAATTCCCATTATAAATTTTTTTCTTGCGAGAGCTCTACTAAAAACGCATAGCGGTGTAGAGTATTATATAGTCGTCCCTCCCGACGTTTGGCCTTTTCTTACTGGTTTTATTTGTAAGTTTGCATGTGCAACAAAGACAAAAATTGGAGAGTAATTCTCGTATAAAACTCGTACTCTTCGGGCACTGCACCCGCGAGTATTTTTCACTCTACGCCCCGCTCCCAAAAATATGCTCAACTTCTTGAAAATAAATAATAACTCAAAGCCTATTACCATCCCCTTCTTTCTCCCTTTGAATTAAATCAAAAATTCTAATTCCTTTTTTAATTATGCCAATAAATTCGACTTAAACAAATAAGGCATAATCGTAGTTATGATGTCGTTCCATAAATTATTAACCTAAACATCCCCTCCTCCTCATTGCTAATTATGAAATTCAGTTGAATTATTAAATTAATATTTACCAACAACTTTTCAAGTTCTTTTTCCAAGTTATGTGTGTTTTTTGTACTGTTTTTTCTGAACTCAACATTTACATAAGAGAGCGAGAAGCCAATAAATCGTGAACTACAGAATTTAGGAAGGGGGCGGTGTTGATGGTGGGTGCTCGGTTTGTTTAGCTGGCTGATTGTTGTCAAGCCATTTCTGTGCAAGGTTAGTTGGGGAAGAGCATGTTATAGGGGGCTGGTGGTGGTGGTGTTGTTTCAGCTTGGATTTCAACTGAACTTGTTAAAATTACCATTCAGCTATTAAATGAACCGGTAAATTATTCAAATAACGCATACATATTTTATTCACTCGTTCATTCATACCAAACCACTTACCAAGTGTTTAACTTATATTTTTGCCATACATAAATAAATTATTTATAAATAAAAACAAATAGCAATAACAAAAGCAAAGGCAAATGAATGAGCATGCAAAATATAACTACTTAAGGAACCCAACTAAAATACACAAACACACGAAACTATTTATTTTTCCCAAAGCTATTTATACACCGGCACGAGCTATGCTAGCGGCGGCAGCGGTTTGTTGTGACGTTTATTTTTTAATTTAGTTAAGAGATTGTGTTAACCCATTGTGAACTAGGATGTATTTAATTTTTTAATTTACTTTTTTCCATTCTTTCCATGTTTTATACCCTTAGGAATATGGCCACATTTGATACGGCTAAAACATGCCTCATCGAAATAATGATTTTAGACCATAGGTGTTTCAGGACATTTGGAGTCGACCTAGTGGTGTCCTACATTGTGTATGTTTGGCTGGTGCGCACAAGTTTTCGATTTGCTCCAAACTTAGTACATCATAATATTATTATGAAATTTAGATCGAGTTCGGAGATGGGCAATACCAGTCTACGGCTTACGGTACCTCCCCATAAAAGCCCAACATTTTCACAGAAAATATTTTACATTATATAAAAAGAAAGGGTTGTCCAATTTTGCAAATTTGCAAATTTTCCAAATCTTCGTATCTTGATTAGTGCTAGGTCGGGTGCGAAAACAGATAATATCGACCTCCCTCAAATGGACAAAGTTTGAATAATTATAACTCTTATAAAAATTGAAATAAGAGTTTGAGTGTCTTCAAATTTCGCACACCCCAATATTTCTAATAAGGCAACGAACGAGTAGTACGGGGAACTCATTCTAGTATCAACCCCATAAAGTAGTCAGCATTTTTAATAACCAAACGCTCATATAATGCAAAATAACCATTCGATTCTTTCTAAATTTCACACATCTCAATATTTGTTGCAACACAAAATCTGATGTGAAGATGATAGCTATCGGCATACCCTTTCAGGTACCACCCCCAAAGGGGTCAACATTTGGAAAGCTGATAAAACGCTAAATGAACATCGGATTAGTATACCCTACACCACATAGTGGTAAGGGTATTATGTCTTTGTGAATTTGTTTGTTAGCGAGATAGTCCCGTTCTTACTTTTGAGGATCATCATAGAATCACTTTCTGAATCGATTAATGCATGTCAGTACGTCTGTCCATGTATTTTTGTGAACAAAATTCAGGTCGCATTTATTATCCGATTGAGATGAAATCTTCCAAGCTATATTTGTTTGGCCCAAGGAGGATCCCTATTGAAATTAGTGAGAATAGGCTCAAATTTAAATACAGCTCCCATATATCTTCACCCATACCCATATACAGGGGAGATGAAGAAACTGCAACCAACTTTAGACTGTTGTCATTTCTAAGCCACTTGTCCGACAGCTGTTAAAATTATTCCAGTGACAGCTCATTATATTGTTTACAAGAGTACAAAAGCATTTTGGCGAGAATCTTTCAGACACAAAGTTATTCGTAATGAAATTTAAGCGTGATAGTGTGATTTTTTCATATTTGACTGGAGAACCACGAGTGGCTATCGTTATACCACTCAAGCATTTAAATGCGAATAAATCTTTTGTGTCTCGTACCGTGATACTAGTAGCGTAGCCCGACGTCAAGGAAGTGGACGGAAGAAAACAGCTACATCAGCAGAAATGGTTCGAAAAGTAAAGAAGCGACTTGATCGAAACCCGCGGCAGTGGCCGAAAAATGGCACGTGAGCTGAACATATCGCAATATTCCATTCGGCAAATATTGAAAAATGAGCTCAGGGTAAAGCCATAAAGCCATAAAAATTCCAAAAAGTGCAAGAACTTACACCGCAACAGAAAGAAAATAGACTCAAAAGAGCTAAAGAGTTTCTTCGCTTGGCCGAAAGTGGTGAACTGCCGAATTTGGTTTTCTCCGATGAGAAGATATTCGTTGTCCAGCAATTTGTAAACAAACAAAATGATCGTGCCAAAGAGGTCAGCTGAAAATGTGCATCTTTGGTTGGCCACCAGAACTCAAGCTTCGGTCATGGTGATGGTGTGGGCCGCCATAACAGCCGATGGTCGCGCTCCGCTCGTATTAATCGACCGTGGCATCAGAATAAATGGTTGGCACTAAAAAATTGCAAAGTGTCGATCACGTCAAGGAAGCGCTTCGCATTCCCGGCGAACCAAAATACCGCAGAGCAACATTCGGGCAGCATGTGACGGTTTCATTGGCCGTTGAGGGCCATAATTCGTGCCAAAGGCGACCAATTCGAACAAATCTAAACATATTCTAAAATTTGATGCTATTTCCGGCATTTTTGGCTTTCATTCAAAAAAAAAAAAAAAAAAAAAAAAAAAAAAAAAAAAAAAAAAAATTAAAAAAATTAAAAAAATAAAAATAAAAATTATGGCGTTTGAGTTTGTTGCAGTTTTTTTTATCTCACTTTGTATATCCTCCATTTAATCTGATTAAATATTTTTCGTACCTTTTTTTGTAAAATATATGCATAAATTATTAACAAAAATGTTCTTTTTAAGTTAACAATAGGAAAAGTTATTTAAACGCTTTGCGAACAAGCCACATTTATGAATTCATCATCATCATCAGCATCGACAAGTAGAATCTTCTCTTCGGCTCATTGTTATGTATGACAATGGAGAAAATGCATTCTCTTTCCAAATCTTGAAAAAAATGGCAAATTGAACAATACAACCAACAACAAAACGTAATACAATAATAAATATTATTTAATTTATCAGTTGCATTTTTATGAAGAAGGAACATTCATGACGAATGAATAAATGCATCACGCAGAGGAGAATGAACCACGGGGTGGCAGCCATAGAATATCTCTTAAACCACTGCACACACATACAAATGTATGTTTTTATATACATTACGCTCAATGCAGAAAACAGCTGAGGTCAGGGTTATCTATTCACTGTTGAATTCTGGGCGGCAGATTGTGTTTTTTGGAGGTGTAGGTAGGTACATTGCAAAAAAGAAATATAAACAAAAGAGTGCAAAACTGAATAAAATTTATTTTAATACACCACTCATCATTTATTTAGATACTTCTAAGAAAACTATATAAAAATGCAGGAAAACGAAGCGAATTCAAAATATTTAGCAGCAGCAGCTATATATACATCTGCCTATAGAAAGAGTTTGTATGGAAAGCGCCAAAACTTTGCCACTCTAAATGGCAATCACGGAAGAAAAAGAGTACACCAACAAAATCTGCATAATTTAGATAAGGCCTATTGACCCCTGACCTTATGTAAATGTTTGTTTGTTTGTGGGTATTTGTGATTTGTGAAAGAAAAAGGAAATTGGCTGTTTATTTTCTTGTGGGCCCCATTCCTCGTTTGCCCTGCTTGAGTTATCCGATATCATTTATCTTATTTCCCAAAAAGTTTCCTCACTGTTTGAATATTGAAGATGGTGGTTTCCAACTGTGTGTTTCTCGTTTTTATTTTGTCCTGCCATCCCTAAGGCAGTGGTTTTGTTGTTGTTGTTGTTCTAATATTTATCATGTGGAAGGGTACGATGACGATGACGTAAATAAATCTATTGATTCCCGTTTCCTTTATTATGCTAAGACAAATCGACAGAGAAAAATGAAACACAACCCAAGTCTAAAATAAACAAGTGAAATAGCTGAAAACTTTTTGGAGGTCTTAGGAAGTGGGCTATACCCATACATTCACATGAATGTAAAAAAAATACAACAATCGCATTGACATGTCGGGAAACAATTTATCAAAAACAGCAAAAACAAGTTTAAACGCAACTAAGTTTTAGGATAGACACAAAAGATAGGTATTTTATTAAGAGGCATAATGTCACGTCACGAAATTTGGATCCGTTACATATATGGTCAAGACCCTTGCAATAACTAAAACCAGGGGTATCATTATACAACTGCTGTACCAAAAGGTGGACCTATGTATATTGATAATTATACCCTCGGCCATATGACTAGAGACGTTATATATCATTTGATACGGCCAAAACGTGCCTCATCGAACTAACCTAGGGTCTAAGGTCTCTTTGGTCCAAATCGGTTTGAGGACTTTTGGAGTCGATCTAGCGATGTCGGTCCGTCTATCTGGATGGCTGGTGCGCATGATAACTCTTTAAGGGAGTGTCCGATTTGGTCTAACCTTAGTACATCGTAATATTATTAGATCGAGTTCGGAGATGGACAATATCGGTCCACTCCTTTTGTCAACTCCCCCACAAAAGGTCAAAATTTCAAAAAACAAGTAAAAAAAAAAAAAAACATTAAGTTCGGCCGGGCCAAACTGTTAATACCCTCCACATTAGGGTAAAAGAAACATTAGAAGAAATGTGGCAAAAACCATTAAAATGCCGAATATCGGGAGGTACCGTTATATGGGGGCTATACCAAAACGTGGACTTATAATTACAATGTTTCGCTACACGAACTAGGACCCATTATGACCCACAAATACCAATTTTTAGACAAATCAGTGAAAAAATGTGGCAAAAACCATCAAAATACCGAATATCGGGAGGTACTGTTATATGGAGGCTATACCAAATCATGGACCCATACATACAATGTTTCGCCACCGGAGCTGGAACCCATTATGACCAACAAATACCAATTTTCAGACAAATTCGTGAAAAAATGTGGCAAAAAAAACTAAAATACCGAATATCGGGAGGTACCTTTATATGGGGGCTATACTACAACGTGGACCTATACATGCAATGTTTTGTTACATGCTCAGGGACCCGTTATGACCTACAAATACCAATTTCCAGACAAATCCGTGAAAAAATGTGGCATAAATCATCAAAATACCGAATATCGGGAGGTACCGTTATATGGGGACTATACCAGAACGTGGACCGATATATCTAATTTTCAATACCAACCATCATAGACACAATGCAAATCCAGATCCTAGGTCAGCTGGTACCTCACCCACAAAGTGTAAACATTTTGAATAGCCAAAACGATTATAAAATTCGAAATAAGCCTCCGGCTCTTCTTCATATTTCACACATCGCATTATATCTACTAACACCAGATCTACTGTGAAGATGGGAGGTACCAAAAAATTGTGAATATCCATGAAGCTCATACAACGCGAAATTGACATCTGATTCCATTCAGTCTTTGTACATCTCAATATTTCCATCAACACAAGATCTGTTAGAAAGATGGTAGCGATCGGACGATTTCTTCTGTTACCTCCCCCACATAGGGTTCAAGATTAAAAAAAAAACATGCAACTCTCTTCAAATTTGACACATACAAACATTTTTGCTAACGCAAGATCTGTTGTGAAGATGATACATATCTGCGAACCCCTTCTGGTACCTCACCCACAAAGGGTGACAATTTCCACTACTTTTATCTGTCATAACTTTCGAAACAAGTCAGCGATTCTTTACAACTAATTATTTCTCACAACTTGAAACCTGAGATTGAAATGGAGGAAGTATCCAATACCTGGTCCAATACCAATACCTGGCCCGTCGCAATATTTATATCATATTTATTTAGGTCGGACACGAAATGGACAATATTGACCCATTCCTCCTTCGGAACCTAACCCATAGAGGGTCAAACATTTGCATAATAAGCTATGGTATTTTTATAACCCAAGACTTCTTAAAAATAATAATTTGGAGAGGATGGTTTTACTAATGAAAATTTTATAATATTTTTCTGGTGCACAATGAAATTTGATTTAGAATAATTCTTGGAATTTGCCTCAAATGACTTGCAAGTGCCCGCTACTGCACCTTAACATTTTAGATAAATTGCAAACATTTGTTAATCAAGGTTTCATATATTTTTACGAGAAACATCGATATCAAACTTCCGAATTTCAGCTCTATTCAATTTCAAATTTCAGATTTCAAGCCATATCTGTACACCCAAAAACAAATTGTACCAAATATAGTACTATTTAGAACTATTCGTATACATTTCCAAAACCACTTCTATATCAAAAACCAATCACCAAAAGGGATCCCAATATCATAACGTCAAAACTTCAGCTCAATCCGATCACCCTAAACCAAAATGTTTGAAATTTAGTGTCATTTAGTACAGTTCGCACACTAAGTACATATTTCCAACCTTGATTATCGTACCAAATGTCAAGTTGTTAGATCTGTCTATTCATATTACCATTTTAGAAGCTTAGTACCATTTACAACTGTTCGTAACCTTAACGAATCGAATTTCCTAAAACCCTTCGTAATATTTATCATGGACTTTATCAGTGACTTTTCGAACAATTTCCAAAATCTCCACCATATCTCAATTCCAGATAGCATCAGAGACCTCAATATAAAATTTCACGATTCCAGCCATATCCCTTCGCCGAATACAAAATTTTGTACCATTTAGTATTTTTCTAACAATTTTCCTAGCCACCGTCGAATCTCAAACATAAATACCATCAGTAATTTGAATACAAATTTCTGAGAGATAAACTCTGTCCCTTCACTCAATACCAAATGTAGTAACATTCAGTACATTTCGTACAATCCGAGTACATATTTCCGTAATCACTTCCATATGTACAGGCTACACATGAACAGATTTCCAATTCCATCGGTTCATCACAATTCCAGTTTGTACCAAATAACCATATAGTACAGATAAGTACGAACTTCCAAAACTTCTTACATAACCCAATCCTACACTTCAACAGTTATCATATTTCCAATTTATAAAACTTCTTACATAACCCAATCCTACACTTCAACAGTAATCATATTTCCAATTTCCCGGATACCAGCTTTATTGATTCACTCAAATCAAAATTGTACTATATTTAATACACTTAAGCACAAATTTTCATAAATACCTACGTCATGCTATCCAGTAGTAATCTTATCTCCAAATTTCAGGACCCTAACCGGTTCACCGGTTCACGAATTACTTACGAATTTCCAAAATTACCTGCATACCAAAGTCCTACAATGCACTACTAATCTTATTTCCAAATTTCAAGATTCCAACTCTATTGATTCTTCTAAAATTTAAATTGTACTAAATTAAGTATGTATTAGTACACGTACCTACGTGAATTACCAAAACTACCCACATTCCTCAGTCCCAGAATGCAATATTAATTTTTTTTCCAAATTTTAACTTCCACCTCTATCGGTTCACTCAAATCGAAATTGTACCAAATTTAGTATTTTTCGTGCACATGTATACAATCCTACAATCATCCAAATGATGGGGTAGAAAATCATCCTTCAGCAGATATACAACATAGGTATATATTTCGGCTGACCACCGTGAAGAAACCAGAATAAAACATTGTGGGGTCCCTTTGTGTATGGTTAAGGTCATATAAAGGACCCAAAAAAAGTTTGCGCTGACAACCCAAAATTCGTTTGAGGTGTGAGTCTACTAACCGAATACTATTTAATCTGCTTAAAAATTTCCCACACATGTAAGATATGTGGCGGTTGAAATTCTCATTTTAAGACGAAATTTTTAAATATTTTTAATTCTGTCAAAATTTTTGCTGGGTGGTCTATAGATGCATTTACTTCGGCGTCTTCTCCTCTTCTGCTGGTCGTATCGTTGTATCAGTAAGTGCTTTTATTTTTGAAGTTAAGGCCTAGAATTCAATAGTCATCTTGAACCAGTATTGAATTGTATTTCGATTCCCTGATCTACTTGGCGATTATCAGTACTGTTCTGATTTTATTTTTTTTATTATCATTATTGTTGTTGTTTTTGCCATTGGGAATGAATTAATATTAACAGCAACATTCTGAGAGCAAAGTAAATAATTTCATCGACCTTTAAGCAAAAACAGCAACAACAACAAAAACATAAATCATTTTTAATTGTGATGCCCATTTTAGTATTTGTTGTTGTTGTTTGGAGGCTACTCTTCGTGCAGTGCGAAGTATCACCTTCTTTCTTCTTCATTTGTCAAACGTGAAGCAATACAGTTCTTTGTTTTTTTGAAGCGTTATTATTGGAGAGAACAAAAATAAAAAAGTGAATTTTTCCGGGACGAACTTTAGTCTTCCTTCAGTTTACAATTCGATTCAAAGTGAATGTCAATAAAAAAAAAACGATTCTGTTTTCCATTAGAGAACCGCCAAAAGAACCCACGTAAAAAAAAGCAATGCTTCCCTTTAATTATGTGCAGTTTTCTGCTGTGACACAGGGCAAACACTTTCGTGAATTCGAGCAAAGGTCATTAAGAAGGTAATTGATGGTAACAGTTGGTCCGAACTGCAATCCGATGGGTGGCTGGGTGAGTGTATAACTAATGAAGCAAACCCGATGACCGGACTGCAACACAATCTTTATTTGTTCTATCTGTGTAAGTGTGTGTGTGCATGTGTTGATGCGGGTGCATAAGTCTCGTATTCTACTTCTTGGAAATTCTCTTTTCTCCAGTTTTCTTTTAATTGAAATGGAAATTGAAATTCAAGTACTTTCAACACAGCTGGATGTCGGTCATAGTCCCTTTCTTAACCCTTACAAAAGGGGAAATTATATCTAAGGTGTAAACATGAAATTGGCAATGTTGGATACTAAGAAAGATTACACTGTGCGACAAAATTAAATTTTATGCAAAGTTACAAGATAAAACGAAAAGAGTTTGAAGTAGAATTAAAAATATTCGACGCGTGAAAGTTTACATTGGAAGTAAAACAAAATAGGGTGTGGAAGTTCCGCTCCTTTTCAAATTTCTGAAAATAGACTCCTTAGATTCAGGCGAAACGGCTGAAGTTGGAATCTTGAAATTTTGCATGTGGGTCAATGTTGGTGGGCAGGGGTGAGATAAGGCTGGGTTTTTGGAAATTCGTACTAGAAGCGTACTGAAAGTACTAAAAATCACTATATATCGTACCTTTAAGTATTTTGTGAAGGTTAAAGCTAAAATCTTGACATTTGCTATGGGAACATGTGTTCGAAGTGTGTTCGAAGTGTAATAAATGTACCAAATTGTATTAAATTCGGTAAATTTGGTATTGTGTAAACGGATACTGCATGAAATTTTAAATTTGACATTGGGATCACTGTTAGTACGTAGAGTTGAGATTTGGAGGTGGTTTTGGAAATGAGTACTAATTGTTCGAAAAGTACTAAGTTGTACTAAATTTGGTATCGGGTGAAGGGATAGAGATTTAATTCTAAAATTTTATATTTACATTACTTATGGTATATCTTTTTGAGATTTTGTGGTGGTTTGAAAATATGTACTAAAATTGTATGAAAAAAATTGGTACTATACAGGGTGAGATAAAAAAAAACTGCAGCAAAGTCGAACGCCATAATTTTTTCATTTTTTTTTTAAATTTTATTGAATGAAAGCAAAAAATGTCGGAAATAGCATCAAATAAGTTTAGATTTGTTCGAATTGGGCACGTATTATGGCCTTAAAACGGCCAATGAAACCGTCACACGTTGCCCGAATGTTGCTCTGCGGTATTTTGGCCCATTCTCGGCGAAGCGCTTGTGTCGATCGCCTCAACACTTTGGTATTTTTAGTGCCAACCTTGCTTTCCTAAATACTCCAGACACAATAGTTCAACGGATTGGTATCCGGAAATTTTGGTGGCCATTGTGCGCTGGAAATGAAGCGAGAAACCATTCTTGGGAGGCGCGTGCTGAGTGCGATGGTGCTGAGTCCTGTTGGAATGTCCAAGGTCTGCGGTCGAAATGTTTGCGTGTTCAAGGCTTTAATACACCCTCCAGAATATTTTCGCGATAATATTCGGCATGTATTCTGATGCCACGGTCGATTAATATGAGCGAAGAGCGACCATCGGCTATTATGGCGGCCCTCACCATCACCATAGCCGGCGCTTAAGTTCTGGTGGCCAACCGAAGATGCACATTTTCAGCGGACCTCTTTGGCAAGTAAACACGATCAATTTTTTGTTTACAAACTGCTGGACAACGAATCTTTTCTCATCGGAGAAAACCAAATTCGGCAATTCACCACTTTCTGCCAAGCGAAGCAACTCTTTAGCTCATTTGAGTCTATTTTCTTTCAGTTGCGGTGTAAGTTCTTGCACTTTTTGGAATTTCAATGGCTTTATTCCGAGCTCATTTTTCAATATTTGCCGAATGGAATATTGTAATATGTTCAGCTCACGAGTCATTTTTCGGCCACTACGACGCATGTTTCGATCAAGTCGTCTCTTTACTTTTTTTAACTTTTTTGAACTTTTTTTTTTACTGATGTTGCTTTGTTGCAGCTTTCGGACGAAAAGAGAAGAAAGAAGATAGCCGACATCCTAAAATTTGATTTTTAGATTACTGATGGTACCTGTGTTTGATATTTGGCGGTGCCTTGGATGTGCTTTCTGTATTTGTACGAAAATTACTAAATGGTACTAAATTTGGTATTGGGTGAAGGGTTAGGGCTGGAATGCTCAAATTTTTTATTGAGGTCTCGGTGGGTATTTGGAGATGAGTTCTTATGATGGTTTTGCAAAAGCGTACTATAATTATGCGGAAAGTACTAAATTGTACTTCTTTTGGATCATTGTTGGTGTCTAGGATGGAGAAATGAGATTTGGATTTTGGATAAGCGTATTAAGTGGTAATAAATATTGGTATTGGATGAAATTCTGAAATTTGATATTGAGGTCGCTGTTGGTTTCTAGTGTTTAAATATGGAGACGTTAAAATAGTTTTGGACAGAAAAATTTAATGTGGGTCGAATGGATATACTGTTATCCTCTTCGTAATTTTCAAGATGAACGATTTTGGAGACTTTTTGGTGTAAAAGATTAACATTTTTCTATTATTCGTTTAGAAAAAGGAAAAACTTGAAATATATTTAAAACCTTGAAAGTCTAAAAATGTTTGATTAACAACATTTTGCCAAAACTTTAAGGTGAACTTTTCTCTGACAAAGTATCCGGCACTTGCGAAATAATCACCAGTCAAATCATTAACGGCGTCTTTCAGGTCCTTTTCTTCAAAAATTTTAAAAAACTGCATTTAGGTGTGATTTTATAAGACCAAAATGTTCTATAATTGTCCATCATAAAATTTTACAATTGATCTCAAAAAAAAAAAAAAAAATATAAAAAAAATCAAAGCCTCACCTTAAAGCCACAAATCGGTAGAAATCAAAAGCACTTAAGTCCCAAAACTAGTTTTATATTTTTACTGATTTTTGGCTTTTAGGTAGTATTTGGAGTTTAGACCTACATTTGGATTTATGACGAACAATTTTGTAGAATAGTTTTATCTGATACTTTACACTTTAAGAGAGTTTTTTAACGTTTTAAAGAAAAGGCCCTAAAAGACTGCTGTAATAATTCGATTGAGAGTAAATATGTTTTAGAAAACCAATTCCAGGATTTTTCCAGTAATATTGGAATATGCACTATATACCTAAAATGCATGGATTTCAAGGAATCTTAATATGTTCAATATTGCAAAAAGTGACGGAACTTCCATTCCTTTTGATTTCAAGAAATCTTAATATTTTCAATATTGCAAAAAAAGTGGCGGAACTTCCCCTCCTTCTTTCAATACACGTATCCCATATTTTTACAGCTCTACTTTCATACTCTATTCGTTTTCCCTTGTAATTATTTTCTATGTTGCACAGTGTTATAATGAACCACATTATCCTTGTTGGCTTTTGTATTGGACCTTAAGAGTTAACTATTGTACTGCATTTACATGATTATTGTTATCTGTAGTGTCACATTCCCTTTCTGTAATTTATTGTTATAGCTGTTGTTCGAGTGGGGGCTAATAAGGATTCTATTTTATGTGCTGGTTTCAGGAAACTCAATATTATCCTGTAACAACAATATTGGTAATCATAAAATTGAATAAAAATGTTAATAGAAAGTAAAATAAGTAAAAATAAAATGAATTTGACAGAAAATGAAATTAAAATATTAAGCATATAACAAGTACGAAAATTATAATCCCTGATCGAAACGGAGAACGCGAAATGGAAATTTAAAGACAAGGGGTTTTAACTTTTCTAAATATTTCAAATCGGTATATTGCCTAGCTTTCTTACTATTCCCTCACACACAAGATACAAAATCTTTGTGTATTTGTTTGTAACAAGTAAAATGGAAACGGGATAGACCTCCTTTGGGGAATTTACATAAAGGATGAGATAGAAAAACTGCAACCAACTTCAGAATGCAGTCATTTCTAAGCCACTCGTCCGACAGCTGTTAAAATTGTTTCAGTGACAGCTCATTATATTGTTTACAAGCGTACAAAAATATTTTGGTGAGGAATTTCCAGAAAAAAGTTAGTCGTGATGGAATGCAAGCGTAATAGTGTGATTTCTTTGTATTTGGCTGGAAAACCACAAGTGACTATCATTATAGCACTCCAGCATTTAAATGTGAAAAAAAAATTATATCTCGTACCGTGATTCTAGTAGCGTAGCGCTACGTCAAGGAAGTGGACGGAAGAAAACAGCAACATCAGCAGAAATGGTTGATCGAAACCCGTGTCGCAGTGGCCGAAAATGGTTCGTGAGCTGAACATATCGCAATATTCCATTCAGCAATTATTAAAAAATGAGCTCGGGGTAAAGCCATTAAAATTCCATTATGTGCAAGAACTTACACCGCAATAGAAAGAAAATAGACTCAAAAGAGCTAAAGAGTTTCTTCGCTTCGTCAAAAGTGGTGAACTGCCGAATTTGGTTTTCTCTGATGAGAAAACATTTGTTGTCCAGCTGTTTGTAAACAAACAAAATGATCGTGTTTACTTGCCAAAGAGATCAGCTGGCGACCAGAACTCAGGCGCCGACCATGGTGATGTTGTGGGCCGCCGTAACAGCCGCTCTCCGCTCGTATTAATCGACCGTGACATTAGAATAAATGCCGAAAATATTCTGGAGGGTGTATTAAAGCTTTGGGCACGTAAACATTTTGGACGCAGACCTTGGACAATCCAACAGGACTCAGAACGCGCCACTCAAGAATGGTTACAAAATGAGATTTCCCGCTTCATTTCCAGCGGACAATGGCCACCAAAATCTCCGGATAAAAATCAGTTGGACTATTGTGTCTGGAGTATTTTGGAAAACAAGGTTGACACTAAAAAATACCAAAATGTCGGTCACATCAAACAAGCGCTTCGCCGGAAATGGGCTAAAATACCGCAGAGCAACATTCGGACAGCGTGTAACGGTTTCATTGGCTGTTTGAAGGCCATAATACGTGCCAAAGGTGACCAATTCGAACAAATGTAAACTTATTCTAAAATTTGTTGCTATTTCCGTTATTTTTTGTTTTCATTCAAAAAATTAAAAAAAAAAAAAAATGCAAAAATTATGGCGTTTGAATTTTTGCAGCTTTTTATCTTACTCTGTAATTATTTAAACTTTTGACCCTTTGTGGAGGAGGTACTTGATGGAGTGGACCTATTTTATTTTCATTTTTTCACCTGAGCTAGCAATGATACAAATATTAGAATTTGAAAAGTTGGAGCTAAATCGGTTGATCCTTTTTCTTATGCGCAGTAAAATATTTTTGAAAATGTTGACCTTTTGTGGGGGAGTTATCAGAAGGAGTGGACCCATGTTGCCCATCTTCGAACTCGATCTAAGTTTGACAATAATATGGCGACGTACCAAGTTTGGATCAAAACGGATATTCCCTTCGAGAGAAATCGTACGCACTAGCCAGCCAGACAGAGAGACAGACCAGCGGGCGTACGGACATCACTAGATCGACTCCAAATGTCCTGAAACGGATTTGGTCCAAAGAGACTTGGGGTTTAAAAACTTTATATCTGTAGCCATATGGCTGAGGGTATAAAAAATGTGGAAGATGGGCAAATTCCCTTCCCTCTATTTAGGTTATTTTGGTGTAAACTTTCAACACGCTGACATACGTGTCTTTCATTATTATTTATACTTTCTTAATCTGCAAAAAATATTGAAAGACTTGTATCTTTTGTCAGAAAACATTAAAATATAACCTCAACTTCTAATGCATAATTCCTATTAACTCCACAATATGAGTTAATATGGCCTTCCGTATGCTTTATGACGTGTTTCTAATTTCCTTATTATTTTAGTAGAAGTCTCAATTTTAAACGATATTGGACTTACGACTTTTACCTGAGTTGCAGATAATACAAATTGTTCGTATTTAAAAAGGGAGGATTTTTAATAAATCTTAAATCCTTTGACTTATTTTGTTATATGTTTGAACTTGGCTTTGTGGTTAGTCAGTTTGTTGTTGTGGTTTCCATTTGCCTGTAATGTTGCACGTAATAATCATTGTTACCATTATCAACAGCTCCACCACCGTCATCACAGTGATCACCAACCAAACCAACATCGTCACCGTTGGCGTCATTAGCTTCAATTGTACTGCGTGTCTGCATTTCACTGCACGGCTTTGCGTCAGGTCAAAATAGAATCTTGTAAGGTTGTCGGATAGGTTGGTTGGTTGGTTTGGTTTGACGGTTGACTGGTTACTTGACATGACATTGATTCTTCTTCTCAGTGGCTTTGGGACCATAAAAAAGTTCTTGAATGCTGCTGCTGGATGACTGAATGAATTCAATTCAGCTGTGAGCTGGAATGGTTGGTTGGTTGGCTTGGTTTGCCTTTGCCCCTAAGGAGTCTTCAAAAAGTACTTGTCGACCAACATGGTATTATGTGAATGTGCACAATTACACATTTCCTGATTGCGCTGCTTGGTAAAACTAGGCAGCAGGCGATGCAATAGGTTCTGCTTGGTTTTGGAGTGCATTGTATTCTGGTAACTCTGCACCATTGAAAACTGCCATTGTAATTCCATGATTTTTCTATTACATTTCAATTTGTGTAACTATGTTGTTTTGCGTAGCGAACATTTTCCCACAAGAGGGGGTCACCAACACCACAAGAAACAAGAAACGAATAAATAAAACAATGTTTTAATAAATTTAAGTTAGGTCGTTTAAAAAATCTTACAAAAATTTTGCACTTAAATATGAAAAGTAGATCTAAAAATATAATGTCGGTGATTTAAAAGTTTACACCGCAGTATAAACTAAATTGAGAGACAGTCTGTTATTGGTTCCCATAAGGGGGCTTAACCTTTGAATGTCTTAATTTTACTAAAACAATTTAGTAAACAAGTTTGTTTGATCGTAATCAATTTTTCTAAACATTAGTAACTTACAAAAAATAAGCTGAACGGTTACTGTTCTTAGAGAGCGAAGAGAGATTTTAAAAAATTTGCATCAAGGGGCTAAAATTTACCACCACATAGTTAATTCAAGGCTAATTGTGTCTAACAGGAAAACAGATTGAAACTCGTCACCCATGGAATTTGGAACACTTTATGAACTTTTCTTAATCCGCTCTATTTTTTTTTTAGAAATGTACAGGGTGAGATAAAAAAACTGCAGCAAAATTCACACTGCTGTCATTTCTAAGCCACTCGTCCGACAGCTGGTTAAATTGTTCCAGTGACAGCTCATTATATTATTTACAAGCGTACAAAAGCATTTTGGTGAGAATTTTCCAGAAAAGTTATTCGTGATGGTGTGATTCCTTCACATTTGGCTGGAAAACCACAAGTAGCTATCGTTAGAGCACTCTAACATTTAAATGTGAATAAATCTGTTGTGTCTTGTACCATCGCTCGTTACCGTGATTCTGGTAGAGTAGCCCGACGTCAAGGAATTGGAAGTGGACGGAAGTTAACAGCAACATCGCCAGAAATGGTTCGAAAAGTAAAGAAGCGACTTGATCGATCGAAACCCGTGTCGAAGTGGCCGAAAAATTTCCAGCGCACAATGGCCACCATAATCTCCGGATACCAATCCTTTGGACTATTGTGGCTAGAGTATTTTGGAAAGCAAGGTTGGTTCTAAAAAATACCAAAGTATCGATCACCTCAAGCAAGCGCTTCGCCGGGAATTGGCCAAAATATCGAGATACCGCTCTGTTCTCTTTCTACCTTGATTGTCTCCTTCCTTAAGAATGTGGGCTTGTCGGTACTTACCGACGTAACCAAAGTATCGATCACCTCAAGCAAGCGCTTCGCCGGGAATGGGCCAAAATACCGTAGAGCAAAATTCGGGCAGCGTGTGACGGTTTCATTGGCCGTTTGAAGGCTGGTAGAGTAGCCCGACCCCAAGGAATTGGAAGTGGACGGAAGTTA
Source organism: Musca domestica (assembly GCF_030504385.1). NCBI lineage: Eukaryota > Metazoa > Arthropoda > Insecta > Diptera > Muscidae > Musca > Musca domestica. The sequence goes on along the minus strand of NW_026712334.1, from coordinate 3,116,192 downwards.
ACAGCAACATCGGCAGAAATGGTTCGAAAAGTAAAGAAGCTACTTGATCGAAACCCGCGTCGCAGTGGCCGAAACATTTCCAGAGCACAATGGCCACCATAATCTCCGGATACCAATCCGTTGGACTATTGTGGCTAGAGTATTTTGGAAAGCAAGGTTGGTTCTAAAAAATACCAAAGTATCGATCACCTCAAGCAAGCGCTTCGCTGGGAACGGGCCAAAATACCGCAGAGCAAAATTCAAAAATATTCAAAAATTTGATGCTATTTGCTTTCCTTCAATAATATTTAAGAAAAAATGTAAAAATTATGACGTTTGACTTTGTTGCAGTTTTTTATCTCACCCTGCATAACTAATCGCTGGTTTTTATTGATGATAGTCACTTAGACAAGGCACTGAAAAATATTGAGATCAATCTCTTCTATGTCCAATCATGCTCCCTACTTAAATAGATTCCCTTCCAACCTGATGGAAAACATTGCAATTTTTAAAATAAATAGAAGGGCATTTCTATTACAAATCACTTGAGAGTTATTCAATTAAGTTATTTATTTCCCTTTCCTACTCTACTCTGTGTGGTGTGGGGGGGCATTTTGCTTTGTGGTGGTCGCTTGTTTGTCCACCACTGTCTGGGGCCGTCTATTAATTGAATTGATTTGTTTAGCAAATAGATGGAATTTAATTGATTTCTTTTAAATGGATTCTTTTTTCAGATACAATATTAAAAAAACTTAACGGAAATAGAAATAGATTTATTAGAAGGCAGAGGCCCCATAGACTGCGATTTGTTAGATGAGAACATATTCAGATGGGTGCCTAAAATTATGCTACATTTTTTAAATTTAACTTTTTCAACCAAGTTGCATTTTTTTTTTTTGATCAGGACTAATAGTTTGTCGCGTTCCACAATGCTCTTACTATTTACCATAAATAAAGCAGGTAGCTTGATTTCAAATCAGGTGATTTATTCATTCTTGCAACCCCCAGTCTTCCTCTTGGCGATGTACAATAGAATGTAACCCATTTATAAACCATTGTTGCATTTTTATATCACAAAGCCTTAAGTGGTGCCACCCAAATGCCGGCATGTATTTTATACAAAAAACCCTGAACTTATTTTACACATTTTTTCGTTAAAACAAAATTAATTAGCAATTTTCAATAATTTCTCTTTCTCTCTTGTCCATTACAGAAACGGTATCAGTGTAGAGGGTGCCACACACAAACAAGTTGTTGATCTCATTAAATCTGGCGGTGACTGTTTAACATTGACGGTTATATCAGTAACGCAGCAAGTAAGTAAAAAATCCGCATCATCATCGCCGTCATTGTCATCATTTGCATGCATCCATACTCATCATTGACATCATCATCACCGTCAATGTCGATAATTCGCTATAACTATTTGGTATAATAAACGTGAGATAAAAAGCAAAGCCAAACAATACAAGGAAGAAGATGTCATGGAAATGTCAAACGTAGCGAGAACATTTTTATGAATAAAAAAAATCAGAAATCACTTTTTTTAATTTGTTTTCTTAATAAAAATCAGAGGCGCTTCGGAACAACGCAGGGTTTTATAGACATGAATAAGGAGGAGTAAAGTTCGGACTTTTCAAAATAGACCATTCGATTAAGAAATGTGGTTAGAAAAATCAATTATAAAAGCTAAAACCAAAATATAACATTTCAGTCAAATCGATTGAAAAATATGGCCTAGAAATTAGATAAATCACGATGATCCTAAATTGTATATAGGTGGTACTCCAAAAGATGGGTCTACATTGGATGGTGTATATGCCACGAGAAAGAAAGAAAGAAAGTTGAAGTCAAATAGATTGGGAAATGGGGAAATTCAAGGTTTTCTATTCCTCCACTTCCATTTTATCAATCGAGATACCGCTCTGATCTCTTTCTACCTCGATTGTCTCCTTCCTTAAGAATGTGGGTTTGTCGGTACTTACCGACGGTTTGGAATTTGGGCCGTTAGGACTATTCAGGTCGGCTTTCTTGGGAGTCTACCCCTGACTAGAAGTCGCAAATTTCGCGCTTATATCTTTGTTGTTTAAAGCTGCATACCAGCATCAATCGATGTAATATTGGTTGGGAATTTGAGGGGGGGGGGGGTTAAAATTTCGTATTCTTGAGTTAGAACTTATCATAGCCTCCGTAACATGGTAGGGGCTCGGTAAGGAAGCCTAATATTCATTGTGGCGCCCAGGTATCAACGAAGCTCCGTTAGAATACAGTCAGTACCCTGACTGCAAACCTGCAACACTATGCACGTAGTTGCATAACACCCCAGCGTTATGTGCTGGACACCAGCACAGCGGTTTGCCTATTTTTGGTGTGTCGAAATATCGCTCTGTCAGTCAGGGTATTGGAACCAAGATTCTTCACCAGACACACTGACTGCCCTCGATTGGTTATTCAATTCACAGCTACCCAGTATATATACGAATAACAATCAGATATGTTCCCCGAATGCGGTAGTTCGTTCGGCTTCAATTCTTGAACGAGCAGTGCATTTTGAGAGACTTCACTCCTAAATACTGTGCGCAACATTTTCCACATTGTTGAGCGTCATAGGTCCAATTGCTGCGAACGGCGATGAATTGATAATCGATGACTGATTCAGCTGTGATATTTTCTTCAGTTCGCAATTTATGTAGCTAAAAAATCACCCACATCTTTTCAAATGTCTTAGGAGTGTTACTCTGAAATACTTTCTTTTTGAAAGACATCCTCAGCGTTCTGACAAATGAGGTCTCAATATTAAGACTCTGTATATTTCCATATTAATACTATCAGCCATTTCTGTCCTTATTATGATTTTGATAATTTTAGAATTGACAAAGAATAATTTTCATATTTCCCCCTTAGGAAGCAGAAAGACTCGAACCTCAAGAAGACCAGAGTGGTTATTCATATATTGACTATTCCGATAAAAGATCATTGCCAATAAGGTATGTAATTGAAGTAACCTCAGTGCCACAATTTTGTAACCCCAATTCCAATCTTCTTGTTTTTTTTTTTTTCAGTATTCCCGATTATAGCATTATAAATCGGAATGGCGAACGTTACATAGTTTTCAACATTCACATGGCCGGACGTCAGCTGTGCTCACGTCGCTATCGTGAATTCGCCAATTTACATTCGATTCTACGCAAAGAATTCACCGGTTTTAATTTTCCCAAACTACCCGGTAAATGGCCATTCCAATTGAGCGAACAACAGCTGGACACGAGACGTCGCGGTCTGGAACAATATCTGGAAAAGGTATGCGCCGTACGGGTAATTGCCGAAAGTGATGCTGTTCAAGATTTTCTCACCGATTCCGAAGATGATATATCCGCCTCGCCAGTCGATATTAAAGTTATGCTGCCGGATCATGAGGTGACAACGGTGTCGGTGAAAAAGTCGGCCAATGCTCATGTTGTGTGGGAAATTTTGGTGCAGCGCGCCAATTTCACCTCGTATACACAACAATATTTCTATTTATTCGAAATTGTCGAATATAATTTCGAGCGTAAGCTGCAACCCCACGAAATACCCCATCAATTGTATGTTCAAAATTATAGTACAGCTTCCAGTACATGTTTGTGTGTACGCCGATGGTTGTTCTCAGTGTCACGAGAACTGACCTTGCCGCAGGGGGAGCAGGCGGCGAAATTTATCTTCTATCAAGCTGTGGATGAAGTCAATCGTGGTAATATCCGGGCCGAGGGACGGCTATATGAACTGAAGGCACTGCAGGATGCCAAAAAGGCATCGGAATATTTGGCTTTGGCCCGCACACTGCCCGGGTATGGTGATGTTGTATTTCCCCATTGTGCATGTGACAGTCGAAAGGAAGGCCATGTTGTGCCGGCAGTTGGTAAGTTTTGCTATGCGATTCTTCTTATTACCGCCACTGACAAGGCCTACAAAAGAAAATGTCAAGTGGTGGTGGTGACATACTTGTGGTATTTGCATTGGTCTTGAGCAAACTATTATCAAAGACAAAAGAGTGACAAGCATATTCTCGATTTTTCGTTTCAAGTACTTACTTTCCTCCTTGTCATTACTTAGTTGAATTCTCATATTACTTGTCATTCGCATATCCTATGAGTATGTCGTCCCATTATGGTAGAAATAATTTATTGATTTTTCTCGTTTCTTTCCATTGCAGGCATGAAGAGTTTTCGTTTACATGCTTGTCGTGAAGATGGCTCATTGGAAGCTCAAATGGTTGAATTAACATGGGACAGCATAACCCGTTGGGAAAGTGATGAAGAATCAATGTCGTTCTGTTTCCAATACAATCGTCCCGATAAACCAGCACGATGGGTTAAGGTCTACACACCTTATGTAAGTGTTTTGTGTGACAGAATCAGAGAAGAATAAGTAAGGATGTAAATGTTTGACAGCAAAATAACAGCGTTAAAAAGGCAAAAGAAGGATAATATTGAATATTCTTCTGTTGTTTTGGAACTGCATTATTTTGGCAGGTCAGACCATTTTCAAAGTGCTGGGTTAGGTTTTGGATGTGCTGCCAGCCATTATTGTAAGATAAAGGGTTGTTGATGAAGGATTGAGGCTTACTTTGAGAATATTCTGATTATTTATTATGTTTGAAATTTTAAATAAATAAGAATGAAGAAACTTAAGATTAAAATGGAAAAATTTAAATCTCTAAAAATGAAAAATCAAGCTATTTTGTTCTTCTTGCACTGTACTTTAACAACAAATTAAGCAACAAATTGATTTTTATTAAACTTTCTCTCCCTTTTAGCATGCTTTCTTGGCCGATTGTTTCGATCGCATAATGGAGGAACGTAAATGGGAAGATGCTGGAGACTAACAATTGCAACGTTATTAGATTTAAAATTCTATGTGTAATTTTAAAATTAAGCAAATAAAAAAAGAACAAAAACATTGCAAATGATGTGAACTCATAGATACACACACACTCTCATATATACACACATACACACAATTTAAATATGTATGTAAAACAATTATTATTATTATTTGTAAAAAAATACTATCTAAATTGACTTCTTTTCCCCTTACTCTCGCTCTCGAAGATCGTTACAAATCTGTATTGTATTTATTTCATTATTCTATCTATAAAATCTATATATACATACAAAAGCATACATGCGTATATATTATATATTTAAATCAAATAATTATTAAGATTATTATTATAATTTTTTGTTTAAAAGTGAACAAAGAACATCAACTAAAAAATATATAAATTATTATTCAAATTTATTTTGGACAAAAATATGAAAATTCGATGAATGTATTATTTATTTTGAAGGAGTTGTTATTTCTGTTTGGTCGCTCAATAAATTTGACTTCACATTTGCCATAGACATAGTTAATAATCCTTTTGGGCAATTTTCTGAAACAAGTTCTACCCTCCTGCACACATTTTTGACATTTTCGAATTAAGATTCTTTGGAATCCGCTGATTTTAGGCACATAATGTCTTCGCGAATATTGCAAATAAAAACACGAGAATTATTTTCAAAGAAAATTTTAACTCTCAAGAGGGTCAACAAGTGTGTATTTTTGTCCTTTTTTAAAATATGGCTAAAAACTCACTTTAATCGTGATGGTAGCAAGTCAAAAAATTCCAAAAAAAAGATTTGTCATAAACATCTACGTCAAAAATCTAAATATTTTGTAAACGCCAGGAATGTATATAGATATATTAAAAAAGACATTTTGGGGTGTAAGCCGTACCGTATCTTATCTGATTTTGTGCAAAAATCTCCTACAAAGAATAATTTTAAAGGATGACGTCAATGAAAAAATATTCTTCATAAAATTTCACCACACATCGATAAAGAAAAGAAATCTCTATTTCTATTGTATATCAAATAAATAGTTTCTTCAATGTTAAAAAAACGAACGAAAATATTTTATTAAGTTTTCCTCGGAATTTATTTCGAGTTGACGTTTTAAAGGAACATCCTTTTGGACGGAAGCGGTCAAAAGAAGAAATATTTTACATGTCACACAAAGAAAGACCAAACGTTATTTACATAATATAGTATCTTTATAAAATAACTAATTGAAGGCATTTAAATGATCCTCTTTGTTTTGGTCTGTATGATACAATTATCCACAGGACTAATTGAATACCCATCAATTCTTTGTAGAAGTCTAATTTGTTTTCTTTTAATATATCAAATGAAGTTTTTCCAGTTTTTTCATCTCACCCTGTAGATATATTAAAATATACATTTTGAGGTTAAAGCCGTACCTTAACTGATTTCGTGCAAAAATCTCCAGGAACATACCTTATAGGTGATAGAAGAACTATTCTACATAAATTTGGTGATCAGTAGTCCACCTAAAAAAAATTCTATTTATTACAGAGATTTATGTGTATCTTTTGTTGTCGATTGTCACACAAGGAAAGGCCAAATGATATTTACATATTATTGAACCTTTATAAGATTACGAAGGCATTAAAATCTTTGGAAAAACAAATGCTTTGTTTGGTCTGTATAATACAATTATCAACAGGACTAACTGAATACCGAGCAATTCTTTGAAGGAGTCTAATTTGTTTCCTTTAAAAATATCAAATGGTAATTTTATGGAGGATAAAATGTCTACATGTCCTAAAGTCTTCTAATCATTGACCCGAAAACCCAATCCACTTATGGAAACCTAAATGGTCCTCTTCAAGAAGACCAAATAAATGGTCTACAAAAAATGCAACAAAGTCAAACGCCATAATTTTTAATATTTTTTTAAATTTTATTGAATAAAAGCAAAAAATGTCGGAAATAGCATCAAATTTTAGAATATGTTAAGATTTGTTCGAATTGGTCACCTTTGGCACGAATTATGGCCTTCAAACGGCCAATGAAATCGACACTTTGGTATTTTTTAGTACCAACCTTGCTTTCCAAAATATTCCAGACACAATAGTCCAAAAGATTGGTTTCCAAAGATTTTGGTGGTCATTGTGCGCTGGAAATGAAGCGAGGAACCTCATTTTGTAACCATTCTTGGGTGGCGCGTGCTGAGTCCGGTTGAAATGTCCAAGGTCTGCGGGCAAAATGTTTGCGTGCCCATGGCCTCCCTCCATAATATGTTGGTGGCCATTGTGCGCTGGAAATGAAGCGAGGAACCTCATTTTGTAACCATTCTTTACCCCGATCTCATATTTCAATATTTGCCGAATGGAATAATGCGATATGTTCAGCTCACGAGCCATTTTCGGCCACTGCGTCGCGGGTTTCGATCAAGTCGCTTCTTTACTTTTCGCATCATTTCTGCTTATGTTGTTGTTTTCTTCCGTCCACTTCCACTTCCTTGACGTCGGGCGACGCTACCAGTATCACGGTAACGAGCGATGGTACGAGACACAAAAGATTTATTCACATTTAAATGCTGAAGTGCTCTAACGATAGCCACTTGTGGTTTTCTAGCCAAATATAATGAAATCACACTATCACGCTTGAATTACATCACGAATATCTTTTTTTCTGGAAAATTCTGACCAAAATGCTTTTGTACGCTTGTAAACCATATAATAATAATTTTGACAGCTGTCGGAAGAGTGGCTTAGAAATGACAGCAGTCTGAAGTTGGTTACACTTTTTTTCATCTCACACTGTATATGATGGCTATACCAAATAATGGAAAAGGGTATATCCTTTTGGAACCTATAACATCAGATTACAGCCAAATTGGTGGAATTACAACTTTTTCGCCAATTTCAAAGTTTGACCTCTATTTTAATCTGAAATATAGACGAAGTGACAGGACTTAAGGTGAGGGTACATAAGAAGCTTGGCATCATAGCTAGGCATATTAATATTAATTTAAAAGGGAAAACAATGGCAGGATACGAGCGCGGCTCTGAGATTTGAATTCTCATATTGAAGTTAGTGTGAATTCAATTTTGTGATTTTACCATATCTATAAATCTGTGGAATATCACTTCCAAGAAATTATTGAGAATGTCTGATTTATTGTCATATGGTATTTGACACCTCGTATTGGAATTGGTGTGAATTTGATTATGTGTTATATACGATTTTTGTTATCATAATTATTTTTATTTAATATTTCTCTTATTTTGTCCATATTAATTTAACTTTTTGTTAGTATTTACAAAATATATATTTTTTGTTTAATTTTTTTGTACAATATATACATAAAACCATACAACCATATGTATATGTTAGAAATTTGTAAAAAAAAACCACAACTATTTTCCCTTTTAAAAATAAGCCTTTAGAAAAGAACAAAAAAATTAATAAATAAACTGAAACAAACAAATAAAAGTCTTTATACATTAACTACTTCTAATTATAAGTACATATATAAAACCATAATCCATTAATTGATTGATTGTAAAAGTGATGATTGATTATTGACATGTTGACATTTTTAAAACAAAAGCGATAACTAAAATACATGTTGAACAAATTTAAACTTTGAATTAACTAAATGCAAATTAAAAAAAAAAAATAATAAAAAGCCATTAAAAGTGATCGATAGTAGCCTGATTGATCCATTTAGTAATATATACATACATATATTTACCAAACAAACATCCAGTAAAAACAAGCATATTATATACACAAGCAATTACAAGAATAAAAAAAAGTAAACTCTACCAATTTCTAAAAAATAAAAATTGTTAACATCTACTTTAAATTAAAAAAATGGAAAAGAAGAAACATAAATAAATCAAGATAAAAACTTTTAGAGAAAAAATAAATATACTAAAATAAAAGAATTCAATTATATACGATTTTGGCTTACACAATTAAATAACCATAACTAAGTTACTTTTACTCCCAATATCTTTCGTTTTATTAGCTCTTATAAGTGAAAGGCAATTGCGACAAAATAATAACCTTCATTATGTAAAGAAGGGTAATAATTTTCCACGAAATTTTTCCAAATTATGTATTTAGGGTTTATAAAGGATTCTATCTCCGGTGGCTGAACATTTTCTATATAGGTCCACGTTTTCCTATGGCACTCATATAAATGTACCCCCAATATTAGGTTTTTCGATAATTTTAGCCGCATTTTTTCAAGATTTTTTTTTTCAATTTTGGTAGTTAGGATTCGAAATGTGGTTTCCTCCTGTGGCATAACATTGACTGTATAGGTCCACGGTTTGTTATAGCCCACATGTAAAGGTACCTCCAGATATTCGTCATTTGGACGATTTAAGATACATTTTATATTGGATTGGTCTAAAATTTACTATTTGTAATTCTTAATGGGTTCTACCTCCGGTGGCCAAACATTGTGTATATAGTTCCACATTTTCCTATGTCGCCTATATAACAGGGAGGTACCCTATTTTCGAAATTTTAATAATTCTACCTCCAATTTCAAATTTGGTAAATAGGGTTTGTAATAGGTTTTACCTCATGTGGCACAGCTTTATATATATATATAGGTACACGGTTACCTATAGCCTCCATATAATGGTACATCCGAATATTCGTATTTTGACCATTCAGGCTAAATTTCTATCGGATTTGTTCGGTATTTGTAGTTCATAATGGATTCTACCACCAGTGTCAGAACCAACAGTCCCATATATAGGTACCGACCGATATTCGGTTCTTTCATGATTCTAACAACATTTTTACAAGTAATTGTTTCAAATTTGGCAATTAAGGCTTGTGGTAGAAAATTGTCTAAATAGGTTTCCGTTTTGGTATTGCTTCGAAAGTTTTAGTCCAAATAACCAATCAAATTGTCTGTAATTTGGCACATCTATTCTCATTGGCTGGAAATTATACCGAAGAAAAAATGTCAATATTGGTCGACATAAGGAATGTGCACAGGGCGGGTTGGCTGGCCTAATCCAAAACTTCGATTTTTCTGACTATACCCTGTTGCAGTACGCGTTAACGAAAATATCTACAGCCTATTATTTTTAATCAAAAATAGTCTCTCTTTGTCGATTTTCCGTTAAATTTTAGATCAAATTATACAAAACACACACACCTTACTTCTACACACCCTAGAAAAATCCAATTAGTCTTACACTCAAGAAAAAAAAAAACTCGAAACACCAATATCACAATCATGTTGTAGTTTTAATATTGATTTTTTGTCTTGTCTCGAATGAGTAGCGATGTAAGTAGTAGTGTTGTAAATTATAATTATTGAGAAAAATATATATCATTATAATACTTTTTAAACACTTACAATTTCTCAAACAATCATTTATCATTTTGTATATTTTAGTATTGCTTATCATTTATTCAAGAATTATTATTATTATAATTTTTTGTTTCCATTGAAAAAAATGTGATCTATAATTAAAACAGAATATATTTTTTAATAAAACTTTAAAACGTCGTATATACATAATGAAACATGATTCATTGTATACTGTAACACAACCATGGACAACACTCAGATTCGACTCTCAATTAGAGTTTAATTCATCTTGTTAGCAATTAAAACAAAAAACTAAAGTAAAATAAAATCTCAAAATGAAAAATAATTTAAAAAATACATCTTATAATAAAATGAAACTATGTTTATGATGCATCCATCAGAAAAATAAAAAAGAAATTAAAACAATGCTATAAAAACAAAATGTTTTTTTTATTTTCAACAGTGTGGGCATGCATTTTAAGCCTCGGCTACAAAGGTTAATATTGAGGGAAGTGCATCGAGGGAAATACAGGGTGCGATGGAAAAACTGCAACCAACTTCAGACTGCTGTCATTTGAAATCCACTTGTCCGACAGCTGTTAAAATTATTTCAGTGACAACTCATTATATTGTTTACAAGCGTACAAAAGCATTTTGGTGAGAATTTTACGGAAGAAAGTTATTCGTGATGGAATTCAAGCGTGATAGTGTGATTTGTTTATATTTGCCTGGAAACCCAGAAGTTTCTATCGTTAGATCACTCCACCATTTTAATGTGAATAAATCTTTTGTGTCTCGTACCATCGCTCGTTACCGTGATACTGGTAGCGTAGCCCGACGTCAAGGAAGTGGACGGAAAAAGAAGGAGCGACTTGACCCCGTCGCATTGGCCGAAAAATGGCTCGTGAGCTGAACATATCGCAATATTCCATTTGGCAAATATTGTAAAATGAGCTCGGGGTAAAGCCATTGAAATTCCAAAAAAATGCAAGAACTTACACCGCAACAGAAAGAAAATAGACTCTAAAGAGTTGCTTCGCTTGGCCGAAAGTGGTGAACTGCCGAGTTTGGTTTTCTCCGATGAGAAAACATTCGTTGCCCAGCAGTTTGTAAACAAACAAAATGATAGTGTTTACTTGCTAAAGAGGTCAGCTTAAAATGTACACCCTCGGTTGGCCACCAGAACTCTAGAGCCGGCCATAGTGAGGGTGTAGGCATGGCATGGAAAAGCAACCAAAATCTCCGGATATTAATCCTTTGGACTATTGTGTCTGGAGTAGTTTGGAAAGCAAGGTTGGCACTAAAAAACCAAAGTGTCGATCACCTTAAGCAAGCGCTTCGTCGGGAATGGGCCAAAATACTGCAGAGCAACATTCGGGCAGCGTGTGACGGTTTCATTGGCCGTTTGAATTCGAACAAATTTAAACATATTCTAAAGTTGTATGCTATTTCCGACATTTTTTGCTTTCATTCAATAAAATTAAAGAAAAAGCAAAAATTATTACGTTTGACTTTGTTGCAGTTTTTTTTATCTCACCCTGTATATAAAAGAGCAGCAGTAGGGAAACGGCCAAAGCTAGAATCTTGAAAGGGTACGAAAAGTAATAAAATACACTAACAATTTAATAATTCGTATGACTAAAACGAAATGAGTTAAAATTCTGAAATTTGGAAAATTTGGAGTCACTGATGGAGTGCAGGATTAATTTATCAAATGGTCTTTGGAAAGTTTAACTGCAAGGTTGCGAAAAGTTCTAAAATGGTACTATCAAAGACCTAAAATGGTAAAGACTAGACAAAATGCATTCTGAGCAAATGGTTTGTGGCTATACTACCTTGAATAACAGCTCATGACAGAGGCATGTTAATATAAAAAACACAATTATAGGAAAGAATGACAAATAAAAGTTTGGATAATCCAAAATATTGGTTTCAAAATTCTATTCCATATACCTTCCCAAATAATTGCATACTGCCTTAGCGGTTTAAATTGCTTAACATTGTTGTTACGATATCATAACAACAGAGGTATTTTTCACAGTATTGCCATATTGTCCTATCTTTATACTTCTATGTCTTTGATAGTTGTTCGAAAACTAAATTTTTGAATTAAATTACTAAACTAAACTAAAATTTTGAACTAAATTTGGTATTGGGTGGAGGGATATAGCTGAAACCACGAAATTCGATATTGAGGACTTTGTTGGTATCTGGTGTGATTGTTTGAAAAGTACTAATCTTGGGTCACTGTTGGTTTCTAGGATGGAGAGATGTAGATTGTTTTAGATATGCCCACTAAATTTTTCTAAATTTAGTATTAGGTGAAGGGATAAAGCTGGAATCCCGAATTTTGGTATTGAGGTCACTGTTGGTTTCTAGGGTTTACATATGGGGACGTTATTATAGTTTTGGACATTAAATTTAGATGTGGGTCCAATGTGCAATGGTTTTACTCATATCCTCCTCGGTAAACTTCAAATTGAAAGATTTTTAAGGCTTTTGGTGTAAAAGCTACACATGTTCCTATTATTCTTTCCGAAACAAGGAAAACCCTGAATAATATATAAAACATTGAGTCTGAAAATTTTGTACGATATATGAAGTTTTCATTAAAAAACGTTGTCGACTATCTATATTTGAACATCGACTATCTATATTTGAACAAGCCCCAAAAATCTTCAATTCCATAATTACATCTTATCTTCGACTGAAATGAATTAAAATTCAAATAATTTGTTAATTAAATACGGCTTTCACATAAATAAATAATGATTTAATAATTCAACAAATATACCATTAATATAAAGTAAATAAATTGTTCATAACAATAGCAAGAGCATAGATATCAAGCAAACGTGGGTGTTATCATTGTTGTTGTTTTTATTGTTGTAAGTGTATCACACGGCAATTCCAAACGTTATTTTTTGCGTCATAACTGCTTTTATTGTTTTATATGGCATTAATTGAAATTATCAGATTCCAGATAGTTATAACAAATACCAAAGTGCACATTCAACCTGTATTCAATTCTGAAGTGTTCGGTACTCCATACTGAGATGTGGAACAAATGCCTTGGGATCATATGCAATGATATAGAATGAAATGCACGAGCGACCAAACAATGACTTAGACAACAACAAAGCACCCAGGGCAAATAGTATCTAAAGTCAAGTGCAGATAAATCTATTGAATTATCTGTCAAAGACTTGTTAATTGGTATTGAAATGTCGGTGGGAGAATGTCATGGATACAGGGTGTCGGAAAAGTGCTTTTCATATTGATGTATTGTAAGAAAAAGTGACTTGAGTTTTCTAGATAAATTAATGTAAGGCTAATCACCGAGAACATTTTTGGATAACGCTTCGTGGCTAGAGATATCAGAGATAGGAGGTATGAAATGACACCTGGAAACCGGTTAGGTAGATCTGGGTCTAACCCGGGTGAAAATGTAGGCAACCGGCTGTGTTTACCAATAAAATATACTTTCCCGGAATCAAGATATAAATGTCCAATTGTGGTTGTGCAGTTGTTACTTAACTAGAGTTGAAGAACAAACCTGAATTTTAAAAGAATATTTTGCTATAAACTCTACTAACGTAAATTATACCCTCAGCCATATGGCTACAGAGGGTATATATCATTTGATACGGTTAAAACGTGTTTAGTCGAAACAACGGTTTTAGACCCCAGGTCTCTTTGGACCAACTCCGTTTCAGGACATTTAGAGTCGATTTAGCGATGTCCGTCCGTCTGTCTGTCTTGCTGGCTGGTGCGCCCGATAACTCTCGAAGGGAGTATCCGATTTGGTTCAAACCTTGTACATCGTAATATTTTTGTCAAACTTAGGTCGAGTTCGGAGATGTGCAATATCGGTCCACTCCGTCTGGTACCTCCCCCACAAAAGGGCGAAATTTTCAAAAAATATATTTTCTGCACAGAAAGAGAAGTGATGATCCGATTTTGCTCCAACTTTGCGAATCCTAATATTTTTGTCAGTGCTAGGTCAAGTGTAAAAATAGACAATATCGGTCCACTCTATCAAGTGCCTCCACCACAAAGGGTCAAAATTTTGAATAATAACAACTCTAATAAAATGTGAAGTAAGAGTCCGATTGTCTTCAAATTTCACACATCCCAATATTTTTATTAACCCAAGGTCTGGTGTGAATGTGGAATACATCGGTCCACTCCTTCTGGTACCTCCCCCATAAAAGGTAGAAATTTGCAAAAAATATATTTTCTGCACAGAAAGAGAAAGAATGATCCGATTTTGCTCGAACTTTGCGAATCTCAATATTTGCGTAAGTGCTAGATAAGGTGCGAAAATGGACAATATCGGTCCACTCCATCAAGTACCTTCACCACAAAGGGTTAAAATTTTGAATATTTATAACCCTTATAAAATGTGATGTAAGGATCCAAACGTCTTAAAATTTCACACATCCCAATATTTCTGTAAACTCAAGATCTGGTGTTTACATGGAATATATCGGCCCAATCCTTCTGGTACCTCCCCCACAAAATGTCGAAATTTTGAATGCCCATGTGGCTCATAAAACGACAAATTAACATCCGATTCCATTTAGACTTGGCACATTCTAATATTTCTATCAACACAAGATCTGTTTGAAAGATGGTATAGATCGAGCCATTTCTTCTGCTACCTCCCCCATACATAAGGTTCAAGATTTTGAAAAACAAAATGCTCGAATAAAGCGAAATAAGCATACAACTCTCTACAAATTTCAAACATACAAACATTTTTACTAACACAAGATTTGTCGTGAAATTTATATATATCTTCAAATCCCTTCTGGCACCTCACCCACATAGTGTCACAATTTTCAATAATTGTATCTGTCATAACTTTCGAAATAATTTAGCAATTCTTTACTAATTGCTATGCCCAAATATTTCTCTGAATAAAAAACCTGATATGAATATGAAATTTATCGGAATTTATGATTTCGCATAAAATTGGATATAAATATCCTTTCTGGTAATTTTGCCCAATATATCGCTCAATGGAATATTTCGGTAGACTATATCTGGTACATCACGCACATTTTAACAATTTCTAAAATTATTAAATTTTTTATATAAGGTGAAGATGTAAGTCGATATAATTCATACCAGGAACGTCGCAATATTTATATCATATTTTTTGGGTCCGATACGAAATGGACAATATTGACCCATTCCAAAAAAACGTTTGAATAATCGTAACACTAGCCAAAATATATTTAAATAATCTAACGTAGGCTGAGGATATATATCTGTCGGCAATACCGACTGATATTTTTTAACTTGTTTTTATTTAAGATTGCTAGAAGTATAAGACCCAGTGGCTAACTGTTTTTTTTTCAACTTTTTATACTCTACAAGCTAAGTTCACTCTTGTGGTAAAGGAGATTTTCATAGTATGATCTTTCCGAGGTAGTACCACCAACTAAAAGTGTTCAGGCGTCCAAATCAACACCAGTTAAAGCTATTATATCAATATCGCGGTGGTTTGTAAACCGCTTGCACTTCCTTCATTTTTATCTCGAATTCCCCATACAGCGGACCCTGTATCTATCGTTTTCTGATTTACGTATGCCAAGAAAAAGTCACTGCCATT
This sequence comes from Musca domestica, assembly GCF_030504385.1. Classification (NCBI taxonomy): domain Eukaryota; kingdom Metazoa; phylum Arthropoda; class Insecta; order Diptera; family Muscidae; genus Musca; species Musca domestica. The sequence continues at coordinate 3,100,420 of NW_026712334.1, read as the reverse complement.
AGTTGATTACAAGTACATTTTAGTTCTCATGGGTTAATTAGCATACTTGCTGGTTAGGTGCTGGCTGAGGTGCTAAATTTAAAATTCTTCATAGTCGCCACATTTGAGAATGAAATTAAATTTATGGTCGTCAGTCGGCTACAGATTAATGCAATCTCACCTGCAGTTGTTCTTTGTCAACAAAAAGGATAGTTTATAGTTTATTATAGAAAATTATTTAAAATTTATTCAAAAAATAGTTTACCGTTTATTAAATAGAGTGATTTCTTAATTTATTACAAAAAATGTTCAAATCAAATAAAAATGATACGAATAGCTCACAGCTACCTTTAATAACAATAACGGATTCAAGTGATAGCACCATTCCCTATGTGGATGAGGAGGATGCTGATAATGTAGATAATTGTGACTCCGATGATAATGAATCTTTGCGTTTTGGCAAAAAACTTGGTTTATCCTCGACGGGTTCCGGTGTGGATCTATCGGTAATTGTGCGCCTGGATAAAAGTACCAAACAACAGAGTGATACGCAGCTCGATGAGGATGATATACCGGAATTTATGCATCATTTGCCTGGATTTGTAATACGCATGAAAAATGTCGATGAGCCATTGAGGCGTAAATCTAATTCATTGCCAGCCGGCTTGAATTGTCAGGAGGAACCATTAGGGTATGGAAGTCGTCAAATGCCGGAATGTTCGAGATATGCCAGACGAAAAAGGGTGAGTAATAAAATGTGCTGTTAGTGTTTAGACAAGATGGAACTTTTACTCTATATGCCATATGCCATATAAAATGTAAAATTTTTGATTTTCTTTAACAAAAATAATAATTCAAATTCGAAATTTTTCTTAACATTTTTAAGACCGAACAATTATTAAAGCAAATACACATCCTTTCCTTTTATGCAAATGTATTGTAATTTCGACAACATTTAAAAGAATAAAATGCTTATTCGAGCCACTGTTTACGTTGGAGCTATAAATTAGTAACCGAAAAGCGGGACATATACAATTCTATAAAATTCTTGAAACTGCAAGACATAAATATTTTTATATATAAATATTAAAAAAAATGAAAATATCGTTTACCGTTATCGTTTGATATTTGTCATTCATATTTATTTTTTGGACACTTTTTGTTTACCAAAGGCCATAGAACGATATGGCTCTTATCCCATAAATGAAATCCAAAAATAAAAAATTGCAAAATCATAAAAAGTAAAGCAAATATTGATTGAAATCAGTACCTGCTGAAGTTTTCTGAATACAAATACATTAGGGTGGAAAATAAAAAAAAAAAAACCATAAAAATATATTCTTATTTGTTGAATAGTATGATGCAATTAAATCAAGCAAAACACAATGGATCCACATGCAAATTTTCTGTCCAAAATTATTTAAACGTCTCCATATCTAAACCCTAGAAACTAAAAGTGACCTCAATACCAAATTTCGGGATCCCAGCCCTATCCCTTCACCTAATACCAAATTAAGTAACATTTAGTACATATATCCAAAATAATCTACATCTCTCTTTCCTCGACACCAACAGTGATTCAAACAAGTTAAAAAGTATCAGTCGGCTTTACCGACAGATGTATACCCTAACCCAATGTTCGATTGTATATATTTTTACTTCTATTGTGATTATTCAAACTATTGAACATGTATGAAGTAGTTCCAGAAGGGCCAATATTGTCCATTTCGTATTGGACCAAAATAAATATGATATAAATATTAGAATTCAAGCGAGATAGTGTGATTTCTTTATTTTTGGCTGGAAAACCACAAGTGGCTATCGCTAGAGTACTCCAGCATTTAAATGTGAATAAATCTTTTGTGTCTCGTTCCATCGCTCGTTACCGTGATACTGGTAGCGTAGCCCGATGTCGAGGAAGTGGACGGAAGACAACAGCAACATCAGCAGAAATGGTTCAAAAAGTAAAGAAGCGACTTGATCGAAACCCGTGTCCCAGTGGCCGAAAAATGGCTCGTGAGCTGAACATATCGCAATATTCCATTCGGCAAATATTGAAAAATGAGCTCGGGGTAAAGCTATTGAAATTCCAAAAAGTGCAAGAACTTACACCGCAACAGAAAGAAAATAGACTCAAAAGAGCTAAAGAGTTCCTTCGCTTGGCCGTTCATTGCCCAGCAGTTTGTAAACAAACAAAATGATAGTGTTTACTTGCCAAAGATGTCAGCTGAAAATGTGCACCTTCGGTTGGCCACCAGAACTCAAGCGCCTGCCATGGTGATGGTGTGAACCGCTTTAACAGCCGATGGTAGCTCTCCGCTCGTATTAATCGACCGTGGCCGTGTCCCAGTGGCAGAAAAATGGCTCGTGAGCTGAACATATCGCAATATTCCATTCGGCAAATATTGAAAAATGAACTCGGGGTAAAGCCATTGATTTTCCAAAAAGTGCAAGAACTTACACCGCAACAGAAAGAAAATATACTCAAAAGAGGTAAAGAGTACCTTCGCTTGGCCGTTCATTGCCCAGCAGTTTGTAAACAAACAAAATGATCGTGTTTACTTGCCAAAGATGTCAGCTGAAAATGTGCACCTTCGGTTGGCCACCAGAACTCAAGTGCCTGCCATGGTGATGGTGTGGGCCGCCATAACAGCCGATGGTCGCTTTCCGCTCGTATTAATTGACCGTGGCACCAGAATAAATGCCGAATATTATTCCGAAAATATTCTGGGGGGGTTTTAAAGCTTTGGGCATGCAAACATGTTGGGACTCAGCACCATCGCACTGAGCACGCGTCACCCAAGAATGAGTGGCTGGCACTTAATTTCCGGCGCACAATGGTTTCTAAAATCTCCGTATACCAATCCGTTGGACTATTGTGTCTGGAGTATTTTGGAAAGCAATGTTGGCACTAAAAAATACCAAGGTGTCGATCACCTCAATCAAGCGCTTCGCCGAGAATAGGTCAAAATACCGCAGAGCAACATTCGGACAGAGTGACAGTTTCATTGTCCGGTTGAAGGTCATAATTCGTGCCAAAGGTGACCAATTCAAACAAATCTTAACTTATTACATTTTTTGCTTTCATTCAATAAAATTTAAAAAAAAATGTAAAAATTATGGCGTTTGACTTTGTTGCAGATTTTTTATTTCACCCTGTATATGCAAAGAGATCTCAATATCAAATTTCGAGATTCCAGCTCTTTACATTCACTCAATACCATATTTAGTAACATATAGTATTTATACCCTACAACACTATGTGTTGGGGGTATTATAAGTTTGATTGGGCCAGAATTTATGTAACACCTCGAAATATTGGTTTCCCACATAGGAAAGTATATATGGATCTTCCTAGCTCGCCGAGCTGAGTCGATCTAGCTATGTATGTCCGTCCGTCCGTCTGTCCGTCTGTCCATGTTAATTTGTAATCACGCTACAGGTCGCAATTATGGCCCGATCCTTACGAAATTTTGCACGAAGGTGGGGTTAGGGCGAGAATAGAAGCCTATTTCTTTTGGAGATGATCGCCAAATGTTTAGGGGTTGAAATGGACCAAATACTGAAAAAATGTCTGATTTTGCAGTAGCTATACAGGTCGCAATTATAGACCAATCGAATTTCGCATGTAGCTAGAGTTTAGGGCGGGGAAGAAGCCTACCAATTTGGGTGGTCATCGGATAATATTTAGCGGGTAAAATAGACCATATCTTTTGTGTTGAAAAAATTCAAAAATTTTTCATTAAACCGCGAATATTTTAAATCCCGGCGAAATCACAAAGCCATGACAAGGTTACTTCTAATCTTTACATTGATGTTAACATCCAACAAACCGGATATATAGCAAAATAGGTGCGATATATATGTCTATCAAAGAAGATATGCTTGAAAGATCTCTTATATGTCGAGAACGGCTGAACTGATTTCGACAGTTCTCATTAATTCAGAATGGCCTCTTGGCAGGAAAGGAAAAACGTCTAAAAAACGCATACAAATATCTCTCTAAAGATGAAAATATTGATTTTGTAATATTTTCTCATATTGTTTCAATTTTGTCATATTTTTGGCATATTTTCATTTTGAATTAAACATTTGGTAATATTTCTACAGCTAACAAAACTAAGTAGTTGGGATATCAGGATAGCATTTATGGCCCGATCCTTTCGAAATTTTGCATGGGGATAAGATGAGGGTCAGAATAGAAGCCTACTCTTTTTGGAGATGATCGCCATATATTTAGGGGTTGAAATGGACCAAAAAACTGCAAAATTGTCAGGAGGTCGTAATTATCGCCCGATCCTCACGCACATTTGAATGGGGGTTACCGGACATTGCCAAGCAGTTTTGGATGGCCATCCAAAAATATTCAATGTGTGAAAGAGTTTGCCAACTTTTGTAGACAAAATACGAAAATGTCCATTCGAGTGACTTTTTGGAGAATTCACAAACACAGGAAAGATGCACTTCTGACTATTTCGTTAACGCTGATTTCATTGAAGAATATAGTCAAATGTCTGTATCTCATATATATGAGTTTCAGTCAAAAACCAATAATAAATGTTAATCTTTTGCCACTTCTGAGAGATTATAGATCTTTGGGAAATATTGGTTCCAGATCTAGGAAGACCATTTATGTGCAACATCTACCAATAAATTGGAAATGAGCAAATTAGTTTAAGTTGCTATTATTCGAAAATTAGAGAACGAAACTTGATGGTTTTCTTTTATTATTTGTCACAATATCTTGTGGAATTCTTTCGAGTATCTCGCCTATATAAACTGTATCGTTTATTATAGTGTTGTAGGGTATTCAACGGTCGGCCCCGCTCGACTGTAGCCTTTGCTTACTTGTTATCTATAAGTTACACGCACACACACTGATTCATATGCCAATATTCCAGCTCTATTCTAATATTAGATCTCTTCCTACACTCTATATGAAATATAATAACTTTAGTACCATTCGGTATTTTTCGTACAATTATTGTAAGCATTTCCAGAACAACATCGTTCTATACAAATTTACAAGATTCCACCTTTTCGCATATACCCAAAACCATAGTGTTTCAAATTGTGTACCATAAAGTACAGTTCTAGTAGTTAGTACGTCTATCATTAGAAGGATTATTTTGGTTTGAATCGATTGAATTTTAGAATCCTCCATCACCAGTCATCAAAGCGTTCCTTTAATCTTTTTTAAGAAATAGTAAAAATTCCTTCTAAGAAATAGTTTTTGTCTTCTTTGATCCTAAGTATCATGTTTTTATGCATATTTGAATTTACATACCGAATAGTAGTATAAACATTAAAAGAATAAAAACTTTTGTAAAAATAAACAAATTCGAAAGAACACAATATCTTTGATAACACTAAAACTGCAATTTTTCGATTTAACAAGAATTGCCAAAAGCATTTATCGCCCATTCAAGTAGTGTTCCCAACACACGGCGATTCCAAAAATATTTGTTTATTATTTTCATTTGTGATTTATTATTTTACAACTGGGTGGTGGAAGTCATCGAGGAAACCCCTCCCTATCATGATGGATGGGTTGGCGCAAATAAAAAAAGATTGATTGCTTAGTACTTATGGTCTTATTCTAGCTATCAATGTGCATTGTGTTACGTGCCGGAGCGGGGTAGGGCGATTCAATAATTATTCTACTTATCAATGTCATAAAAATTGTTACGAATTTTAGTTCGTTTGTTTACCTTTTTCTGGCTATTGTTTCTGGTTATCATTTGCCAAAATTTGAACAACCATTTGTATTTGTTGAAAATGTGCAAATTTATAAAAATTATAAGGTTGCTATTATAAGAAATTTTAATTGAGCCCGTAAATAAAACGCGCAATGAATATTAATTTATGGAATTACAATATTGAATTCGATAATATATAAAAACATATTTTTACATGCCTTTTATTTATTTTATTCAGCCTTATGGATACAACACCAAATGTCATGAAACAAGCTTTTTTTTAAAGATATTTAGCAGTAAAAAAAAAAAAATATATATATATATATATATACATATATTTTTTTACTGCTAAATATCTTAAAAAAAAGCTTGTTTCATGACATTTGGTGTTGGATTAACAATATGTATCCGTCTTATCGTCTGGCTTGTGCGCCCGATAACTTCTAAAGGAAGAATACGATTTTGTCCAAGTTTAGCACATGGTATTCTTTAATTATGCAAAACGAAAAAATTGACAATATTCTGGAACCACAATGCAATAGAAAACCAAAACTAAGAAGACAAATGTCCTAAACACCCACTTTCGAGATTATGGACTCCCCAAAATTTGAAACGTTGATGTAAAATGGGATCATTTAGTCAGGTTCACAACTTTCAAGCCGTTAAGAATTTTGATTTGCTCTCCGACAAAAATTAATAAATTAATTTTAACACCCTCTTTTAAGTAAGGATGGTATATTTTTTGGACTCCACAAAGTGTATATGCAGGGTAAGATAAAAAAGGCAACAAAGTCAAACGCCATAATTTTTACATTTTTTTTTTTAATTTTATTGAATGAAAGCAAAAAATGTCGGAAATAGCATCAAATTTTAGTATAAGTTTAGATTTGTTCACCTTTGGCCTTCACGGCCAATGAAAGCGTCACACGCTGCTCCAATGTTACTTTGCGGTATTTTGGCCTATTCCCGACGGAGCGCTTGCTTGAGGTGATCGACACTTTGATATTTTTTAGCTGGCCAACCGAAGGTGCACATTTTCAGCTGACCTCTTTGGAAAGTAAACACGATCATTTTGTTTGTTTAAAAACTGCTGGACAACGAATGTTTTCTCATAGGAGAAAACCAAATTCGGCAGTTACCACTTTCGGCCAAGCGAAACAACTCTACCTGTTTTCAGTCTATTTTCTTTCTGTTGCGGTGTAAGTTCCTGGACTTTTTGGAATTTCAATGGCTTTACTCCGAGCTCATTTTTCAATATTTGTCGAATGGAATATTGCGATATGTTCAGCTCACGAACCATTTTTTCGGCCACTGCGACGCGGGTTTCGATCAAGTCGCTTGTTTACTTTTCGAACCATTTCTGCTGATGTTGCTGTTTTCTTCCGTCCAATTCCTTGACGTCGGGCTATGATGACAGTATCATGGTAACGAACGATGGTACGAGACACAAAAGATTTATTCACATTTTAATGCTGGAGTGCCCTCACTAAAAGCTTTTGAACGCTTGTAAACAATATAATGAGCAGTCACTGGAATAATTTTAACAGCTCTCGGACGAGTGGCTTGGAAATGACAACAGTTTGAAGTTGGTTACAGTTTTTTCATCTCACCCTGTATATTTTTTAAAAATCCCAGTTATTGATGGTATAGTCCTCGAAAAGTCCTTAAAATATTTTTAAAAATCCACAAATATAGCTTCTATATACCATGATTCTTAGAGTCCTATAAAATATATTTAAAAAAAATCCTTGTTAATGGCTCTTATAGTCATAAAAAATATATTTTGAAATGCATGAATACGGTTTTTATAGTCCTTGAAAATATATTTTTAAGTATCCATGATTATGGCTATTATAACCCGTTAGATGAACATGTTTTTTTTTTGGCATAACTCTTGATACGATACATCCATCGATTTGAATTTGAGATATTCTATGGAATCGTCCACCATTTACAGTAGTGCTTCGCAGGGTCTTTATTATCGTCGTTTAATGAGTATAATCGCATCTCGATGCTATATATAGAACAATTATTATTACATCAATTTTTTTTTATATTCTATTTAACTGTATGCACTTTTGTAACGACTTATCACATCATCATTGCCCCAGCCTTATCATGGGAAGTGGCAACCAGACTAGAACTACCATCATTAAATACTAAACATTTTATGAATATAGATGTCTAAAATTACAAAAAAAAAAAAAGAAAAGAAACGCCACACTGAAAATAAACATTGTACAGTTATCTACTGAAGTAGTCGTTGATTCGTATATTTGTTTTAATTATTGACACAATTTTATCAGAATGTCGACTTGTGGGGTGACGATGATCTATCTAGTTCCTCTTCATTTTCACATTGCAATCTGAATTGATACAACGTGTTAGAGTTTTTTTGTTTGGTGTATTTCGATTAGGTTAGTCGATATTGAATTTTGTTTTTTTTTTCACAGAAATACACATGAAATTCAATATTTGTGTTTTATGTATTTTTATGGGAATAATATTGATACAATTGTTGAAATGTTAATATTTTATAAAAAAAAAAAAAAATATACTATATGTAGCTGAAATATTGGTATTTATCAAATAAATAAATGCTCAATCTTGTATTATTTTGAAAAGTTGCAAAATTTTTGTTTGCATTATTTTTTGAATGAAAATATTTTCAACAACAAACATGCGAATTTGCCCTAATTTCTACCTAAAAAAATACTTTTTTTGAGAAAACTTTTTTAATCCTTTGCTTTAATAGATTTTGTAAGATATTTTCTAATAAGTCTACGATAATGACTCTTATAGTCCTTCTAAAATATTGTAAACAAGTAAAAAAGCAGTAAGTTCGGCCGGGCCGTACTTTGAATACCCTCCACCATTTGGAACGAATTAGAAAATTTTCAAAAAAATAAAATCCATTAAAAATTCTTTTAAAATCTTTAAAATATCTAATATAGGAAGGTGCCGATATGGGGGATATACGATATTGTGGACCTATAAAGACAAATCTATGTCTGCGTGAAAAGTACTCAAAAGGAACTCCTGGTGTGGATATTCAGATAATTCCATTGGAAAAAGTGGCTAAAATCATCAAAATACGGAATATAGGGGAGTACCGTTATATGGGGGATATACGCTATTGTGGACCTATATAGACAATTCCGTTTCAAGTAAAGTGATCACAAAGAACTCCGTGTGTGGATTTTCAGACAATACGATTGGTAAATGTGGCTAAAATCATCAAAATACCGAATATCGCGGGGTATCGTTATATGGGAGCTATACGTTATCGTTAACCTATATAGAGAATTCTCGGTCGGGGGGTAAGTGCTGACAATGAACCCCTTGTGTACAAAGAACACCTTGTGACCATTCCGTTGAAAACTATGGCTAAAAACATCAAATTAGCGAATATCGGGGATACCGTTATATGAGGGCTATACGATATCGTGAACCTATATAGATAATTCTCTGCCGAGGTATAAAGTACCCACAAGGAACTCCTTGTGTGGATTTCAGATAATTCCGATGAAAAATGTGGGTAAAATCATCAAAATACCGAATATCGGGGGGTACCGTTATATGGGGGATATACGATATCGTGGACCTGTATAGACAATTCTCTCTCAGGGGATGAAGTACTCACAAGGAACTACTTGTGTGGATTTTAAGACAAATCTATTGAAAAGTGTGGCTAACATCATCAAAATACCGAATATCGGGGGTACCGTTATATGAGGGCTATACGATATCGTGAACCTATATAGATAATTCTCTGCCGAGGTATAAAGTACCCACAAGGAACTCCTTGTGTGGATTTCAAACAATTCCGATGAAAAATGTGGATAAAATCATCAAAATACCGAATATCGGGGGGTACCGTTATATGGGGGATATACGATATCGTGGACCTGTGTGGATTTTAAGACAAATCTATTGAAAAGTGTGGCTAACATCATCAAAATACCGAATATCGGGGGGTACAGTTATATGGGGGATATACGATATCGTGGACATATATAGACAATTCTTTTTGAGGGGGTAAAATGCCCACAAGGGACTCCTTTTGTGGAATTCCAGACAATTCCATTGAAAAATGTGGATAAAATCATCAAAATACCAAATATCGGGGGTACCGTTATATGGGGGCTATACGATATTGTGGATCTATATAGATAATACTATGCCGAGGTATAAAGTACCCACAAAGAACTCCTTGTGTGGATTTTCAGACAATTCCGTTGAAAAATGTGGGTAAAATCATCAAAATACCGAATATCGGGGGGTACCGTTATATGGGGGCTATACGATATTGTGGACCTATATAGATAATTCTCTGCCGAGGTATAAATTACCCACAAGGAACTCCTTGTGTGGATTTTCAGACAATTCCGTTGAAAAATGTGGGTAAAATCATCAAAATACCGAATATCGGGGGGTACCGTTATATGGGGGCTATACGATATTGTGGACCTATATAGATAATTCTCTGCGGAGGTATAAAGTGCCCACAAGGAACTCTTTGTGTGGGTTTTCAGACAATTCCGTTGAAAAATGTGGGTAAAATCATCAAAATCCCGACTATCGGGGGGTACCGTTATATGGGGGCTATACGATATTGTGGACCTATATAGATAATTCTTTGCCGAGGTATAAAGTACCCACAAGGAACTCCTTGTGTGGATTTTCAGACAATTCCATTGAAAAATGTGGATAAAATCATCAAAATACCAAATATCGGGGGTACCGTTATATGGGGGCTATACGATATCGTGGACCGATATAGCCCATCTTCGAACTTGACCTGCCTGCAGACAAAAGAGAGATCTGTGCAAAATTTTAGCTTTCTATCTTAATTCGTTTAGACTGTAGCGTGATTACAACAGACGGACGGACAGGGCTAAATCGTCTTAGAATTTTACGCTGATCAAGAATATATATACTTTGTTGGGTCTAAAATGATTATTTCGGAATGACGAACTTAATATACCCTCCATACTTTTTTTGGTGGAGGGTATAAAAAAATCAATTATGGGTCTTATAGACCTTGACAGATATTTCCAAAAATCCCTGATTATGTATCTCCGATATTTAGCAATATTCGTCAACGAAATCAGCATTAATGTAAGAATGAGAGGCACGCCTTTTATGTATTTTATGATGTCCATTCAAAATGCTAGGCTTCAGGGCTATCCAAAACCCTATTAAATTTCTATTCAAACTTTTAATACCTCCAATACATATTGTCGTAGGAAAAATAAATTTCAGAAATCACAAATCTCATACGAAATGAAAGCAGTGCCGCCTCACAAATTAAACATTATTAGAGGTAATAACGTTCGTCGGTCTTTTTCAACATCATTGGATACAAAATTGGGTGCGTATGAATAACAAATATACAACATCCGCAACAAAGATAGCTTTATCCCAAAATCGTTCGACATTTCTTATGTTCTCCGAACTGCGAATCTATGTAATCCCATTTTAAATATTTGTCGAACAAGATTTAATTAACAAAATTATTATTAATTAATTAAGTTATTATTGTTTAATATTTACTATTACATACGATAATTATTAAGAACACATATTGACACAATGCTGAGACATTGCGACAAAAAACGGAAGGCTAACTGTTATTACGGTCAGGCCTGGTGGTAGATTGTTGGTTTGTAGAGCAAATATTGCCAGTCGGTAAACAGAAACGAAGATCACAACGATCGCAGAAAAAACAAAACCCGAAACGAAGATCCCCCACTGTTGAGTGTCGCTAATATTGGCAAAGTAAAACGACGACATTCAAAACGAAGGTTGTAGGGTGACGATTTTGTTGGGTGGTTGGTTCGTTCGTTCGTACGTTCGTTGACTGGCTATCTGGCTGATTCTGTTAAGCAGGTGTCTGTCGTTCAGTGCTGTGCTGTGTGGAGGAGAGTGCCATTAAACGTGCGTTGACTATCAAACATCGAACGTTCGACCGCCGGTTGAATTGCACAGCGAAATACAAAATTTATTCGAATAATTTTTTGCAATCGCTCCGTATTTAAAAACGGTATTATCGGATCCAACGAAAAAATAACTTTTATTTTCTATGAAACATAAAAAAATAATGAAAAGTGTTTTTAGTTTGTAAGAAAAAGTGTTTAAGAAAAATATCGAAAATACCAGTCTGAGTGTCAAAAAAAGTGTTTCCACAATGAATCCCATACGTGAAGAGGAAGCGGAACAGCGAGTTCCCCTCATGCCCAGTGATTTAAAAAATAATTGTGAAAATTCTCACATTCCCTATGCGGATGAAAATGACCCTGAGGAGTCCTCAGAACAAAATTCAAATGGTCAGCCCATTAAGCTTCCAGGTTCGCGGAAACAATCTTTGAGTAGTCGACGAAATGTTGGCCTCACCATTAACATAAATAGCTCCAATCCAGTGCAACATAATGGTGATGCCGATAGTCCCACCACCCCACAAACTGCCTCCGATAATTCTACGAAAATGGATACCCCACCTTTACCACTGCCCCGTGCCCTGCGTCGTAATTCCATTTCAATGCCGTCGGGCATCAATGCCATTGAAGAACTGGAAGCCTTCCGGATAAAACATCAAATGCAGGAACAAGAACCCGTTGTCGAGGAAGAAAAAACTCCCAGTCGAACAGACAGTGTAAGTAGAGAGGGCTGAATGCATGTGATCGCAGTTAAAACAAAAGAAAGAGAAATCAAAACAAATAATTTAAATAAAAAAGGAAGACAAATTTCGTCATTAGGTTTTATTTATTAATCACCTGAATTGCTGTTCTAATATAACCCCAAATACTGCTTAAAATGCATGAACGTGTTTGAAATTCTTAAACAGGTTCTGAAATTCATCGAATATGGTTTTTGGGGTTTTTGATTTTTTTTTCTATTCTTTTTGTTTTAAATTATTCCAATTAATGATAATAAAAAAAATTTATAAGCTGACACCTCTTGAGGCTAAGCCGTTTAAAGGCAGTTAGTTATGGTGTCTTAAAAATGAAGGCACATTTCAGTAATAAATTAATTTATTCTTCTTCGAATTCGGTCGCACTATGAAGATTTTCTTCAAAGCTCGTTTAAAACTGGCTTTTTTGTATTAAGCAAAAAATATTTAATCAGGTCAAAAAAACAAAAATTCATAAAAAATATAAAAATATTACATTATAATTGTATTAGGCCGATCCGATCCGAACGTGGAGGTCCAAATTTGAGTGACACAAATTTGAAAAGTTTTATTCAGTTAGGTCATTAAGGTTTAACATTGGCCAATATTTTAGAGTCAAAATTGTACCCAGAAAAAAAAACTCAGAGCTGACAGTTTTGACAGATAAAAGTATTGAAAAGTGTGACCATTTGTGGGCAAGATACAGGGTGAGATAAAATACCTGCAACAAAGTCAAAAGCCGTAATTTTTACATTTTGTTTTTAATTTTATTAAATGAAAGCAAAAACTGTCGGAAATAGCATCAAATTTTAGAATAAGTTTAGATTTGTTCGAATTGGTCACGTTTGGCACGAACGATGGCCTTCAACGGCCAATGAAACCGCCACACGCTCAGCGATATTTTGGCCCATTCCCGCAACGCACTTGCTTGAGGTGATCGACATTATGGTCATTTTTAGTGCCAACCTTGCTTTCCAAAATAATCCAGACACAATAGTGCAACAGATTGGTATCCGGAGACTTGACCTCTTTGGCAAGTAAACGCGATCATTTTGTTTGTTTACAAACTGCTGGGTATCGAATGTTTTCTCATCGGAGAAAACCAAATTCGACAGTTCACCACTTTCGACCAAGCGAAGCAAATCTGTAGCTGTTTTGAGTCTATTTTCTTTCTGTTGTGATGTAAGTTCTTGAAATTTTTGGAATTTCAATGGTTTTACCCCGAGCTCATTTTTCAATATTTGCCGAAAGGAATATTGCGATATGTTCAGCTTACGAGCCATTTTCGGCCACACTATCACACACTATTACGCTGGAATTCCATCACGAATAACTTTTTCTCTGGAAAATACTCACGAAAATGCTTTTGTACGCTTGTAAACAATATAATGAGCTGTCATTGGAATAATTTTAACATCTGTCGGACGAGTAGCCTAGAAATGACAGCAGTCTGAAAATGGTAGCAGTTTTTCCATCTCATCCTGTATATCATCTCCATAACAAATTTTGTGTTAGCAAAAAAGTTTGTATGTGTGCGAGTTGGATGCTTATTTTTCGCAATAAGTTGACCCTTTGGGTGGGGAGGTACCAGAAGGAATGGTCCGATCTCTATCATCTTTATAGAAGATCTTGTGTTGATAGAAATATTGAGATATACCAAGTCTGAATGGAATCGAATGTTAGTTTCGTGCTTTTTGAGCTTCATGGATATTCAAAATTTTGACCCTTTGTGGGAGAGTTATCAGAAGGTGTGGACCGATATATCGCATCTTCACAGCAGATCTTGTGTTAGTAGAAATAATGGAATGTGTGAACTATGTAGAGAACCGGATGATCGTTTTGGTGATTTAAAACTTTGACCCTTTGTTAGGGAGGTATCTTTACAACAGAACTTGTGTTGATAGAAATATTGAAATGTGCCAAGACTGAATGGAATCGGATGTTTATTTCGCGTTTTATGGGTTTCATGGATATACAAAATGTTGACCCTCTGTGGGGGAGGTGCATGATGGAGTGGATAGATATTGTCAATCTTCGCACCTGACATAGCACTGATACAAACATTGATATTTGCAAAGTTTGCACCAAACTGGATGATCACTTCTTTTCCATACGGTAAATTAATTTGCTGCGCAAATTTTGACATTTTTTTGAGGGAGGTTCAAGAAGGAGTGGATCGATATTTCCCATCTCCGAACTCGATCTGAGTTTGATAATAACATTACGATGCACTAAGTGTGGACCAAATCTGATGCTCCCTTTAAGAGTTATCGTGCCAACCAGGCCGACAAACGACCGAACGGAAACCCCTAGATCGACTCCAAATGTCTCGAAACGGATCTAGTTTGAACCACATCCATATGTCCAGGCTACAAATGAACAGCGATCCTAATACCAAATATCAGATAACATTAATAGCATAATTTTTGTTTTCACTTAATTCCTGTCATACCTATAATGAAACACCCTTTTCTTCTAGAATGATGTTTGAATTATTTGTTGACATCATTACAAGTAATCCAGGTGATTTATTATGACATAAGACAAAATTAGAATATGCAATTGTTGTTGTTTGTTTTTGTAATTATAAAACATCTGCCACGGTTTTAAGGCAGTTTGTTGTTTCTAATGGACCCTAATCACTTTTTTGCGCCGTTTGCGATGACAATCGACATATAATGAATGACATATGACAATTTAAAAGACATTTACGTTTTAAGGAGATTTTTTGAGGTTTTTAAATGCAATAGCACTTTTTCCAAATAGGTGTACTTAGTGGCGATCCATAGTTTCTGAAAAGTTACAGTTGAAAAAATTGGGGAGCATGAAAAATATGTCTTTTATAAAATTTTTCAATTGTCGTTTCCTACCCTTTATTGAAGTTTTTATACTATGCCCCACATAGTGGTAAGGGTGTTATGTCTTTGTGCATTTGTTTGTAACATGGAGAAGGAAGCAAGATATACCCTTAGTTACTTTGAGGATCTTCATAGAAGCACTTTCTCAGTCGATTTATGAATTTATTATTCCATTGATTTTAAATTTTCAAAACAATATTTGTTTGTCCCAAGGACGAACCCTATTGAAATTGGTGAGAATCGGTTCAAATTTAGATATATTTCCCATATACATCTTCAACCGATTTCGGGTTAATTATGCACCAGAAATATCAATCCAAATGACCTAAATTTTGGCACATCCGACCAAATTCAATCTAGAAGCGAGTACATCAAATTTGGTGAAAACCGGTTCAGATGAAGCTATGTTTCATCCGATTTGGGGTTTTAAGTCCCTCACATGCGTAATATACATTCGACAACAATGGTCTTTGGTACCAGATATCAGATACAGCTCAAAAATAAGTATATAAAATGTTGTCGAGATCGTTTCAGATTTGAATATACCTCCCATATATACATATTTGTCCGATTACAGGATTATTGTGTCACCAAATATCAGCTCAAATGGACCGCTATTTTGCACTTCCTACGAAATTCAGTCTAAAAGCAGGTACATCATTTTGGAGAACATCGTTTTATATATTGCTATAGCTCTCATATATATGTTTCATCCTGTTTTAAAGTACCTCAGATGAGTAATATGCACTCCACAAAAATGATATTTGGTACCGGGCATCAGATGCTGCTCGAAATTGCCTCTGCCAAATTTTCAGATTTTTATATAGCTTCCATATACATATTCATCCGGTTTTACGGTTATTGCTCAACATATAATATCAGCCCAAATTGGATAGATTTCTTCATATTCAACCGAGTTTTGCCCTTTGGTGAAACTTGGTCCTTCCACCATAGTATGGAGGGTATATTAAGTTTGTCATTCCGTTTGTAACACCTCGAAATATATATTTAAGAACCCACAAAGTTCTTATATTCTTGATCAGCATAAAATGTTATGTCCATTTAGCGATGTCCGTCCGTTAATCCTCCTGTCCGTCTTTGAAAATCACTTTAGCTTCCGAACGAATTCAAGTAGGTTGGTAAAACTTTTCTCAAATGTGTATTATATCTGCAGGACTTTTGGTATTGAAAATGGGTGATGTAGGTCCACGTTTTGGTATAGCCCCCATATAATGGTACCTCCCTATTTTCGGTATTTTGGTGATTTAAGCGACATTATTCACCGCAAATGTTTCAAATTTGGTATTTGAAGTTCGTAATGGATATTACAGGCTATGACAGAAAATTGTCTATGCAGGTCCACGTCTTCGTATAGCCCCCATATAACGGTATCTCCCTATATTCGGAATTTTGATGATTTTATCTACATTATTCACAAAATTTTTTTATTCAAGTTTCGCATTTGAATATTGTAATGGTTTATTCAAATTCAAAGTTCGGCATTGCCCAATTTACAGGTTTTTTGCTTTTTTAATATAATCTTTATCGAAGTCATATCATGCGCTATACAGCTATGTAATTTTGGTCATAGTTGCTATGAACTACTTCACATAAATTCTCAATATAAACTTTTTTCTGGTTACGGGAGATCTTCTAAATATGTATAGTAGTGTAGGGTATCATATAATCGGCCCCGCCCGACTTAAGGCCTTTCCTTACTGGTTATTTCATATGTTCAAAAAACAATAATTAAGCCCCAGCTCTGCATTTTATGTAATTTGCCTTGTCAAATTTATATTTATTTGCAGCAGCATTCTATATATCTGTGTTATATATTTATCTATGATTAAGGAATAATTTTGAAAAAGAAAAATGGATAAATGATTTCACGAAATTACCTTCTTAATTCTAGAGGTTAGATTTAAAAATAAAAATTATCTTGAATCTAATTTATATTTAGACTCCGATATAACTTTCTCTATACATCTGTTCGACACCCACTATACCAGAAAAATCCAGCCACTGATACGTTCTTTTTGTGTCACATTAAATTTCTACCGTCTAATCGAATATTCTGGTTAGCCGATAATCTATCGAGCATTGCTTCAAATGCGAGACATTTTTTGTTTGCCGTTAACAATAAATGGCTTATCTTTGCTGTGATTTGTGTTAATTTGATTTATTTTCAGTTTGATAACAAAAATACTAAATAAATAATAATAAAAAGATAAATACAATTTATTTGTATTGTCTTACAAATTAATTTATAACATTCAATACATTATTATGGTGACAGTGTATAACACATGTATTTGTTCAGTATAACAGTCATAAATCATTTATTTAAAAACAAAAACAATGGTGTTAATCAAATTTATGGGGAAGAGAATTAGAAAAAAGGAATTTAATTTATAACAATTAATAATTTTTTATAATACAAAAAATTATAAAATTTTTGTATTATAAAAAATTATTAATAGTTTTTGTTTTTAAATAAAGCGTTTTTTTTATTTTTTAAATTCCTGAAAAAAAATCACTTTATTTTCTCTCATGACGTAGCAATTTCATACCACATTTGTAGCTCCCTATCATTTCCCTCTTTTGATAAACGGACATCACCACTACTTGTCTACCCTCGTCTTATCAGTTCCATCAGTTGTTCTCGCTATTGTATAACAAATAGTGTTAATTACATTAACACTTTTGACAGCGGGACTGATGATAATTGTTTGCAAAAAATACAGTAACAACAACAATATCTGAAACACAAAAATATGGAGTGGACACAAGTAAATGATTTATAACTTCTATTTTCATTCCTCATCTGAAGTGCCGTAAAAAATTTAATAATCGTCTAATTATCATGGTATAAATAGGAATTGGATTTATCACAAATGTCAACCAAATTAACATGTCTCGATATAAAAGAAATCGACATTTGTTTTTGTTTACTTTTTGTTGTTGAATTGAATGTATAGAGCCAGCGAACTTTTTAAGAACCAATAAGTCACATGTTTATTTTGTCAATACCCCTACGGAGATATGAAATTGAAAATTTATGCAAATTCATATGTGAATAAAACAAAAAATGTATATTCTAAGATGCTCGACTTGGTTTTTTTGGGAGATTTATCAAAATCATGTAAAATTTGTTAGTCAGTATAGGAATTGAATTCGAATTCAAATCAAGTTATCAAAGTTAATCACGAGGTTTGTCAATGTCGATTTTTCATTATTTCTCACACATATACGTTCATTTATTCAAAAAGTTTAAAAATTCAATAAAGGAACTGAGCAACACTAAAACTAATTTCAGGGAAAATTCCAAAGATTACAAAAGTAGATTTAACAAGTAAAAAGACATTAAGTCCGGCCGGGCCAAATGTCTTATACCCTCCAACATTGGGTAAAGAAAACATTTTTATGGAAAAACTTCTGGATTCAAAAGTGTTCCACTTTAAACTACAAACTCTAGTAAGATCGGTAGGAGAATGGTTGGAGACGTTATATGGGGCCATACTAAAACGAGAGCCAATATAGACAATTTCATTGTAATCTATTGTGAGTCTTGAATACCAAGTTTTTCATAATTTCGTGGTAAATGTGACTAGGATGACTAGGACCAATATGGACAATCGACAATACATATACTAATTTTCAGAAAATCCGTTTGAAAAATGTGGGTAAAACCATAAATATACCGAATATCGGGAGATATCGTTACGCGGAGTCCATACGAAAACAATGTACAATGCTCCTCCATAGGAGCTACAACCCATTACGAACTACAAATATCTTTTTATACCCCCCACCATGGTATGGAGGGTATATTAAGTTTGCCATTCCATTTGTAACACTTCGAAATATACATTTTAGACACCACAAAGTATATATATTCTTGATCAGCATAAAATTCTATGTCCATCTGTCCGTCTGTAGAAATCATACTAGCTTCCGAACGAAATGAAGTTGGTTGATAACATTTTTCTCAAATGTGATTATATCTGTAGGACTTTTGATATTAAAAATGGGTGATGTAGGTGCACGTTTTGGTATAGCCCACATATAATGGTACCTCCCTATATTCGGTATTTTGGTGATTTAAGCGACATTACTTATCGCAAATGTTTCAAATTTGGTATTTGAAGTTCGTAATGGATACTACAGGCTATGACAGAAAATTGTCTATGCAGGTTCACGTCTTTGTATAGCCCCCATATAACTGAACCTCCTGATATTCAGTACTTTGTTGATTTTAGCGACATTATTCAACGGAATTTCTTTAAATTTGGTATTTGATGTTCGTAGTGGATACTACAACCTATGACAGAAAATTGTCTATGCAGGTCCACGTCTTCGTATAGCCCTCATATAACGGTTCCTCCCGATATTCGGTATTTTCATGATTTTAGCTACATTATTCACCATTTTTTTAAGTTTCGCATTTGAATATTGTAATGGCTTATAGTAAAAGTTATCTATGCACGTGCATGTCATCGTATAGACCCTAATGTAACAACTACATTGGGTTTTTTAAGATTTTAACAGAAGTTTTAACGGATTTTAGTGTTTTTGAGAATTGCCAAATTCGTTGCAAATGGTGGAGGGTATTCAATGTACGATCCGGCCGAACTTACAGCTTTTTTACTTGTTTTAGACAAATCCGTTGAATATCGTAAAAAATATGGTATCGAATACGTGACAGCAAAAGAGACTTGTTTAAAAGTGGTGGATCCTTGATATCTGATCTTTAGGTAGGTGAACTACTTGAAGTCTTTTGAATTTGAAAATTAACAACTACATTTGTTGTTAGAATATAATTACATACCCTTAGTTTGTGTCAGACTGCTTATAGGCTCTAATTTTCAAGAAAGACTTTTCTTCTCTTCGAAACCATTGCCTTACTTCGACGATCAAACACTTTGAGTATGCGTTTTGTACCGATATTGGTGGTTCATTTTTATACCCTACACCACAAGGTGGTCAGGGTATTATGTTTTTGTGCATTTGTTTGTAACATGCAAAAGGAAAAGAGATAGGCCCATAGTTCCTTTTGATGATCTGCATAGAATCACATTCTGAGTCGATTTATGCATGTCCGTCCGTCCGCCCGTCCTTCCGTCTGTCCATGTATTTTTGTAAACAAAGTACAATTCGCATTTATTGCCCTATCCAGATGAAATTTTGCAAATTATTTGTTTGGCCCAAGGACGAACCCTATTGAAATTGCAAATAATCGGTCAAAATTTAGATATAGCTCCCATATATATCTTTGTCCGATTTGCCTTTTATTGTGCACCAAACGTGTAATATCAGGCCGAATAAGTATGCCAAATTTGTTCGAAATCGGTTCAGATATAGCTATAGCTCACATATATATTGTTCATCCGATTTTTGTCTTCCGCAGCCGTAATATGCACTCTGTAACAACAACATTTGGGGGAAATTTATCAAATACAGCTCAGAAATACATTTGCTAAATTTTATCGAGATCGTTTAAGATTTGGATATAGCTCCCATATATAACTTCGTCCGATTTACCTTGGATTGTGCGCCAAACGTATAATATTTGCCCAAATTGGATGACTTGACCGAATTGAGTCTAGAAGCTAGTATGTCAAATTTGGTGAAGATCGGTTCAGATATAGCTATAGCTCCCATATATACTGTTCATCCGATTTGTCATATTTGTTACCCACAGCCGTAATATGCACTCCGTAACAACGATATTCAGGGAAATATATCAAATACAGCTCAGAAATATCTTTGCTAAATTTTTCGATATCGGTTCCAATTTGGATATAGCTCCCATATATTTTTTATCCGATTTCAAATTAATTGTGCACTAAATGGGCAATACAAGTCCGAATTTAAAAGAAACAAATGCTTCGGCATATTTAGTTCTTTGAACTTTAAATTGTAACTATAATCATAGCGTATATTATTGAATTCTCCCATAAAAACTTTTAATTGTTATGCAGAGCTCTACTAAATTAACAAAGTGGTGTAGGGTATCATAAAGTCGGCCCCGCCCGACTTTAAGACTTTCTTTACTGGTTTATCATATCGAAGAGGAAACCCATCAAAAGCTAACAAATTTACCCTGTCCTTATAAAATTTGTTTTTAACTATCCAATTGTTGATTATCTGAAACTATCAAATTTTGTTTTTTTTTATCCCTCGCTTAACTTGTTTAACATCAAAGTTAAAAAAAAATATTTCAATAATTATTTTTCTCGTACGCAGATTTCCTAATTTTTTTTTCGTATAACTCACCCCGGTCAATTAAATCATCATATTTAAAAAAGATTCGAATTAATATTTAATTTGAATAATCATAAAAAAATTAAAAGTGATGATTGTAATTAATATCATCGTTATAGGTCATTGGTTCACAACAATAAACAACAAATGTGTTGATTTCTCTTAGCTTTTTCAAAAACAATAAGGAAACGCTTGTACACTGACAATTTTTTTTTATTGAACAGTCCTGCCACATATAATGTTTGTTTTCTATCAAAGCGTCAGTCCAATTTTCTAGTTTTACTTGAGGTTGAAACTAAAAAGCGTTGATAATTGACCAATCACAATTTGCAGGTTTAATCGGGTAGCGATTTTGTATGTAAACCTACTTTAAGTAGACACTGTTCTCGCCCAAAACAAAATATCCTTTAAGATGATTGATGATGTCCATCGAATATTAAAATTTTTATGACAATTCTCCACTCAGCCCATCGAGTAGACCCAGTGTAAATCGTGAGCTTAAGATAGAAAACAGTAATATTTCTGCCTTTTTTATTTGAAATAACTATTATTAAGTACCTTTTTGATCGCAAAAACAAAAAGGAAAAATTACCTCTGCTTTTTTGGTCGGTCCTATAAAAATATGCTAAGAGAGATTCGCAGCTCAGTTACCGCTTATTGGATTTTTAGTCACGAACCCCCGAAACGGCAAGATTTAGATTACGAATTTAACAACTTAGAAAATCAATGGGTTAATTTCCACTACCAGTGTATGAATTCGTTTCGCCTCAAAGTATGCTTTAACAATAGATGTTTTAAGTACACAGCTGCTGTTGAATAACATTTGATGTATTGAACATGCATGTTAACTATGAATATAGAATAAAGTTCAATCAGAAATAAAAAAACTGTCAGGGTGAGATACAAAACTGCAACAAAGTCAAATGCCATAATTTCTCCTTTTTCAATTTTATTGAATGAAAGCAAAAAATGTCAGAAATAGCATCAAATTTTAGAATATGTTTAGATTTGTTCGAATTGGTCAACTTTGGTACGAATTATAGCCTTCAAATGGCGAAGGAAATCATCACATGCTGCCCGAATGTTGCTCTACGGTATTTTGTCCCATTCCCGGCGAAGCGCTTGCTTTAGGTGATCGACCCTTTGGTATTTTTTAGTGGCAACCTTGCTTTCCAAAATACTCCAGACACAATAGCCCAACGGATTGGTATTCGAAAATTTTGGTGGCCATTGTGTGCTGGAAATGAAGCGAGGAACCTAATTTTGTAACCATTCTTGGGCTGCGCGAGCTGAGTGCGATGGGGCCGAGTCCTGTTGGAATGTCCAAGATCTGCGGCCAAAATGTTTGCGTGCCCAAGGCTTTAATACACCATCGGCTGTTATGGCTGCCCCCACCATCACCATGGTCGGCGCTTGAGTTCTGGTGGCCAGCCGAAGTGGCACATTTTCAGCTGACCTCTTTGGCAAGTAAACACGATAATTTTGTTTGTTTACAAACTGCTGGACAACGAATGTTTTCTCATCGGAGAAAAACAAATTCGGCAGTTCACCACTTTCGGCCAAGCGAAGCAACTCTTTAGCTCTTTTAAGACTATTTTCTTTTTATTGCGGTGTAAGTTATGGCACTTTTTGGAATTTCAATGGCTTTACCCCAAGCTCATTTTTTAATATTTGCCGAATGGAATATTGCGATATGTTCAGCTCACGAGCCATTCTTAGGCCAGTGCGACGCGGGTTTCGATCAAGTCGCTTCTCTACTTTTCAAACCATTTCTCCTTATGTTGCTGTTTTCTTCCGTCCACTTCCTTAACGTCGGGCTACGCTACCAGTATCATGGTATCGAGCGATGGTACGAGACACAAAAGATTTATTCACATTAAAATCCTGGAGTGCTCTAACGATAGCCACTTGAGGTTTTCCAACCAAATATAAGGAAATCGCACTATCACGCTTGAATTCCATCACGAATAACTTTTTTTCTGGAAAGTTCTAGCCAAAATGCGTTTGTACGCTTTTAAACAATATAATGAGCTTTCAATGGAATAATTTTAACAGCTATCGGACTAGTGGTTTAGATATGACAGCAGTCTGAAGTTGGTTGCAGTTTTTTCATCTCCCCCTGTATAGGACTCCATTAGGTACGTTTGTACTTATATCTCTTTCTGAAGGTTACCTAAACATAGTTTGCCTTCTGTGAGTCTCCTATGCATTGAAGAAACTACATACAATAAATTATGTTGGTATTCTATAAATATAGAAGGTTCTTTTAGCCTTTCTATCCACAGAAGGCTTTATAAAAGTTTTATTTTCAAGCCAACAACCTGGTATAGTTGGTTTCCTTTATTTTTGGCTACCGGTTTTCTTCAGTCGATTACAATATCGTCTGAGTCACAATATATATATTCACCAATTCCGAAAAAATGTTTCAAAGAATTCCATTAAAAAGTAATTAATGCCCCTGCTGGCGTCATTTTTTGGTAATTTCAAACAATTAAATCTGTCTGACGCGAACAGGTAGGTTATCAAAAATCCAAAAATATACAAATATCAAAATCCAATCAAAATTATAAAATCAATGGAAAACATTTTTAATGACATACTTGTCGCAAATACAATTCTACGCCCTTATCAACAATTTTAAACCGCACTCATAAACAAATAAAAATTCTGATTATCAACAACAACTAGACGACGACAAGGAGGAGGTGGAATAACAACAGGGAAATCAAAATGAAAACAATTCAAGTATTAACAACAATTTTCAAAATAACTGAAATCTTTCCGGCATCACTCCCAATCATTTAACTGTCGTTCTCAGTGGCTGCCGTGATGCGATCTCTCGCAGTTCTCGGTGGTGGTGTTGATAAATTACTTACCGATGATTATTTCATCGTCATCATCAGCAGCAGTTTAAATAACACGCCAACTACGTGCACGCCTCAAATAAACCAGAGACGAAAACTTAATTTTTTGTTTGTTGAGCCTCCCGATAAGCTTTGGAACTGCATTTCTGTGTACGTTTCTGGCTCAACCCTCTGAACTTTGTCTGAATGCCTGAACAACGGACAGACAAATGAATGATATCTATAATCGAAATTCTGAAATGGAAATGCGAATAAATTAATTTAATTACTGTCATAAACAAATGCATGGCGACGATTGTGCAAAAATAATCGTCGGTAATTTAATGAAAAGCTGTTGCCTACAATAGACACCGTTTGACGAAGCACGATATATTGTCATGTCAAAAAAACATCATGCTAGTCTTAGGCGTCTAATTTTGTAAATAGCCGGTGGGAATATGGAGAACTTGAAAAACTTGGCACGTGACATACTAAAGGTACGAGAATTGATCCCCATTTTAATTGTTTTACATAAAAACCTTTGAAGGATTTATTAAATAAGGAATGTATTAGTTTTTAACTAAAAATCCAATTAGAGATTCGTAGATGTTCTTCTCTCCGATGTTTTCAATCTGCAACAGACAAAAAGGGCTTATATTGTGGAAAATGTTTATTACATTTATTTATCAACAGCAAATCTTTTGAAGATCTTCAGAAAATGTACAAGCTAATATTGGTCGTTAGTAGATTTTTATACCCTCCACCATGCAAAGTATGGAGGGTATATTAAGGTCGCCATTTCGTTTGTAACTCATCGTAATAATAATTTTAGACCTAACAAAGTATATATATTCTTGATAAACGTCTTTTATCTGTAGACAGGCTATATCGGTCCACGATATTCTAGAGTCCCATATAACAGTGTCCCCTCCCATATTCGGGTTTTTCATGATTTTAGGCTCATTTTTAAATAAAACAAGTAAAAAAACATTAAGTTCGGCCGGGCCAAACTTTTAATACCCTCCAACCTAGGGTAAAAGAACATTAGAAGAAATGTTTCAAAAAACATTAAAATGCCGAATATCGGGAGGTACCGTTATATAGGGGCTTCACCAACACGTGCACCTATAATTACAATGTTTCGCCACACGAACTAGGACCCATTATGACCCACAAATACCAACTTTTACACAAATCAGTGAAAAAATGTGGCATAAATCATCAAAATACCGAATATCGGGAGGTACCGTTATATGGGGACTATACCAGAACGTGGACCTATACATGCAATGTTCTGCCACACGCTCAGGGACCCGTTGTGTCCTACAAATACCAATTTTCAGACAAATCCGTGAAAAAATGTGGCATAAATCATCAAAATACCGAATATCGGGAGGTACCGTTATATGGGGTCTATACCAAAATTGGACCTATACAGGCAATGTTTTGCCACACGCTCAGGGACCCGTCATGACCTACAAATACCAATTTTCAGATAAATCCGTGAAAAAATGTGGCATAAATCATCAAAATACGGAATATCGGGAGGTACCGTTATATGGGGACTATACCAGAACGTGGACTGATATATCTCATTTTCAATACCAACCATCCTAGAGACAATACACACACTTGTGCCAAATTTCAAAGGTCTACGTCAAATAATGTGGGCTCTATCGTGATTTCAACAGACAGACATACAGACAGACGGACAGACAGACAGACAGACAGACGGACAGACAGACAGACAGACGGACATCGCTAAATCGTCTTAGAATTTTATGCTGATTATGAATATATATACTTTATGGGGTCTACGACGAATATTTAGAGGTGTTGCAAACGGAATGACAAAGTTAATATACCCTCCTACCCATGGTGGAGGGTATAATTATCTGAAAATCCATACAAGGGGTTCCCTCTGAGTGATCTGCCCCCTGGTCCACGACATCGTGTATCCCCATATAACGGTACCACCTGATATTCTGTAATTTCATGATTATAGCGACATGCCGTAATTGTTTTAAATATCGTATTTAAGGTTCGTGGTGGCTACTACAGCCTATGACAAAAACTTCGTATAGCCCCCATATGTCATTACCTCCCTGCATTCGGTAGGGTTGCGATTTTAGGTACAATATTCACCGAAATTGTTCGAAATTTCGCATTTTAAGTTCCTAACAAATACTACAGCCTGTGACAGAAAATTGTCTATGCAGGGCAGGTCTTCGTATAGCACCCCTATAATGGCACCTGCCTATATTCCGTATTTTGATGATTTTTTGCGAAATTATTCACCGAAATTGTCAATGTAAGTCCAGGTTTTCATATAGCCGCCATATATCGGAACCTCCCTATATGCGGTATTTTGATGATTTTAGCTGCATTATTCACTGGATTTTTTCCAAGTTTCGTATTTGAATATTGTAATGTCCTATTACAAAAGTTGCCTTTGTTGGTCCATGTCTTTGTACATAACCCAATATAAAGGCGACTTCCTATATTTTGTATTTTTAAGATCTTAACAGAATTTTTAACGAATTTTATTTTTTTGAAAATTTCCAAATGCGTTCCAAATGGTGGAGGGCATTCAAAGTTCAGCCCGGCGGAACTTACTGTTTATTTTACTTATTCAAAATGAAATGCTCTCTCCAGTTCCTACTCTTTGAGTACTCCCGCTTGCGGTATTTTCACTAGAATCGAACAAATCGGAGATCTGGTCAATACATTAGAGGAAACCTACATCCTTCCGATTTTATAATAAATCACATGTTTTCTTCGAGTTAAAGGCATTAAAGCTTGTGTTTAATTTTAAACATTTTTTATATAGCTTTTTTTTTGTCAAAAATTACCCACTGTGCAAAGATGACGATTTGTATCTGGTTATTAATTAGTGTCTGAACTTTGACGTTTTAATTGGAACAATTTAATTACACATATATTGTAAAAGCAGTGAATGAATGATGTTTTAAAATATTTGATGAAACATGTTTAATGTTCAATTTTGCTGTACAGTCGAACATGTTTAGAACGAACGAGATAAATAAGAGTTCATCGAACATATTTTTCGGTTTCATCAGATAATTTATTTGAAAGTCATTTTTGACAGTCAGAATATATTAAATGAAACTCAGATATTCCATTTGAAATTCGAAAGTAACATTTGATATTTAATTTTTTTTCAATTGAAATTCAGAAATTCCATTTAAAATTCAGATGACATGAAATTCACAACATTTAATTTGAAGTTCGGATTTTTTCAATTGTTATTCAGAAATTACATAGGTTATTCAGAATACATCAATTGAATTGCAGATTTTTTAAATTGAAATTCAGAAAATAAGTAAACCACGAACTCTCGATTCGGTTTCAAATAATGCAGTCGCTGCTGGTCGACGTTAGGAGGTGTCGACGTTTGTTTTTATACCCCACACCACATAGAGATAATTATTATTTTTATACCCTCCACCATAATATTAAGTTTGTCATTCCGTTTGTAACACCTCGAAATATACATTTTAGACCGCATTCTTATTCTTGATCAGCGTAAAATTCTATGTCGATTTAGCGATGTCCGTCCGTTTATTCATCTATTTAAATCACTCTAGCTTCCGAACGAATTGAAGTAGATTGATAAAATTTTACTCAAATGAATATTATATCTGCAGGACTTTTGGTATTGAAAATGGGCCATGTAGGTCGACGTTTTGGTAGAGCCCCCATATAACGATACCTCCCTATATTCGGTATTTTGAAGCGTTTAGGGACAATATTCATCGAAATTGTTTCAAATTTGGTATTTGAAGTTCGTAATGGATACTACAGCTTAAGACAGAAAATTGTCTGTTCAGGTCCACGTCTTCGTATAGTCCCTATATTAGGGTACCTCCCTATATTCGGTATTTTGATGATTTTTGCTACATTATTCACCGATTTTTTTAAGATTCGCATTTGAATATTGTAATGACTTATGACAAAAATTACTTATGCAGGTCCATGTCGTCGTATAGATCCTAATATAACAGCTACATTCGGTATTTTTAAGATTTTAACAGAATTTTTAACGGATTTTATTGTTTTTGAGAATTACCAAATTTGTTCCCAATGGTGGGGGGTATTCAAAGTCCGGGACAGCCAAACTTAAAGCTTTTTAACTTGTTTTATTAGGACTTTGTGCATTTGTTTTTAACATGGAGAAGGAAGCGAGATAGACCCATAGTTACTTTGAGGATCTTCGATATGAAATTTTCTAAACAATATTTGTTTGGACGAACCAAGGACGAACCCCATTGAAATTGGTGAGAATCGGTTCAAATTTAGATATAGCTCTCATATATATATCTTCAACCAATTTCGGTTCAGATGTTGGGGTTTTAAGTCCCTCACAAACGTAATATTAACTCCACAACAAAAATGTTTGGTACCAGATACAGCTCCAAAAAAGTGTTTATAATTTTATCAAGGTCTGTTCAGATTTGGATATAGCTTCCAAATATATCTTTATTCGATCTCTGGTTTATTGTTTACCAAATGACTAATATCAGACCAAATGAACTGGATTTTGGCCCTTTCTACGAAACTCAGTCTAAAAGCAAGCACATCAAATTTCAGATATAGCCTTAGCTCCCATATGTATGTTTCATCCGATTTGGTGTTAAATTTTCTCACATGCGTAATATGCACTCCACAACAATGATATTTGATACCGGACATCAGATACTGCTTGAAAATTCTTCTGCCAAATTTAATCGGCATGGGTTCAGATTTTTATATACCTCCGATATAAAGTGTGAAATAAAAACAATGCCAACATTTTTAAATTTTTTTTAATTTTATTGAATGAAAGCAAAAAATATCGGAAATAGCATCACATTTTAGAATAAGTTTAGATTTGTTCGAATTGGTGACCTTTGGCACGAATTATGACTTTCAAACGGCCAATAAAACCGTCACACGCTGCCCGAATGTTGCACTGCCGTTTTTTCTTATTATCGACGAAGCGCTTGCTTGAGGTGATCGACACTTTGGTACTTTTTAGTGACAACATTGCTTTCCAAAATACTCCAGACACAATAGTCCAACGGATTGGCCATAGTCCGCTGAAATGAAGCGAGGAACCCCATTTTGTAACCATTATTGAGCTGTCTCCTGTTGGAATGTCCAAGATCTGCGCCCAAAATGTTTGCGTGCCTAAGGCTTTAATACACCCTACAGAATATTTTCGCAATAATATTCGCATTTATTCTGATGCCACGGTCGATTAATACGAGCAGAGAGCGAACATCGGCTTTTATGGCGGCCAACCGAAGGTGCACATTTTCAGCTGACCTCTTTGGCAAGTAAACACGATCATTTTGCTGGACAACGAATGATTTCTCATCGGAGAAAACGAAATTGGGCAGTTCACCACTTTCGGCCAAGTGAAGCAACTCTTTAGCTCTTTTGAGTCTATTTTCTTCCTGTTGAGGTGTAAGTTCTTGCACTTTTTGGAATTTCAAAGGCTTTGCCCCAAGCTCATTTTTCAATATTTACCGAAAGGAATATTGCGATATGTTCAGCTCACGAGCCATTTGTCGGTCACTGCGACGCTGGTTTCGATCAAGTCGCTTCGTCGATTATCGAAGTCATGGGGACGATCTACTTCACATAAATGCCCAATATAAACTTTTTTGTCACGAGAGCTCTACTAAATACGCATAGCGGTGTAGGGTATCATATAGTGGGCCCGTCCGATTTTTGACATTTCCTTACCGGTTTAGAATTATAAATGAAACCTTCTGAATTTCAATTGAAATTTTCACAACCACATATACAGTCATAAAACGACAGTTCACAATAATTAAATTTTAAAACAAATACAAATCCCACGAATAATAAAAATTAACAAAATGACTTTTAAACAACAAATTACTAATCCCATACAAAAATAAAGAGTTTTCATATTAGGTTGTTTTTTTTTTTGCATTGGGTTGGACAAAACCTCTTCACATTCTCAATGCCAAAAAACAGATATGAGCATATGATAGTGGATCTCTATAAATAATTTCCACAAAAACAAAAGATTAACAAAACATTTGTATTGCACAACAACCCATTGTGCAGCGATTAAATAATTATTAAAAACATTGTCATTATTATTATTGCTGTTGCCGTTTTTTTCTGTCGAAGTGATATCAACCCAACAACCAATCAGTCAACCGCCCAACGCTCAGCTTAACTGGTCCCCTTTTGTTCGTTACGGTAGTCGTTGTCCGGCGAGGGTGATACATACCAGCCATCAAAATCAAATAAAAAACATATATAAAAGCTATTGTGGTCAAAGAATTACAAAAATAAAAAAAACGGAAAATAGTTTTCAAAACAAGAACAAATTAAAAAAAATATATATATATATATATATTTACTTTTTGTTTAAAGAAATGCTTTAGAAAACAATAACAAATACTTCAGCTGTAACCAAGTGCGGTTCATTGTTCCGCTGCGTTTATGTAATTACGCCGAGTAAAGATGGCATCTTTAGCAAATATTTTCAACCAGAATATCAGTAATGGGAGTGCCAATAATAACAATTATACGAATCATTCTTTCGGACCGAGTGAAACGCTGCAAATATCCAAACGGTTTAATACGCGCATAATTTCTGATCCGTTTTCCAATACCGAAACGAACTATTCGACCAGCAGTGATAGTGAAGAAAATAATGATGAAACTAAGGCAGGTATATGCATCATTAATTTGACAGAAATTGAATTTGTTTTCTGAAAATTAAATGGGAAATTATTTAAAACTAGTTTGTAGATAAGTCATAAAGGATGTTTTAAAAAATGAAAAAAAAAAAAAAAACAGTAAAGAAAGTCTTAAAGTCGGGCGGGGCCGACTTTATAATACCCTACACCACTTTTCTAATTTAGTAGAGCTACACATAACAATTAAAAGTTTTTATGGGAGAATTCAATCATACACGCTATGATTATAATTATAACTTAAAGTTCAAAGGACTAAATATGCCGAAGCATTTATATTTTTAAAATTCGAAATTGTATTGCCCATTTGGATAAAGATATATATGGGAGCTATATCCAAATCTGAACCGATCTCGATAAAATTCGGCAAAGATATTTCTGAGCTGTATTTGATATATTTCCCAGAATATCGTTGTTACGGAGTGCATATTACGGCGGCAGTGGACAAAAATAACAAATCGGATGAACAATATATATGGGAGCTATAGCTATATCTGAACCGATTTCCATCAAATTTGGCATACTAGCTTCCAGACTCAATAGACTCGTAAGTGCCAAATTCCATCCCATTTGGACAAATATTAGACGTTTGGTGCACAATAAAAAGTAAATCGGACGAAGTTATAAATGGGAGCTATATCCAAATCTGAACCGATCTCGATAAAATTTAGCAAATGCATTCCTGAACTGTATTTGATATATTTTCCCAAATATTGTTGTTGCAGAGTGCATATTACGGCGGCGGTGGACAAAAAGAACAAATCGGATGAACAATATATATGGGAGCTATAGCTATATCTGAACCGATTTCGATCAAATTTGGCATACATATTTTCAGGCCTAATTTGGGTATATATGCAAAATTCCATACAATTCGGGCTGATATTACACGTTTGGTGCGCAATAAAAGGCAAATCGGACGAAGATATATATGGGAGCTATATCTAAATTTTGACCGATTATTTCCAATTTCAATAGGGTTCGTCCTTGGGCCAAACAAATGATCTGTGCAAAATTTCATCTGGATCGGGTAATAAATGCGACCTGTACTTTGTTTACAAAAATACATGGACAGACGGACGGACAGACGGACGGACGGACGGACAGACGGACGGACGGACAGACAGACGGACGGACATGCATAAATCGACTCAGAATGTGATTCTATGCAGATCATCAAAAGGAACTATGGGTCTATCTCGTTTCCTTCTGCCTGTTACAAACAAATGCACAAAGACATAATACCCTGACCACCTTGTGGTGTAGGGTATAAAAATGTAAAAATGGGGTCCCTGTCAAAACTTGAAATGATATTGACTTGTTGGCTGACTTTTTTTTTAACTAATGAAAGCTCAAATTGAAAAATTAGAATTCATATAAAGGGTGAGATAAAAAAAACTGCAACAAAGTCAAAAGCCATAATTTTTACAAAAAAAAAAAAAAAAATTGTCGGAAATAGCATCAAAGTTTAGATTTTTTGGAATTGATCACCTTCGGCACGAATTATGGCTTTCAAAAAGCAAATGAAACTGTCACACGCTGCCCGAATGTTGCTCTGCGGTATTTTAGTTCATTCCCGGCGAAGCGCTTGCTTGAGGTGATCGACACTTTGATATTTTTTAGTGCCAACCTTGCTTTCCAAAATACCTCAGAAACAATAGTCCAACGGATTGGTATCCGGAGATATTAGTGGCCATTGTGCGCTGTATATGAAGCGAATAATCTCATTTTGTAACCATTTTTGGGTGGCGCGTGCTGAGTGCGATGGTGCTGAGTCTTTTTGGAATCTCCACGGTCTGCGGCCTAAATATTTGTGTGCCCTCCAGAATATTTTCGCGGTAATATTCATCGTTTATTCTGATGCCATGGTCGATTAATACGAGCGGAGAGCGACCATCGGCTGTTATGGCGGGCCACACCATCACCATGGCCGGCGCTTGAGTTTTGGTGGCCAACCGAAGGTGCACATTTTCAGCTGACCTCTTTGGCAAGTAAACACGACCATTTTGTTTGTTTACAAATTGCTGGAAAACGAGTGTTTTCTCATCGGAGAAAAACCAAATTCGGCAGTTCACCACTTTACGTCAAGCGAAGCAACTTTTTAGCTCTTTTGGGTCTATTTTTCTTTCTGTTGCGGTGTAAGTTCTTGCACTTTTTGGAATTTCAATGGCTTTACCCCGAGCTCATTTTTCAATATTTGCCGAATGGAATATTGCGATATGTTCAGCTCAGGAGCCATTTTTCGGTCACTGCGACGCGGGTTTCGATCAAGTCGCTTCTTTACTTTTCGAACCATTTCTGCTGATGTTGCTGTTTTCTTCCGTCCACTTCTTTGACATCGGGCTACGCTACCAGTATCACGGTAATGAGCGATGGTACGAGACACAAAAGACTTATTCACATGTAAATGCTGGAGTGTTTTAACGATAGCCACTTTTGAATTTCCAGCCAAATATAAAGAAATCGCACTATCACGCTTGAATTACATCACAAATAACTTTTTGTCTGGAAAATTCTCACAAAAATGCTTTTGTACGCTTGAAAACAATATAATGAGCTGTCACTGGAATAATTTTAACAGTGTCTGACGAGTGGCTTAGAAATGACAGCAGTCTGAATTTGGTTGCAGTTTTTTTCATTTCACCCTGTATGGTGGCTATACTTATACATAACCTCTTATATATCCTTTCTAATACCAAACATCCTAGTAGTAATATCTAATTCTAATTCTCTAAATAAGGTAGAATTCTGAAGTTGGAAGTGAGAGCCACTGATGGAGAGAGATAGATTACTGAAGGGTTTTGGAAATCCAGACTTTAAAGTTACAAAAAGTTCTAAAATTTTCCTAAACTTTTAAAATCTTACCTTTTGGTATTGTGTGAGCGGATAGAGCAAAAAATTAGAAATTTGGCATGAGAAGGTTGAAAAGTATGTTTTGTATATGAAGGTGGTTTCGGAAATGTGTACTAAGTGTGCGAACTGTACTAAATTTGGAACATTTTGGTTTAGG
Organism: Musca domestica; assembly: GCF_030504385.1. NCBI lineage: Eukaryota > Metazoa > Arthropoda > Insecta > Diptera > Muscidae > Musca > Musca domestica. The sequence continues at coordinate 3,066,351 of NW_026712334.1, read as the reverse complement.
ATGAGCTGATGAAACTGGAATTTTTAACTTTGTATTGAGATCCCTGTTGGTGGTAGGTTTGTGATTAAGAGATAGTTTCTGAAATGTGTACTACAAATGCACGAAAAGATCTAAATAGTACTAGTACAATTTGTGCATTTTATGAAAATATAGCGCTTGAAATCTGAAATTTGGTATTTGGGTTGCTGCTCATGTGTAGTCTTTACGTATGGAAGTGGTTTTAGAAAAATTTACTATAATTGTACGAAAAGAACTGAATGGTACTATATTTCGTATTGGGTGAACAGATAGCGATGCAATTCTGAAATTTGATATTTAGATATATGATGGTTTGGAGGAGAATTTGGAAATGCTTACTAAATTTGTTCGAAAAGTACTTAGTGGAACTAAATTTGGTATTGCTTGAAGGAATAGAGCTGGAATCCCGAAATTTGATATTGAAGGTCCTGATAGCTGTTTTTATGATATGGAAGTGGTTTTGAACATGCGTACTATAATTGTTCGAAATGTACTAAATGGTACTATTTTTGGATCACTGTTGGTTTCTAGAATGAAGAGATGTTAATAGTTTCGGATATTCATAATAAATGTTACTAAATTTGAAAATGAGTGAAAGGATGGAAATTTTTATATTCAATTTTGAGATCCCTATTGGTTTCTAGTGTTTATATTGGGAACGTTAAAATGGTTGATACAACCTTTTTGTCCAATCCTAAAATAACCCTAAAATATCGTACTGTAGGGTATAGATGTTTCACAGAGGAATTTTAAGGTGTTTTAATGTCTTGTACTAAATATCCTTGATAGAGGAACCATTTTACGGTAAACGTCAAATCGACAGAAACAGGAGCCCTATTTATATCACTTGTTTGCATGGGACAAAGACAACTAAAAATTGCCGTTAAATTCGGTTGGGCGAACAATTGATAACCTTTTTATCAAACGAGAACGGAAAAGCCCAAAACGAGAAAATAACCCAAATTAAACTGGGATCTGGGATGTTATTCATTTCCCCATATAGATAGGCAAAAAATTTCAAATCATATTGCCTGTCCGACCTGGCTTTTATTGTTTCCTTACAGTAAAATGTATTCGATCATTTGAAGTTAAATGGTTGCAAAGTCCATTAAATATATTTCTTTGTTATTTTCACTGATATAATTTCATTTGATTATTTGAATATTATTGTATTTCCATATCGGTATATGTTCACATTAGATTTTTTTCTAAATATCATCTATAACTTCCAACATGAAGAGGACAAATATATTCTTATCGAATAAAAATCCCTGTATTTTGTAAACTACACTCACAAGGGAAACTACCCAGTAATCTTTGGATAAGCAGTAAATCATTGCCAGGTAAATTCTTGGTATTGTGCAATAGACTGGCAAGCCTCTAGCTGCCTGCTATTTACATACATATGTATGTATGTAATAAAGAACATGAGTTCAAAGGTATGTAATCTACAGAGTTGAGTTGCAGCTAGCTACCTGTTCAGTGATCAGCTGTTCTGGAGGAATATTAAAAGGTCGCAAATGGTATGGTAAATTTCTATGGAACCATAGAGGGCAATTAATCCTTGTTGCAGACAGCTAGTCACACACGTTCAGTGCCTACATAACCTTTGTGGTTTTTCAGTAGCATTTTTCATTTCGAGACGAACGCATTCATATTTCTTCTTCAGCGTATACAAATCGGAATAGTTCTCCTCGCAACTTATCGTCTTAAATATTTAAATGTTACATCAAAATCGAGTACATTTTCAAGATATTGTACAATTGTATTTTTATCAAAATAAAATTGTAACAGCAGCTGATATTGAGGTTATTATTTATTTTGTTGTGGTTTCAAATAAAAATATATGTGAAAATTGAGTAATTAATATTTGTGTGTTTTTTCTGTGTTTAAAGGTTGTCGATGATATATCCGGTTCCGTTACCATTAGTATACCCGAACAAAAAAGTGTTCCCACCATTCAAATCGAAAAGCCTGATGACGACAGTGATGATGAATTGGAAATACATGGCAAAAGGAGGTAAGTCTAGAAAATAACATGTATTTTAATATTTGGAACTTAGAACATTTTTCAAAAAAACAAGAGAAGTTATCTACCCCTTTTAAATGGTTATTTTAATATTTAGTAGGTGTATAACCTAAAAGAAGCCTGATAGCTTAACTGTGTCGCAGAGTGTCATTGTAAGGCTACAAACCATATGGGTTGTGAATTCGATACTCAGGGATGACATTAAAATAAATATGTAAATGCCAGTTTTTCCAATATTTTTCGAACCCATTGACCAATTTTTGTGTGGATGTATTTACCTCCAAAGATTTCAAAATACCACATAGTAGCCACTACAGCTAGAAATGTGTTTAGTATCTTCAAAAAGCGGACTAATTCAAAATCAGAGACGATATGGAAAATTGTCGTATGTTCATTCAATAAAAACACATTTTTATACCATACACCACAGAGTGGTAAGGGTATTATGGCTTTGTGCATTTGTTTATAACATGAAGAAGGAAGCGAGATAGACCCATAGTTACTTTTGAGGATCTTCATAGAATCTATGAGTCGTCCATGTATTTTTGTGCAGGTAGCATTTATTATCCGATTGAGATAAAAATTCCAAAAAATATTTGTTTGGTGAGAAACGGTTCAAATTTAGATATAGCACCCATATATATCATAAACAGATTTCGGGTTAATTGTGCACCAAATGACCTTTTGGCACATACAATCGAATTCGGTCTACAAGCAAGTACATCAAATTTGGAGAAAATCGGTTCAGATATAGCTGTAACTTCCATAAATATGTTTCATCCGTAATATGCACTCCAGAAGAATGATATTTGGTACCTGAGAACTTGTGGAGCTCAAAAATACTATTGCTAATTTTTATCGAGATCGTATCAGATTGGGATATAGCTCCCACATGAATCTTTTTCCGATATCAGGTTTATTGTGCACCAAATGGCTACTATAAGCCAAAATGGATTGAATTTTGACACTTCCGACGGAATTCAGCCCAGAAGTAAGTGCTTTAAATTTTGGTGAAAATCGTCCTATCCTATATATATGTTTTATCCGATTTGGTGTTTAAGTCCCTCACATGCGTAATATGAACTCCACAATAATAATATTTAATACCAGATATAAGATACAGCTCAGAAATAAGTGTTTAAATTTTTTCAGGCATTTTGTGCACCAAGGGCTAATAACAGCCCAAATAAACTAAATTTTGGAACTTCCGGCGAAATTCAGTCTAAAAGCAAGTACTAGCTAGCTCCCACATGTATCTTTTTCCAATATCAGGTTTATTGTGCACCAAATGGCTACTATAAGCCAAAATGGACTGAATTTTGACACTTCCGACGGAATTCAGCCCAGAAGCAAGTGCTTTAAATTTTGGTGAAAATCGTCCTATCCTATATATATGTTTTATTCGATTTGGTGTTTAAGTCCCTCACATGCGTAATATGAACTCCACAATAATAATATTTAATACCAGATATAAGATATAGCTCAGAAATAAGTGTTTAAATTTTTTCAGGCATTTTGTGCACCAAAGGGCTAATAACAGCCCAAATAAACTACATTTTGGAACTTCCGACGAAATTCAGTCTAAAAGCAAGTACTTCCAATTTTGGTGAAAATCGGTTCAAATATGGATGTAGCTCTCATCAGCGTAATAGCGTAATATGCACTCCACAACAATGATATTTGATACCGAACATCATTTACTGCTCGAAAATGCCTCTGCCAAATTTTATCGAGATCGGTTTACATATATATATATACATCTTCATCCGAGTTTACGGTTATTTCCCACCATATATGTGATATCAGCCCAAATTGGATAGATTTTTCATATTGAACCGAATTTTTCTATTGTTCCAATAAATATGTTTTAATATTATCCTGTATCATGCAGTATACAGCAATTTTATTTGGTTCATAGTTGGTATGATCTATTTCACATAAATTCTCAATATAAACTTTTTTGGTACGTGAGCTCAACTAAATACGCATAGTGGTGTAGGGTATCAAATGGTCGGCGCCGCCCGACTTTTGACCTTTCGATTTGAGTTTTTCCACTTCAGGAGGATCATTTTGTTTATTAACGTCGCAATGCACAACGCCTAGATAGAGAATGTATTAACTTTAATATTCACTTAAAAAAACATACAAATATTTGACCAACAATTAATAAAGATCTCTGTCACATCCCACCACAATTTGCTACTGCAGATATTTGAATAAATATTAAATTCATAGAATATGACTATCAAAATCCACTGAATTTTCTATTAAACTATACAACAATACAAGTTTTATCTATCTTCTTGGAAACACAAACACCAAATGGAGGTGTTTTTCTAAAAAATTAAGCCTTCACATTCAAACTCTTAAAACGACATTGAAGAGAAAAATGAGATAACTGAGAATCTAAATCTAAGAGAGTTTCACTCAACAAAAACTGTTTACTCTCGGAGTATAGATCTGGTAACTTCAAGATAATCATGTTAAGTGCAGGTGATTAAATTTAAAACGTCTGTTATTTCCATAACAGAAATGAAGATTAAAATTGTTTTTATATAAAAATACCCTACATACAAACAATATATGCGCACTTTACAGAGAAATAAGACAACGAGTGTTTATTTGCAAGTAAAATATGTGAAAGATAATTTGATTAATTTCAAGGTTTTTAGTTTAGAATTTTTAAAGATGTTAAAGAAAATTATGGCAAAACATGTTTATTTACAAATGTTCTTTATTATTCATCGTACAGTGTTTCAGAATATGTTTTTGCATAACAAAATGTGTAACGTTTGTAAATAATGCAATTAATAATCGGACTGGGAATATATTAGACTTTCCTTTAATTAAAATATTGTCAAAATCGGCTCAGTTGTTCCTGAGATATTTGGAGTTTGAAATACAACTTTTGATTTGATTTAATTGCGTTTTTTATTTTAATGGTATTTTGTTTTTAACAAAAGTATTTTTGCAAAAAATAGATGGAGAAAAGCTGCTAAAAACTGCAAAATTATAAAAGGAATACTATCCCCAATATATATTGTAATTTTTTGAATAATTTTCATTGACAACTTTCAAAATTCTTCCAAGGGTCTCCGAGAATAAAAAAAAAACTGAACAAGATTACTTATTGGGGTGTTTATTTTGATGATAAATTTTGATGAATACAAATAAAAAATTCGTAGCATAATTTAATATGATTGGAGTTAATATATATTCAAAGAGAGTAGGTGATTGACTAACTGATGTATGGAAACCACTTCCTTGATGTATGGAAGTAACATTATTCTTATACTAAGCTGTAGCTCCCATATATATGTTTCATCCGATTTGGTGTTAAAGTTCCTCACATAAATAATATGCACTCCACTACAATGATATTTAATACCGGACATCGAAAATACCTCTGCCAAATATTATTGAGATCGTTTCAGATTTTTATATAGCTTCGATATACATATTCATCCGATTACACGGTTATTGCCCACCATATATGTAATATCAGCCCAAATTGAATAGATTTTTTCATTTTCAACCGAATTTTACCATTTGGTGAAACTTGGTCCGGTATATTGCTTCAATAAATACCTTTTTAATATAATCCTTATGGAAGACATATCACTCACAGCACTATACAGCAAATTTATTTGGTTCACAGTTGGTAAATTCCCAATATAAACTTTTTTATACGGAAGCTCTATTAAATACGCATAGTTGAGTAGGGTATCATATATTCGGCACCGCCCGAGTTTTGATCTTTCCTTACTGGTTTAGTACCTCTTAGTACATTTACTGATCGAATTTCCAAAAAAAAAAAAAAAAAAAACGCATCTTATTCTCACCCCTACACTCCAATATTGACCTACATGAAAAACTACAAGTTTCAAATATTTTCGATTTTATGCGAAAATTAATTTGATTTCTTGACAGCAGCAAATGATAAGACTGTGGGTATAAAAATAGTTGTCTAAAAGTACGTGACTAGGAGGATCTCCAAGCGTTTTGAGATTTTTCCTACAAGCCAACGATCTAAATAGTATGCATTGTGTAGGGTATACAAATTACTTAATTATATAGCAAATAGACATAACTAATAAAAAGCCGATAAAAATAACTCAGTTCCAGTTATTTTTAATAATAAAAGAAAATAAAAAAATCAAATTGATGCATAAATTTGCATAAATCTATAGGAATGTCTAAGCTGTCTTAAAACACAAATCGTGTGGTATCAATTTGACTTCTGAGCAAATATTAAAAAACGTCTAGATTCACAATCCCACAAAAAGTTTCCAACGTTTATAAAAAAATCAAATATAAACTCACGCTTTGAGAAGAATTTTAATTTTTTGCGGCACAAGTTCGCCGGTTTATCTCTTGGGGCTTGAAACGTACACACTCATTACTCCCCAAACTACAGACAGATAATCTTTCAACGTTTGTTTTGATTTGATGTACACAGAAGAGAGGGCCAATGAGAGTGAATAAATGTTTTCGGAAAATTTTGAGCAACCTCTGCTAAGTCAAGTCAGTGCTGGAATAAACTCGAAAGTGATAAGATCGTTGGATTTGGAACGCAGTATATCGGATCGGTATTGTCAAACAAACAGAAAAGACAAAAAAAAAAAAAAAAAACAAAACAACAAAAATCGGGAAAAAGAATGAGCGTCTGAATTAAATGAAATTATTCTGTTACTAATACGTCGCAGACAATCTTCCTCGGCTTCGCATGGTGTGTATTATATGGATAGCTGTGATTTAATTAAACTAAATCTCAGTAGGGAAATGTATAATAAGAAAATGTTTGATTAAAACAATAAGAAAATTGCAATTGGTTTCAATTTTTGAGAAAATATATTTTTATGAAATGATAGCCAAAAACTTTGGTATTATAAAAAAGTGCCAAAAAAGAAGGAATATATGGATGTCGGTCCAAAAATTAATCATTTGCCGTCTATATGAATATAAGCGTATCTTTTCTTTAGCAGCATAGGGCGGGTGTTAGCAAAAATGTTTGTGTGTGTGAAATTTGAAGAGAGTTGGATGCTTATTTCGCTTTCTTTGAGTGTTTTATTTTTCAAAATCTTGAACCCTATGTGGAGGAGGTACCAGAAGAAATGGTCCGATCTCTACCATATTATATAACAGACCTTGTGTTGATCAAAAAATATTGAGATTTGCCAAGACTGAATGGAATCGGGTGTAAATTTCGCGTTTTATGAGCTTCATGGATGTTTAATATTTTGACCCATTGTGGGGGAGGTACCAGAAGGAGTGAACCGATATATCCCATCTTCACAGTGGATATTGTGTTAGTAGAAAAAATGGGATGTGTAAAATAAGAAGAGAACCGGATGATGATTTCGGATTTTATAATCGTTTTTGTTATTCAAAATTTTGACCCTTTGTGGGGTAGGTACCAGAAAGAACAAATATTGAGATGTATCAAGTCTGAATGGAATGGATGTTAATTTCTCGTTTTATGAGCTTTATGGGAATTTAAAATTTAGATCACTTGTGGGCGAGGTACCAGAAGGGGTGAACCGATATATTCCATCTTCATACCACACTGGGTTAATAAAAACATTGTGATGTGTGTAATTTGAAGACAATCGGACTCTTACAGGTTGAGATAAAAAAAAAAAACTGCAACAAAGTCAAAAGCCATAATTTTAATTTTTTTTTAATTTTATTGAATGAAAGCAAACAATATCGGAAATAGCATCGAATTTTAGAATTACTCACCTTTGGCACGAATTATGGCCTTCAAACGGTATAATTGGTATCCGGAGATTTTATTGGCCATTGTGCGCTGGAAATGAAGCGAAGAATCTCATTTTGTAACCATTCAAGTAAACACGATCATTTTGTTTGTTTAAAAACTGCTGGACAACGAATGTTTTCTCATCGGGGATAACCAAATTCGGCAGTTCACCACTTTCACCCAAGCGAAGCAACTCTTTAGCTCTTTTGAGTCTATTTTCTTTCCGCTGCGGTGTAAGTTCCTGCACTTTTTGGAATTTCAATGGCTTTATCCCGATCTCATTTTTCAGTATTTTCCGAATGGAATATTGCGATATGTTTAGCTCACGAGCCATTTTCGGCCACTGCGACGCGGGTTTCGATCAAGTCGCTTCTTTACTTTTCGAATCATTTCTGCTGATGTTGCTGTTTTCTTCCGTCCACTTCCTTGACGTCAGGCTATGCTACCAGTATCACGGTAATGAACGATGGTACGAGACACACTATCACGCTTGAATTAAGTCACGAATAACTTTTTTCTGGAAAATTCTCACCAAAATGCTTTTGTACGCTTGTAAACAATATAATGAGCTGTCACTGGAATAATTTTAATAACTGTCGGACGAGTGGCTTAGAAATGACAGCAGTCTGAAGTTGGTTGCAGTTTTTTCTTCTCACCCTGTAGTTTTTTTGGCCCAATAAAATTTTTTAAACATATAGTGCTTTAGGGTATAATGAACAACAAAGGTCAACAATTTTTCAGAATGATGGCAATGGTCTTCTACAAGTAGAATACCCTCTACGAGGTTTCTTTCTGACAGAGAGTCTTCTAAAGTTCAACCATCTTTTGAAAACCTCTTGAATTCTATAAGACGCTTTAAAAGGTCGTGTACAGACCGAAGGCACTAAGAAAATCTTTAACAGCTAGCAGATCTCTAAAAAGGTTTTAACCCAGCAAAAATATGCATTGCAAGTCAGACTACCAACCCATTATATAAGATGACAAATTCGAGTTATTGTGTGCGACATTTCCTCGTTAAAATTATGGTTTGGTAACCCGATTTGTTTTGTTCTTGCAAGTTAAGGGAAGTGATTGACTACTCTATTTTTTTTTGAATTTAACTAATTAGATATTTGCATACTAAATAATTTTTTTTTATTGTTTTATGATTTATTTAAAAAAACACGGTGCTCCATTTCATGCAAACAGTATAAATATTCACATGTTGGCTCAGTCAGGTGTTTCACAACAATTGTTAAATACATAATGTATTTGGTGACGTTTAATGGAAACCTTTAAACAATTTAAGTTGTTTTTCAACATCAAAATTGATCAAATTATAAAAGAACAATGGTTTTGTTGCTTCTTAAAATATTTAAACGAAATATATTTTCATATTCATTGGAGGTAATTACAAACATAAAGAGCATAAATATCCAACGGAATAAATGTGAAATAAAATTCTATTTTTTCCAAAAACCACTTCAAAATTATTGTTATTCGACCATTTGCCAGCCATTAAAGCGATTTTGTTTTCAGATATTTATGTTTATAACTTTGAATCGCATATTCATATTTTCAATTGTTTTTTGAATTATTTTATTATATTTCTTTGTTGGAATTTAAGTTCACTTTTTATTGTTGTGGTTTGTTATTTAAAGACATTAGTAAACAATTTAAATTTATAAAATAGTAACAAAATGTATTGGACCATAATACAATAGCTAATCTGATTTACTCTTCATCGCAATGTGTTAACTTTTTGACAAATATTTGTGTATTAGAACACACACACATACATGAGTACATACATACATACATATGTATGTATCTATATACATAAAACAATGAGTTATTGCTGATTCAGTAAAATTGGGGTAGATATAAAAACTTGTAAAACTTTAACAATTTTTGCATTTATTGTCAGTATATATTTACTTAGTAGGATTAGTAGTTAGACTTAGTATAAAAAACCAGTAAAGAAAGTCTTAAAGACGGGCGGGCCGACTTTATGATACCCTACACCACTTTGCTAATTTAGTAGAGCTCCTCATAAAAATTAAAAGTTTTTATGGGAGAATTCAATCATACACGCTATGATTATAATTATAATTTAAAGTTCAAAGGACTAAATATGCCGAAGCATTTGTATCTTTTAAATTCGGACTTGTATTGCCCATTTGGTGCAAAATTAATTTGAAATCCGATAAAGATATATATGGGAGCTATATCCAAATCTGAACCGATCTCGATAAAATTTGGCAAAGATATTTGTGAGCTGTATTTGATATATTTCCCTGAATATCATTGTTACGGAGTGCATACTACGGCTGTGGGTAACAAATATGACAAATCGGATGAACATTATATATGGGAGCTATAGCTATATCTGAACCGATCTTCACCAAATTTGACATACTACCTTCTAGACTAAATTCGATCCTAGTTGCCAAATTCCATCCCATTTGGATTCTGTCCCTGTATTTTTGTAAACAAAGTACAGGTCGCATTTATTGCCCGATCCAGATGAAATTTTGCAAAGGCCTTTTGTTTGGCCCAAGGACGAACCCTATTGAAATTGGAGATAATCGGTCAAAATTTAGATATAGCTCCCATATATATCTTTGTCCGATTTGCCTTTTATTGTGCACCAAACGTGTAATATCAGCCCGAATTTTATGGAATTTTGCATATACACCCAAATTAGGCCTGAAAATATGTATGCCAAATTTGATCGAAATCGGTTCAGATATAGATATAGCTCCCATATATATTGTTCATCCGATTTGTTATTTTTGTCCACCGCCGCCGTAATATGCACTCTGTCACAACAATATTTGGGGAAATATATCAAATGCAGCTCAGAAATACATTTTCTAAATTTTATGGAGATCGGTTCAGATTTGGATATAGCTTCCAGATATAACTTCGTCCGATTTACCTTTTTTTGTGCACCAAACGTCTAATATTTGTCCAAATGTGATGGAATTTGGCACTTACGACCGAATTGAGCCTAGAAGCTAGTGTGTCAAATTTGGTGAAGATATAACTATAGATTCCATATATATTATTCATCCGATTTGTTATATTTGTTACCCACAACCGTAATATGCACGATATTCAGGGAAATATATCAAATACAGCTCAAAATATATCAAATACAGCTCAGCCAAATTTTATCGAGATCGGTTCAAATTTGGATATAGCTCCCATATATATATCTTAATCCGATTTCAAATTAATTGTGCACCAAATGGGCAATACAATTCCGAATTTAAAAGATACAAATGCTTCGGCATATTTAGTCCTTTGAACTTTAAATTATAATTATAACCATAGCGTGTATGATTGAATTCTCCCAAAAAAACTTTTAATTGTTATGTGGAGCTCAACTTAATTAGCAAAATGGTGTAGGGTATCATAAAGTCGGCCCCGCCCGACTTTAAGACTTTCTTTACTGGTTATATCTAAATATGTTAACATAAAATAAATAATGAAAAGTAGATGATCAAAACAGATTGGGTTGTTGTGTTTTTTTCTTTGTTTAGTTTTGACATTTAAAGAACACTACATGTTAAATACTAATTATACAGAAAGTAATAATGAAATTTAACTTAGAAAAGCAACAATTGACATCGAATCGATGAATATGGTAAATTTATTACGAATAAAAATTGTCTTTATATAACAACTTTAATAATATTTTCTTCAGATAGATATTCGGTTGAATATGCAAAAGTCTATCCAATCTGATATTATACACAGAATGAACAATATATCCATATGCTGCACAATAAACGTGAAATAAGTCGAAGATATATATATGGGAGCTATATCCAAATCTCGATGAAATTTGGAATAGCTATTGCTGGACTGTATCCGTATCGGGTACCAAATATCATCCTTGTGGAGTGCATATTACGAATGTGAAGGACTTAAACACCAAATTGGATGAAACATATATATGGGAGATATAGCTATATCTGAATAGAATTTCACCAAATTTGATATACTTGCTTCTAGACTGAATTCGGTCGGATGTGCCTAAATTCAATTTATTTTGTTCACAAAAAAAACAAAATTGTATGTTATATTACGAAAAGGCAATAATTTTGTTTTGCAAGTATTTTCTTTATTTTAAGGGTGATTTTTAATTATTTTTGGCAACACTGGCTTAAAAAATTAACGCTCTTTTTTGTGTTTTGTTTCACTGTCAAACTGTTTAATCTATAATTTAACCATGAACCGTCTTACAAACGAACAACCGTCCTGCAAAACATTAGATTTTATTATCAAAATGCGTGTGCTCATAGAAAGTTCTTCGCGCTCTTCTTCCAGCTCATTTTTGGCTCAATGGATATGTTAATAAACAGAGTTGTCTATTTTTAAATGAAAATCAAAAATAATCACAGTTTTGTGTGGTTTATGGACAGATTATATCATTTGACTGTACTTCTTCAAATATGCTCCGAACTTCTTCAAATATGCTGTCACACAGCAAGCATAACAATATTGCATTTCACGTTCAGGACAGATCAATTGGCGGCCTAGATCATCCGATGTACCACCTTTAGACTTTTTGTGGGGCTATGGTCATGTCTTGATTTCTCGCTTCAATTGACGCATTGGAAGACAACATTAAAGTTTTTAAACATACCGGCCGAAATGTTAGAAAGAACATGCCAAAATTGCACTAAGCGGATGGACCAGTTAAGGCGCAGTCGCGGTTAAGATTTGCATGAAATAATCTTTAAACATTTAAACATCAAATAAAAATTCCATGCTTTTTCTGAAGTGTTTTATTTTTCAAAAACTTTTCTATAGCTATCAAAAAATCACCCTTTGTATGTTTTTTTTTTCTGTGGTAACTTATGGTGAAATTTGATGGAGAACATTTTTGTCTCTGACGTCATTCTTCTGAAATTATGTTTTGTAGGAGAACTTTATAAAAATATATGTGAACTACGATTTCAATCTTAAAATGTGTTTTTGATATTTAAAAGTTCCTGGCGTTTTGGAATGATTTAGAGTCTTGATGAATCCTTAGAATTATATGACAAATATTTTTTTGAGTTATATGGCCCCGTTTAAAGGAAGGTTTTGACCATATTTTGCAAAAGGGTCCAAAAGACCCCTTTTGGTGATTTGTTTGAGCGTTCAAATGTTAAACCAAAATAATTCTCGTGCTATTATCAGTAATAATGGCAATGACACAATTTACTTAAAATGTTAGGATTTCAAGGAATCTTAACCTGAAAAATTTCGAATAATGTGTAAGAGGGAGAAAACCTGCCCATTCTATGTAGGTTATTTTGCGATATTTTCTTTCAAAATAAGGTACCTCAAATTTAGATAGTTCAACAATTTCTAGCAGAAAAATCGAAAATTTTAAAATTATTTTTTTCAGTAGAAGAATATAACCCTATTTTTTATAAGTTCCCAGTATAACACAATTTTAAAAACACTTATTTAAATCTGAAAATATTAATAGATGGAAAATTGCTCATTATGAGCATAGAGTCTATAAAATTTCTTAACAAAACTCACATAGGGTGTGTACCATTGTCAGTTCATCTCATCTCGATTTGCTTTAAACGCTTTTTTGATTACGAATTACCATATCTTTCTTTAGATAATAGCATCTTTAAAGTGTTATTGCTCTGAAATAAGGTGTTAATAAAATGTTATCTTCAATATGTGTGTTTATATTGTTATAAAAGTGAGGATACATCTTATCTTATTTACAATGGGAATTGTTAAGACATTGGGGTAGGTAGAAATAATTTTTTAGAAAAAGAAATTAACACTAGAATGGAAAATTTTACGATTTATAGAAATCTATATTTTTTATAGTTATAAGCTTTTGAGTGTTGTATTGTGTGGTTATTTATAACCTCATTGTTAGGAATTCGTGACTTAATCTAATCTTTGCAACCAGTTAGGAGTAGGGCTTAATAATTGTTCCATTATTCCATTGAAAGTGTTGGACTAATTACATTTGTCATCTTAATCTAGAGAAGTTCCGATTGTACTATTGTACTATTTGTATAGTCGTGTTTTTAGTTTATTTATATCTCAGGTCAATTTAGTATAACTCATTAATTAATTTAATAAATTTATATTTTTTCCAGAGATCGCTTTCGAACACGCCGTAGAGCATCGATTGCCCCATTGCCAGCCCTGCGTTTAAACAACAAAGAAATGTTGGCCAGTGATTTTGACTCGTACAGTGTGGCCAGTAATCAGGCCTCAATAACAAGTGTAAATTCTTTGGCCAGTTTGCTAAGAGAGAAAATGCAGGTAAGTTTTAGAAGAGTTGAATGTTCAAACACATTCGATTTACTTAAAATTGTGTTTCTTCTTCGTAGGCCTTCCCACAAATGATAAGGAAAAAGAAACGGGAAACCAAGGATTATAAAATTAAAATATTTGTCATAATTATGTTCTTTATGATTATATTTTTGGTAAGTAATGTTATTTATTTATTTTGTTTTAATTTAAAATAATGAGATAGCACTTTTAGTGGAATATTCGCTAAAAGGGCAATTCCAATAGGTTATTTGATAAGAATATCATACAGGGTTGCCCATATTCGACGTACCCATCTGGCAACGCCATAACTTTTGACAGAGATGTCACATCGCTCAATGACATACCACGTTTGAAGCGTCAGTCCAAGCAGATTTTTACCATGAACCAATGCATGCCACGCGAGCGCTCTGAAATAGTTGAAATTTAAAAGAAGTCAATTGTGAAAACTCAACGTGCTTGTAAAACATTAAAAAATGTGAGAAGTGCGCCTTCTAAGAACACCATTAAGCGTTTATACGAAAAATTTTCGACGGGTAATCCGAAGAGGCCATATAAAAGTCGATCAAGGCGATCGGCCGAGAATATCGCTGCCATACGAGCCAGTGTTGAGAGGTTCCCAAGAACATCCCAAAAACGCCGTTCTCAGCAGTTGGGCATGGCTCGGTGCACTTTACAACGGATTATTCGCATTGATTTGCATTTGTTCCCGTACAAAATTCAATTGACGCAAAGAATGTTGCCTGCGGACAAGCCTCGTCGATTGGAAAATTTAAAAAAAAAACATGGGTCCGTCGAGTATGGGCAACCCTGTACATATAAGAATATTTCTAGGATTAGAAATAAAAACATATTTTACATATCTATTGTGTGGGTTCATATTACAAGCGTCAATGAGGATATAAAGTTCTTATGAAGTTTTCTAAGGGCATGAGAAACCTAAATGCCATATAATCACCAAACGGTCTCACGCTGCCCGAATGTTGCTCCGCGGCATTTTGACCCATTCCCCGCGAAGCGCTTGCTTTAGGTGATCGACACTTTGTTATTTTTTAGTACCAACCTTGCTTTCCAAAATACACCAGACACAATAGTCCAACGGATTGGTATCCGGAGACTTTGGTGGCCATTGTGCGCTGGAAATTAAGCGAGGAACCTCGTTTTGTAACCATTCTGTTGGAATGTCCTGTTGGAATGTCCAAGCCCTGCGGCCAAAATGTTTGAGTGTCCAAGGCTTTAATACACCCTCCAGATTAATTTCGCGATAATATTCGGCATTTATTCTGATGTCAAGGTCGATTAATACGAGCGGAGAGCGACCATCGGCTGTTATGGCGGCCCACACCATCACCATAGCCGGCGCTTGGGTTCTGGTGGCCAACCGAAGGCGCACATTTTCAGCTGACCTCTTTGGCAAGCAAACACGATCACTTTGTTAGTTTACAAACTGCTGGACAATGAATGTTTTCTCATTGGAGAAAACTAAATTCGGCAGTTCATCACTTTCGGCTGAGCGAAGCCACTCTTTACCTGTTTTAAGCCTATTTTCTTTCTGTTGCGGTGTAAGTTCTTGCACTTTTTGGAATTTCAATTGCTTTATCCAGAGCTCAATTTTCAATATTTGCCGAATGGAATATTGTGATATGTTCAGCTCACGTGCCATTTTTCGGCCACGGGTTACGATCAAGTCGCTTATTTACTTTTCGAACCATTTCTGCTGATGTTGCTGTTTTCTTCCGTCCACTTCCTCGACGTCGGGGTACGCAACCAGTATCACGGTAATGAGCGATGGTACGAGACACAAAACGATAGCCACTTGTGGTTTTCCAGCCAAATGCAAAGAAATCAAACTATCACGTTTGAATTCTATCACGAATAACTTTTTTTTCTGGAAAATTCTCACCAAAATGCTTTGGAACGCTAGTAAACGATATAATGAGCTGTCACTGGAATAATTTTAACAGCTGTCGAACGAGTGGTTTAGAAATGACAGCAATCTATTTGGTAAGAATCGGTAAAAATTTAGATATAGCTCCGATATATCTTGAGACGGTTTCGAGTTAATTGTACACCAAATGACCAATATCAGTCCAAATGATCTGGCACATCCGACTGAATTCGTCATAGAAACAAGTACTTCGAATTTGGAGAAAATCGGTTAATTTAATATTTGAAGATTATTTCATGAAAATGTTCACCGCTACTACAACCCAAATTGTCCATTAGCTTAGTCCAATTTCGGCACACTCTTTTCAACATTTCGGCCTGTATCTTCAATGTTGTTTTCATATGCAGCAATTAATTTTTCGCAAATTGTTTAAAATTTTCAAGTTCCTTCCAAATGGTGGAGGGTATTAAAAGTTCGACCTAGCGAACTTAGCTTTAACTTGTTTTTTTTTAATCAACTATTTAACTAGCTATTCTTAATTATTTTCTCAATTATCTCCCATATCATTAATATTCTCTCTCTCCCTCTCTTGCAGATTGGCTTCGCTTATGTCGGTTACCATCGGAAAATTTTGACCTATTCGTATTTTGAAAAAATCAAATTCAATAGCAACGATCGTATACTAAGAATTTTGAGTCACGACGAGAGAGAGGTGATATCCGGTCTATTGGGCAAGACAATAGGCATGGATAATAAACCCTATCACTGTTTGGAGGATCACCGGAAACAGGATGGTAGCGTTTGCATCGAATGGAATGGCATAGCACGACTGTATATGAATTTCCAGGATATGGATGTGTTCCGTTGTTACACCATCAATTGGCAATCGTTGAGTCCGGGAAATCATCCCACCGATTGTTATGAGTTGCAGAGAAATAATGGTCTATGGTTTGGCGGTGGTATGACCAAATCCAACGAATGGTCGTTGAGTAATGATAACTTTGATTTTGCACCATTTTCAAGTGGTGATTTGAAGGTCCATCAGTTTGGTAATGGTGTCAAGCGGTATTTCATTAATTCCATTGGAGTGGCCATACAGGTGAATGATAAGACACCGTTGCATGTATCGGTGAATACAACAACAAATGAGTTTTGTTTGAAAGCTCGAAATGATGAATTCACGTTTGTGAATCATCTGACCGAATTACCGGAGCTGGATTATAAAATTTGCACCACCGAAGATATGAAGAGCCTGCACATGCTGATGACCCAAAAAAGTCTATGGGATGGTCTGAAGGAGGCAGATATGGCAGTTATCTATTCGCTGATACAGGAACCAGTGTGGCGTACACCCCACGGTGAGGATATGGAGTCGTTAAATGAAACCACCATTTACAATTATTCCGAGGACCTCATTGCCATGGGTCTGCCATTGGGTCACATTTTGATCAATGAATTCTGGCAGGCGAATGTGGGTGATTTTACTGTGGATCAACGTCGTTTCCCCACTCTGAACAAGACCATTGATCTGTTACATCGTCGTGGTTTTAAAATTGTTTTTACAATCCAACCCTTCATCAGCACGGATAGTGAAAATTTCAAGGAGGCAGTACGCAAGAAGCTGTTGATCTATGAACGTCACTCGGAACGCAGCATTCCTGCCTTGACGCGTTACAAGAGTGCCACAAGTGCTGGGGTTTTGGATATAACCAATAATGCCTCTGTATTTTGGCTTAAGGAGAAATTGGAACGTCTAAAGGCTGAATATAAAGTTAATAGCTTCTATTTGGATCTGGGTACGGGGTACAATTTGCCCCATTACTATCAATGTCGCCAGACATTGGACAATCCCGACATGTATGCCAAACTTTTTACGGAAAGTCTGGAGTCGGTTGGCTTCATTGGTGTGTCCACGGCCAGTACGGTACCTAAACCCCCCGCTTTTCTTAGTACACCCCCAATTAACTCCTCTTGGTCTGGTCTGAAGGAAGTCATGTCGACGGTATTAAATTATGGTGTGATAGGCTATCCATTTGTCCTACCAGGAGCTGTGGGTGGTGATTATGCCTTGAACAAGACCATGTCGAAAATGATTTCATTTTATTCGTTGGGTGAACCGCCACTCCCCGATGAGGAGTTATACGTTCGCTGGCTACAGCTAATGACCTTTATGCCTGCCATGCAATTCAGCCATCTGCCAACCTATTATAAGGGTGATTATGTCAAGAATTTGGCCAAAGACTTGGCTTTAATACGTCAGCAGAATGTTATACCAGTTCTGCGTAAATGTCTCAGTGAATCGATGAATGAAGGTTTGCCCTTGGTGCGTCCGCTGTGGATGTTGGATCCCCATGATCCGGCATGTTTGAGTATATCGGATGAATTTTCATTGGGGGAAATGTTGATTGTTGCACCGATCCTGGAACCCAATGTGGAGGAGAGAGAAGGTAAGTTGCAGGTGTATGTGATAGATATAGGAAATGAGATGAACATACAAGATTTTGGATTGATATTATATCTTTAATAAAAAGGGCAAGAACGTACATTGTAAGACCTATTTCAGAAAGAACTGAAATAAGTTCTTGTTTTATAAATGCAAGAAATTTCCAGGAATTCCTCTAAAATAAAAAGGCTGGGTTTTTGGAAAAGGGTACGAAAAGTACTAAAATGCACTAAAGTCTGAATACTTTGTATTAGACCAACGGAATAAGCTAGAATTCTGAATATTGAAATGAGAGTCACTTGTGGAGTGCAGAATAGATGTACAAAAGGGTTTTTGGAAATTCGAACTTTAAAGCTCTAAAATAGTACTAAACTTCTAAAATCGTACCAGTTGGTTTTATTTGAACGGATAGAGCTAAAAACTTGAAATTTGATATGAAAATCAAGGCTGGAAAGTTAGTTTGATATATGAAGGTGGTTTTGGAAATTTACTGTACTAAATAGTACTAATTTAGGAACACTTTGGTTTAGGGTGAACGAATGAAGCTGGAATTTTTAAATTTTATATCGGGATCGTTGTTTAGTAATAGGTTTGTGTTAAAGAGGTGGTTTTGCAAATGTGAACTACAAGTGCACGAAAAGTACTAAATAGTACTATATTTGGTATAATTTAGTATTGGGTGAACAGATAATGCTTCAAATCTTTAATTTGGTATTGGAATCGATGAAATTTGATATGAAAATCAAGTTAGTTTGATATATGAAGGTGATTTTGGAAATGTATACTAAGCGTACGAACTGTACTAAATAGTACTAATTTAGGAACATTTTGATTTAGGGTGAACGAATGAAGCTGGAATTTTTAAATTTTATATTGGGATCCCTGTTGGTGGTAGGTTTGGTTGTGAAGAGTTTGTTTTGGAAATTTGTACTACAAGTGCACGAAAAGTACTAAATAGTACCATATTTGGTACAATTTGATACTGGGTGAACCGATAGTACTTGAAATCTGAAATTTGGTATTAGAATCGATGTTCCTGTTTAACCTGGACATATGGAGGTGGTTTCGGATATGTGTACTTTGATTGTACGAAAAGTACTGAGTGGTACAAAATTTGATATTTGTTGAAGAGATAGAGATAATATTCCGAAATTTGACATTTAGAGTACAGATATTTTCTGTCTTGGTGTTGGTTTGTAAATGCGTCCCATAATTGCACAAAAGGTACCAAATGGTAATTCATTTCGTATTGGTTGGAGGAAAACTTAATATTGAAAATATGATATTGAGTCCTCTGTCGGTATTTGGAATTGAGATATGGAGATGGTTTTGGAAATGTGCATTATAATTGTACGAAGTGTACTATATTTGGTTTTGATATGGATGTCATTGTTGGTGTCGGTAGTTGAGAGAAGTAGCTATTTTTAGAAATGCGTAATGGTACTAAATTTGGCATTGAGGGAAATTACAGAGCTCAAATCCTGAATTTTGATATTAACTTCATTGTTGGTCTCTGAGGTTGAGATAAGGAGATTGTTTTAAAAATGCGTGCTTTTACTGTACGAAGTATTTGTAAATTTGGCATTGTGTAAAGAGATAGAGCTGAAATTCCAAAATTGGCTATGGATGTCACTGTTGGTGTCTGTAGTGGAAAGAAGGAAGCGGTTTTAGAAATTCGTACAATGAACTTACGAAAAGTACAAAATTCCACAAAATGTGCCGTTGGGTGTTGGGATGGAGATGGAATTCTGAAATTTGGTATCGAGGTCACGGTTGGTGTATAGGCTGGAGATAAGGAGGAGGTTTTTGGACATGTATAGTATAAATTGGATTGGGTCTTAGAATAGGCCTAGAATTCTGAATTTGATGTGGAGGCTACTGTTGTTTTGGGTGAAGGCAGTAGATTTGGGTATCCGTAGTTGGGAAAAATAATAATAAGTACCAAATGACACTAAATTCGCCGTTGAGTGAATGGATAGAGCTTGAATTCTGAAATTTAATATTGAGGTCTCTGTTGGTTTTTATACCCTACACCACATAGTGGTAAGGGTATTATGTCTTTGTGCATTTGTTTGTAACATGAAGAAGGAAGCGAGATAGACCCATAGTTACTTTTGAGGATCTCCATAGAATCACTTTCTGAGTTGATTTATGCATGTCAGTCCGTCTGTCCATCCGTCCGTCTGTCCATGTATTCTTGTGAACAAAATGCAGGTCGCATTTATTATCCGATTGAAATGAAATCATATCATTTGTTTGGCCCATGGACGAACACTATTGAAATTGGAGATAATCGGTCAAAATTTAGATATAGCTCCCATATATATCATCGTCCGATTTGCTTTTTTTGTGCAACAAACGTGTAATATCAGTCCGAATAGTATAGAATTTTGCACATACAACCAGATTAGGCCTAAAAATAAGTATGCCAAATTTGATCGAAATCGGTTCAGATATAGCTATAGCTCCCATATATATTGTTCATCCGATTAGTTATTTTTGTCCTCCGCAGCCGTAATATGCACTCTGTAACAACAATATTTGAGGAAATATATCAAATACCTTTGCTAAATTTTATCGAGATCGGTTCAGATTTGGATATAGCTCCCATATATAACTTCGTCCGATTTACCTTTTATTGTGCACCAAACGTCTAATATTTGCCCAAATGGGATGAAATTTGGTACTTACGACCGATTGAGTCTAGAAGCTAGTATGTCAAATTTGGTGAAGATCGGTTCAGATATAGCTATAGCTCCTATATATATTGTTCATCCGATTTGTAGTATTTGTTACCCACAGCCGAAATATGCACTCCGTAACAACGATATTCAGGGAAATATATCAAATTAGGCCTGAAAATAAGTATGCCACATATGATCGTAATCGGTTCAGATATAGCTATAGCTCCCATATATATGGTTATATATATCTTTATATATCTTTATTCGATTTTAAATTAATTTAGCACCAAATGGGCAATACAAGTCCTAATTTAAAAGATACAAATGATTCGGTCCTTTGAACTTTAAATTATAATTATAATCATAGCGTGTATGATTGAATTTTCCCATAAAAACTTTTAATTGTTATGTGGAGCTCTACTAAATTAGCAAAGTGGTGTAGGGTATCAAAAAGTCGGCCTCGCCCGACTTTAGGACTTTCTTTACTGGTTAGGATTTAGATATGGTGGTGACCAAGTTTTGTTATGAAAAAACGTTGAAATAATTTTGGACCGAGAAAAAATGGATGTGGCACCATTGGGCCAGTGTTTACTGATATGCTCTTCGGTAAACTTCGAAATGAATTTGAATATTTTTTGGTGCAAAAATTAATCATTTTTCAATTATTCTTTTCGAAAACGGAAAACTTATATATGAATAAAGTGCTATCGAACTGGTGCAGCTGAAAAATTAGTACGGTGTATGAAGTTTTGTTTGGAAATTTTGTCCAAGAAATAATGACAAAATTGTGAATAATTAGTACTAAAATAAATTGGTACGGAACGGATCTAACATTTTAAGGTGGACTTTTCTTCTCATAAATATCGAGATTTTTTTTCTCGATGGACTAAAGATCTTGAGAAGTAGATTTTTGTCCAATGAAAAATCATTGAGAATCATATCATAAGATCTTCTATTGATAACTTTTTAGTAGACAATAATTAACGATATCTATGTATTTGAATTTTAATAACAATTTTTGTTTTTTAACTCAATTTCAGTTTATCTTCCGCAAGGTGTATGGAAAGATGGCATCGATGGCTCTTTGCGCAAGGGTAGCCGTTGGATACACAATTATAAAGTGCCCAAAGATAAAATTGCATTTTTCACAAAAATGCCAGACAATACTAGATTTTAAAATTTTATTTTTATAATTAGTTAAGATTGTGATAGATAATTAAAAAGAAGAAATGTATAAAAAAGCACAGTGAAATATGGTTATAACAGATCCATTATACAATATAAACGAATGTGTATAGACTAATTTCATAAGAAATGTAACCTAAAGTTATTTTTCTCAAGCGGTAGCTAAAACGATATGTTATAACTTTGTTTCATTGTAAACGTTTTTTATATAATATTAATGGCCTGGTTCTGGTATGTCGAATGAAATTGGATTTTTTATTTTTTTTTTTAAATATCAAAAAAAATCCAAAATCCTTGAAAATACGCATAGAATTGGTGTTTTTCTCTCGCATTCATTCGCATCGACATATATAAACAGGTCTTAACAAAAACTTAGTATTAACAAAAACCAAAAGAATTTTTTAACAAAAACCACAAAATATTTAAATAAATTTCCTTAAGTAGAACTACTTATATGATGTCGCAAATGCAAATGTATTATTATTGTTATATTTATAAATTGTTATACGATAAAAACAATGTATATTTTTGCAGATTTAGTAGAAAAATACATTCCTTACACATTTAATGTGACTTTATAAAATATCGAATAGTTTTTTCGTATTATTTGCTTTATGCAATGCATACAGAGTTTGCTAATCAAATCGTGTCCGTTTTATATATTTTTTTTTCTCAAATCTGAAAGGTGAGTTTTGTAACAATACATGGACGATATTATAATCATTCGCATATCAAGTTTGCAAATATGTTTCAAAAATCACTATTTATGGTTATGACCATGGTACAATGAAGAGAAGGTAGGCCAACTTTGAAAAAATTGCAAGTATAGAGGTCTACCTGTTTGGCTTGTAATGTCAGAATTAGTATCAAAACAATAAAAAATCAAACAACTTGTTGCAATTATTTTGAATAAATAATTGAAAAACGCGATAACTGAATGAAAGGTCAACACTTCTTTTCAAAATCATGTATTTTATATATCTCTAAAGGATTATTTCGCTAAAAAACTCTAGATTTTGTCGATGCATACGTTGAAATAAACATTTTGAAAACACCCAAATTTGAATATTTTCTGAACAATTTGTTTGTTATTGAAAAGAAAACACATACATAAACAAATAAAGATGACATATTAAGCCAAGAAAATAAAAAAATTAAAATCATATGGTATCATAGCCCTACCTTGATATCATTGTACCATGGTATCAATTTTGTCATTACAGATTGACCTCTTAGTTTCATTTGATTATTCTGGATAATATATAGGGTGAGATAAAAAAACTGCAACAAAGTCAAACGACATAATTTTTATTTTATTTTTTTAATTTTATTGAATGAAAACAAAATATGTCGGAAATAGCATCAAATTTTAAAATAAGTCTAGATTTGTTCGAATTGGTCACCTTTGGCACGAATTATGGCCTTCAAACGGCCAATGAAATCGTCACACGCTGCGGTATTTTGGCGCATTCCCGGCTTGAGGTGATCGACACTTTGGTATTAGTGCCATCCTTGCTTTCCAAAAAAAAAAAAAACAGACAAAATAGTCCAACGGACTGGTATCTGGAGATTTTGGTGGCCATTGTGCGCTGGAAATGAAGAGAGAAACCTGAGTGCGATGGTGCGAGTCCTGTTGGAAAGTCCAAGGTCTGCGGCCAAAACGTTTGCGTGTGCAAGGCAAGGAATATTTTCGAGACTATATTCGGTATTTATTCTGATGTCACGATCGATTAATATGAGCGGAGAGCGACCATCGGCTGTTATGGCGGCCCACACCATCACAATGGCCGGCGCTTGAGTTCTGGTGGCCAACCGATGGTGCACATTTTCAGCTGACTTCTTTGGCAAGTAAACACGATCATTTGTTTATTTACAAACTGCTGGTCAACGAATGTTTTCTCATTCCCAAGCGAAGCAACGCTTTAGCTCTTTTGAGTCTATTTTCTTTGTGTTGCGGTGTAAGTTCTTGCACTTTTTGAAATTTCAATGGCTTTACCCTGAGCTTATTTTTCAATATTTGTCGAATGGAATATTGCGATATGTTCAGATCACGAGCCATTTTTCGACCACTGCGATGCGGGTTTCGATCAAGTCTCTTCAATACTTTTCGAACCATTTCTGCTGATGTTGTTGTTTATTCCGTCCACTTCCTTGATGTCGGGCTACGCTACCAGTATCACGGTAACGAGCGATGGAACGAGACACATTTAAATGCTGGAGTGCTCTTGCTTGCTCGCTTGAAAACAAAATTAAAATAGCTGTCACTGGAATAAATTAACAGCTGTCGGACGAGCAGTCTGAAGTTAGCAGCACTTTTTTCATCTCACCCTGTAGCAAACATCTACGCAACAACCTACAACAGCTTACCATTATATTTAAAATTAATACTTTTGATCTATTCCAGAACTACAAGAATGTAATTTCTTTTTACTACCATAACCGATTTTCCGTTTATGATACCGAAAAAAATGCATTTGTAACCCCTAAAAATCGAAAATTAGAAAAAGAACCATGATATTTGGAATGTTTCTTTTTAAGTAGATCAATTATGTATTCCAATATCATGAGGAATTCGCGGAAGTTTACAGATCTACAGAAACTTTACCCCAAATCATAGTGTATCAAATAGTCGGGACCGCTCGGGACTAAAGTCTATACTTAGTTAAAAATTATTTTCTGAACGAGTTCTTAACGGAAAGACAAACTTTGGGAACTTTTATCATATAGAGAAAAAGAGCACTGAAAATTTGGTCTGGCAACACCCTAGCAATGAGATACTTAAATGAACGCCTGAAAATAGGCTTTATATATAGATTTACGATATTGAAGAAATTATTTTTATTGTGTTGTCGAATTAACCCATCCATTGTTATTTCGAAAGAGCGTTTAGACATCTTCCCATTTGGCACAAATACTACGATTTGCAAAGTTTAAACAAAATGTGATAAACCCTTCGATACTCCCTATAATACACACGAACCAACCAAACGAACGGATACCGCAGGGTCAGTGAAGTACTTAGATATCAAATCGGATAGAAAATATAATTTAAACTCAAAATATTTGTCTTCTCTTAGTTCTTTCTATATTTATTATTGAAATAGAAAAATTAAAATTTAATCATTCGGAGCAGAATACAAAATTAACATTTCCTGAAATTAAAAACTTACATTCTGGAGCTTAGCTTCTATTTACAACTACTTCTTGTTTTTTTTTTATTGCTATATTCTTCATAACGAAATATTTAGAAAATAAGTAATTAAAAACTTTTTTGAAAAGTTTACAAATGTCTAGACGACTTACATTACCTAGGAAAGATAAGGTTAGTTTAGAACTAAAAATGTAGAATTAAGTACACGTAGTTTTCTGGTTCATAAAAATAATGGAAATAAATAAAATAAATAAAATTAAAACATTTACATTTATACTAGACACATAACTTAAATGCTTGGCTTATTGATATATTGAATTAGAAATCAATCTTAAAACTAGTGAGTGGACAGTTTTTGATTTACACAAATTAATTGTCGAGCGCTGATGACTTTTCCCGTGAAAACATTAATCAAATGCTCTATATAATTCAGAAGTAAAACTTCCCGAATTAGTGCACAAATTTTAGATATTCTTTTTTATGATAAGTATGCTGAAATGCGTCCAGCTTTATAAACTGTTTATGTTTAGATGGCAAGGCTCAAACTTCCTAACAGGTCACAAAGAATTATTTCTGCTTCAGCATTACAAATTTTCTTTGTCCACTACAATCTTAAACTAAATCTTTAAAATTATAAGCTTAACTAAAACGAGTTTTTAATTTCTCTCTTATACTACAAACGGGCAAATTGGATTCACAAAAATCCGTATCAATAGGTCGTGTGGACGGGTTACATTTGTCATCGTCCATGATGACATCATGTTGATCCAGACACATTACGGAACGTCTACGCACCGGTAATGGTGTGTCGGGACTTTTACATGTGACCGGACAGAACTGCCATGGACCCGTCAACCAATGGGCTGGGCAAGGTGTGCTATTGCATTTTTTCGTCTGCCGCAAAGGGCGTGGATTTTTGGCAAATGCCCAACACAGTTCAATATCGGAAGTTTCTGAAAGAAAAATGTTCATTAAAGTGATATTCGAAAATTATGTATGTCACGGCCTTACCTCTTCCATTTTCATAGCAAATAGGCTCACGATATTGCAAGCCACCACCACAACTAACCGAGCAGTGAGTCCAATCGCTTAATTTCCATAAATAATGTTTGGAAGTGCTGGCATTCAGGGCAGGCAATGTAAACTCATAGTAGACACCCTCATTGGGTTCATCGCCTCTGACAATGATCTAAAAACGAAAAATCGTAGATAAATTTTAAAATCATCTTCAAAAAACCAAACTTAAATTTACTCACATAAATAGCAATGGAATGTTCAATAGGTTGTGGTATTTTAATAATTTCCTGATCATCCACCCGATCATAGAAACTCTCAGCACCTGCAATGAAAAACTCTCCCGGCATAGATATCAAACTATCACCATTCAAATAGAACGTGCTACTATTCGCCTTGGCCACACTAAGGAAATGCGGCGAATTGCCCAATTCCTTGATAATGATGTGACGTGCCTTTGCCGGCAAAACGACAATTTCCACATAACCTTCTGTTACTTTCAGTGTTTCATTAAATACTGCCTTAACCGGTTTACATTGATCACCACTGCCACCACAAATGCCGCATCGATCCTCCTGCATATCCGAATCTACAATCCAATCGCAACCAACTTTCTAAAGAAACGAAAATTTAGTAAAACTAAAAAGGGATGTAGAATATATTTTCCATACTCACCCTGCAAATGCCATCGATACACATGTTGTTGGTACCCAAGGTACAGGGAGTTCCATCCAGTACCATGTCACCCCAGTTGGCAATGATGGTATCATCCACATCGTTACAGTACAGTTTGCAGGGATTCTCTAAAATAGGCATAAAATAGAAAATTAGGAAATCTTTTGCTCCTTTATGTAGGAAGTCTAAATGTAGATTTTAGGTCTATAGAAGGTTTAAGAAATGGAAAACTATAAAAAGCCGGTTTTATATAATTTGGCGTATGACCTATATAAGGTCTGGGAAAGTTGTTTTACTCCTACCAGAAGATTTGCTTTCGATGCTGATGCTGAAAACTCCAAAGCCCGCCCATTATCCGAGGCAAGCAAGAATACAAATGCCTATATAGCATGAGATTCAAAGATTCTTTATATTACCTTCACGAAGTCGTAGGACACTTGAAAAC
Source organism: Musca domestica (assembly GCF_030504385.1). Taxonomy (NCBI): domain Eukaryota; kingdom Metazoa; phylum Arthropoda; class Insecta; order Diptera; family Muscidae; genus Musca; species Musca domestica. The sequence goes on along the minus strand of NW_026712334.1, from coordinate 3,038,770 downwards.
GTAAACTTCAATGACCACGGCCTTCAGACTAGGAATTTGCGATAATTTTGTCGACTTTCAGACATAGATTATCAAGAAATTTTTCAGTCGTGTACCTATCAGACAATTTTTATGAACGTTCATGGGTTATTTTTTAAGAACATTACTAGGGATATTGGACACTTAAAAGGAGCTTCCCTAAATCAAGAGTAATCCTAAGATTTTGAAGAAACTTTCGCGCTTAGCACGCCCAATGGAATTAATTTATAGATTTGGAAACTATTAGAAGGTTTTCCGACGAGGACTTAAAATTAAATTCTAATTTCGAAATGTTTTTAGACCGAGGCATAGATTCCAACGCCATTACCTAAGTAATTAAGTCGTCTACCTTTGAGACAACTTCAATGAACTTTCAAGTACTAAGCACTAAAACCATTGCCATGGATTTTGGACATTTAAAAGGAGCTCTCTTAAATCAAGAGTAATATTAAGATTTTGAAGAAAAATGGGCGCTTAGCATATCCAAAAGCTTCTCAAGAAGGTACTGTCCAATTCGGCTTTAAATCGGAATTAAAAGCAAGAGCAAATCCAATTTAACAGCAAAGTAAATCTGAGAATACTGCGACTCCTAATGACAACCAGATGGCTAAAGATCAGCAAGGTACTTCCAAAATAATATCTATTCTACATAGGAGGAAAAAAAGGTAATACGGAGAATGTTGTCAAAGCCAGCTCAGAAGAGTTAACCCACTAGCCCCAAGAAATGTCGGTCCAGATGATGCACTTGGATTGGATCTAGGAAAGCCTGAGAGCATCATGGTTTCTGTGGCTGTGTACTCAGACAACCAGTAGTTCTCTAGCGACTTCATCTTCAAGGCAGTCAATCATGCTATGAATAATGTTGTCCAAAAAACTCACTTGAAATTCACCTTGAAACACCCCCTAACGCATGCCAGTGGAAGAATGGAGGCCGCAAGTGTGCCGCTTGGTGAATATTAATTTCAATTTCCGCAAAACATTTGCTACTAAATTTCCCCTGTCCCTCTAGAGGTTAGAACATAGTTTTGCTCTATTTAAAATAATAGTTCGATGCTTTGAACTAATATGTCCGTGACAATGACAATGTGTTTATCGAATGAGATGCCAACGTTCATCACGCACCTTCCTTAACAGGATTTTTTACTATATTAAAACTCGAGAAATACTCATCACATATAGAAGTCTTGATATAGAAATTTTTCGAAAGGACTGAATTTATACTTACGTTTGTCAAAGAACGGCAACCATTTGTAAAAATGTCCCTGATATGGTTTATCATTATATTTTTCACATTGCTGGGCACGGAAGCTTAGCTCATTCTTGGGGCAAGGTTGGTGATTGCATATTTTATATCTACAAACAAATCATATTAGAGTATTTATTTAAATCCTTTAATAAATTAATCATACCTCTTCCTCTCGCCAATACAAAATGTGCCACCATTGGCTGGCCTGGGACTATCACATTCACGCTGCTGTATGGAAACACCACCGCCGCAGGTGCGTGAACATTCACTCCACTCAGACCAATTTCCCCAGGAGCCATCAATTTTCTCAAAAGGTTCAATGCGAACACATTTACCATTTTGACACCACTAAAAAGGATATTAGAGAGGGAAAACTATACATTCGTTCAAGCCGCAATGGATTTGTTAAAAAAAAAGAATTACCACAACAACAAACCTTACGTTTTCCACACAATGTTCCCGGGGCTGTTGGCCGCATATTTGTAATACATTCACCGTTGACACGACACCATAGAGTCGAACATATTTCATTCATGGAAGAGCAAGCCTCCACCTCACTATCCGTGACATTATATTGTAATCGGCATTGCAATTCAGCATTGTACTTTTTGCCAGGCATTTCATCCGGATAGACATATTCATTTAAGGCCGTCGGTTCATCATCCAGGCAATCGCCCAATCCTTGACTGTAATCAAATGGAGGAAATGTTTGATTAGTTTAATATTCATCATAGAGTGACCTTATTCATTCGACTTACTCCAAAAAGTGTGTTATAAATTTCCGACTACAATTTGACCAACAAACTTGCAGAGTATCAGCACCGAAAGTGGGCGTCATTATGTGTACTATGGAACCCACACGTGGATGACAACCAATTTTTGCCGTATCGTGAAACATGCCAAAACTGCAAATGGGAAAACAAATGAACATTTAATTCGACATTTTTAATATGGAAAATAAGTTAATTAAGTTTAAATATGTGTGCAGATAATAATGCTTCCCAAAACTATTTTTTTTTAATCTAACGAAAAAAGTGAAAATATGCAATTAATTGAATTTTTTTAAGAATTTGCTTTTTAAGAGCTAAAAGAAAATTTTGAGACATCATTCAAGATTTTGAATAGCTTTGAATTTTAAATGTTCATATATTTTAAAGATATTTTCTAAGACCTTACATGGCGAATAATAATTGGTAACGAGATTTGTAATGAGTATTTTGTGGTGAGAGTATATTCTCGGAAAATTTTCAATTTTTTTAAGTATTGAATCTATTCCTAGGTCCTCTGGATGAGGCTTTTCTTTGTTTATTTTCCTGTCTTCAGAATTGATTTTTAAATCCCTTTCCTAGACCATTAGACTTGAACTTTTAACATCATTCTCTAGGCCTTCAGACTCAGATTTTCAAGACTATCTAGGGACTTATGAAGTGGTTTTTCAAGACCATTCAGTCATATTTCTTTGGGCCATTTCCAAGGACACCAGGCGTGTATTTTTGGACATTTTCGAAGGGCACTGAACGTGAATCTTTAAGACCTGTCTATGGTACTTAAACTTGGATTTGAAGGGCATTTTCGAGGGATTCATTCCTTGATTTGAAAACCACTTCGAAGCTTTTCAGACGAGGTTTTAGTGATAAATTCTAACCTCTTTATACGGCGATTCAAGGCGTAAATTCTAACGATATTTCCTAAGTCCCCTATATCTGATTTTAAGGCCATTTTTATAAACCTTCAAGGGTTATTTTTGAAGACCATTTCCAGGGTCCCTGATGCAGATTTTAGGACTATTTCTAAGACTTTCAAATGAGGATTTTAAAGTCTGTTTTTCAGTCATAAATTTTCAGACCATGTATACTAAATTAAGATGTGCATTTTTTTAAGCCTCTTTCATATTTTCTATGGCTTTTTAACACGGATTTTTAAAGGAAAATCCAAGGCCTTTAATCATGGTTTTTTTTTAAGACCATTTTTACGGTTTTCGGACGAGTATTTCGAGTTTTGGGACCTTCAGACGAGGATTTTTAAGTCTACTTCCGAGAGGCTTCCAACTTTCCTTTAACAATCATTACCAAGAAATTCAAATGAGGATTTTTTTTAACAATATGAGTTTTGGGATTCTGTGCCCTATGCAAGATCTGAAGACGTGTATCTTTAGCAGTTTAAGACCATTTCTGAAGTTCTAAGAAAGGAAATGCATCATGGATTTTAGACCTATTCTAAGGCTTTTAGACGAGTATTGCGAGACCATTTTTAAGGCTTTAAATCATGAATTTTTATAACATATAAGACCTGAAGACGTGTGTTTTTAAGCCCATTTCTCGGCCTTTAGATGAGTATTTTAAGCCAATTTCCGAGGATGTCAAACAAGGATTTTAAAACTATTTTTAAGGGAATAAGTTATGGATTTTTCAGACCTTTTTTAAGGCTTTAAGACGAGTAGTTCGTGGCCATTTTTAAGCAATGCCCTTTTCAAGGCATACAAATGAGGTTTTTTAACACTTTAAGTCATAATTTGCATACCATGTGAGCCCATATCTAGACCTCCAGATGATCATTTATAAAACAAACTCCAAGGCTCTCAACGTGGACCTACCAAATATCCTGCAGACAAAATATACATGTGAATATAATTATACCCTACAACACTATGTGTTGGGGGTATTATAAGTTTGATTGGACCAAAAATTATGTAACACCTCGAAATATGGAGTTGGGGTTAAGGTCAGAATAGAACCCTATTTCTTTTGGAGATGATGGCACAACATGTAGGGGTCGAAATGGACCAAAAGCTGAAAAATTCCTGGTTTTGCAGTTGCTCTACAGGTCGCAATTATGGACCAATCGACGCGGAAAATAGCATGGGGCTAGAGCTTCGGACTGGGCAGAAGCCTTCCAATTTTGATGGTCATCGGGTAATATTTAGTGGTTGAAATAGGCCATAGCATTTATGATAAATAAAAGTCAAATTTTCTATTAAACCGCGAATATTTTTAATGCGGCTAAATCCCAAATAGACGAACAGGGCAATTCTGACCATTACGTAGATACCGAGAGTAAATATATCGGATATATATAGCGAAATATATACAATGTGTATAAACAAAAGAAGGGGATGTAAGCTAAAATGCTTATATCTCAAGAATGGCTGGACCGATTTCGACAAATTTTGTCAATTCTGAATGTCATCCTGGCATAAAAGAATAAAATCTAAAAAAATCGCATAAAAAGATGCCGACAATGATGTTAATATAGATTTTGTAGTATTTTGTGACATTGTTTTATTTTTTCACATTTTTTATCGTATGCGATTTTTTCAATTTGACTTATAATATTGAGGTGTACATTTTGTAATATTTTTCACCTTACAACACAGGTTGGGGCTATTATACACATATTGCAATGATCGTCCGATCCTCACGAAAAAGGGTGAGAGTTGGACAGAGAAGGGCTAGGCCTATTGCTTTCAAAGATGTCCGAAATATATTTAGGGGTTAAAATAGACCAAAATCTGAAAAATTTCCTGATTTTGCACTTGCTCTATAGGCCACGATTATGAACCAATCGACGCGAAAATTTACATGGAGTTAGAGTTTTGGAGTGAGCAGAAACCTACCGATTTGGGCGACGCTAAATTTTATGTAAGAAAATAGGAACATTTACACTAAACCGCGAATATTTTCAATCCCAGCCAAATCACAAATACATTAAAAGAGCACTTCTGACCATTACAGTGATGCTAATAGCCAAGAAATAGGATATATAGCAAAATAGGTACAATATATATGTAAAATAATTGATCTTATTTATTCTGCTTATAAATCAAGAACCGCTGGGCCGATTTTTACAATTCCCATAAATTCGGAATGGTCCCTTGCCAGAAAACGATAAAATCTAAGAAATTCGCGGAAAAATATACCAATAAAAAAGTGAATATCTTTTGTCGATTTTTTTCAATTTTTGTCACATTTTTTATCGCATGCGATTTTTTCAATTTGACTTACAATTTTGAACACCCCCAACACTACGGTTTGAGGGTATTATATGCATGTCGCAATTATCGTCCGATCCTTTTTTTCTTAAGATGGACATTTAGAGGTGCAAATTGACTAAAAAAAATATTTTTTCTAATTTTGTAGTCGCTCTATAGGCCACAATTGAAAACTTATCGACACGGAATTTAAGAACAGGGACATTATTTTTTTTTTTTCAAAACCGAAATCTTCCAAAATTGATTTGGACAAAAGTGACTTCGAACATATATAATTTTCATTTCAGAGCTCTCAGCTTGTTTAAGGACTTTCTTTATTTACAAATCTGCAGATTTCAGAACTCTCAGCTTGTTTAAGGACTTTCTTTATTTACAAATCTGCAGATTTGAGACTAACTGCTTAGATTGCCTTTAACCGACTTCTACTTGTCTAGCCAGCATAATTCTCCGGTAGATTACTGTAAAATTGCCCACCAAACGCACACGAAGATTGTATGATTGTGTTTATTTCCGTTTTAGTGGAGGTTGTTGTTTTTCGCATGTAGTTCTTTTTTTTTTTCAAGACAAGCTTGTAAGTCTTATACAACATACATACACACGAAAACACAATGACTGACATTATTTGTATAACAGCTACCTCCACATACTGTTGCGATATTTTTGGTTGTCTGCTGCCATACGGCAAACAAAAACAAAAACAAAGCCAGAAAACACTCAACAGGTGGCGGTAGTGATCTTAAATCAACAAGTTCACAAGTGTTTATGAATCCGAATCTATGGGTTTAAAGTGTTTGCCACTTGTCGTTTGTTGCTGATGTTTGCTTCCATTTTTAATTATCATTTTTTTGCTGTTGTTGTTGTTGTTTGGTTCTTCAACAACAAGTGCTTATTTATGCATAGCATTTAAATTAATTTACAAATGTTATTGATTGATCTGATAATGTTATTCATTTGACAGCTTATTGTGCGGCTAGTGCGTTTTATTGAATGAAATGTCAGCAAAGAAATATGAAACAAAAAAATCGTAATGTCAAAATTTATTTGTTGAGATTTCAACATGTTAATTTATTTGACATTTTTTGAGTTGATAATAATAATGATATTTGAGAAAAGAACAAGTAAAAAAACTGTAAGTTCGGCCGGGCCGAACTTTTAATACCCTCCACCATTTGGTACAAATTTGGCGATTCCCAAAAAAAAAAAAAAAAATAAATAAATAAAAAAAAAATACAATCAGTGAAAAATGCTGTTAAAATCTTAAAAATACCGAATGCCTACACGACGACGTGGACCTGCATAGGCAACTTTTGTCATAAGTTATTACAATATTTAAATGCGAAACTTGAAGAAAAATCTGTTTATGATGTAGCTAAAATCATCAAAATGCCGAATATCGGGGGGTACGGTATATGGGGGCTATACGAAGACGTGGACCTGCACAGACAATTTTCTGGCATGGGCTGAACTATCCATTACGAACTTCACATGCGAAATTTGAAACAATCCCGGTAAATAATGTCGCTAAAATCATCAAAATACCGAATATCGGGGGGTACGGTATATGGGGGCTATACGATGACGTGGACCTACATGGCCCATTTTCTGTTTTATGCTGCAGTATCTATTACGAATTTCAAATATCAAATTTGGAACGATTCCGTTAAATAATGTCGCTAAAATCATCAAAATACCGAATATCGGGGGGTACCGTTATATGGGGGCTATACGAAGACGTGGACCTACGTGGCTAATTTTTTGACTTAGGATGTAATATCCATTACGAACTTCAAATACCAAATTTGAAATGATTCCGGTAAATAATGTCGCTAAAATCATCAAAATACCGAATATCGGGGGGTACCGTTATGTGGGGGCTATACGAAGACGTGGACCTACATGGCCCATTTTCTGTTCTATGCTGCAGTGTCCATTACGAACTTCAAATGCCAAATTTTAAACAATTCCGGTAAATAATGTCGCTAAAATCATCAAAATACCGAATATCGGGAGGTACCGTTATATGGGGGCTATATGGCCCATTTACGAACTTAACCTTCCTACTGGAAAAATATACATGTGTGCAAAATTTCAGCCTTCTATCTCAATTTGTTCGAAAGATAGCGTGATTACAACATACAGACGGACAGACATACAGACAGAAAGACGGACATGGCTAAATCGTCTTAGAATTTTACGCTGATCAAGAATATATATACTTTGTTGGGTCTGACATGAGCATTTCGAGGAGTTACAAACGGAATGACAAAATTAATATACCCTCCATAGTATGGTGGAGGGAAAGGAAAGGAAAAAGGAAAAAATGATTAAAAAAAAGTCATCGAAGTCAAAGTCAAATTCCTTGGTACAATTTTGAAGGTTTTCGGACGAGTATTTGAAAAAGAAATTGTAAGGTCTTCATGCGATACGAAATGGATACTATTGGTCCATACCTTCGGAACCTTCGCCATAGAAGGCCAAAAATGACTGATACTTTTTAACTTGTTTTTAAGACCATTTCCATGAAGTTTCAGGTTTTCTAATGTGGATTTTTATGACCATTTGCAAGACTTAAAATGAGGATTTTTAATTTGGGTTTTTTTTTTCAGAATTTCAGTCATGGATTTTCAGACCATATATACGACATGAAGATGTGGATGTTTTAGTTTAATCACCCCTACTCTGTACGACGTCGTCGACAGCTAACGTCGACGCCTTGTGTCGCCGTGTTAATTTTGGCACCCCTGAAGTCGTGTCGACAGCAGACGACGAGTACTTGGTACTCGCTAAGGCGTTTATACAACCATGTTGAGTCGACTCGACTTACTTTTGGGCGTTACGGTTTTTCTGCACGCCTTGTGACGCCTTGATACAAACAACTGTGTTTTTATTGATTTGCAAGTTGGTGAAAAAAAAAAGAAAATGGAGAAAAAATTAAAAATTACAAATGGAACGCAATTTGATTGCTTAATAAAAGAACTTGGGAAAAACCCAAGCCTTGCGATTGTTGAGCCAAACCGAGATGCATGTCATTTCCAACACTCAACTGGTATGACCCCTGTGCCAAAAAGCGTAAAGTTGTAGCCAACTTTATTGTGGTGGACACAGAAGTTGACCGAATACTTTTCTTCATTTTCGGCTCAATAGTATCAAGCAAGTATTAAAATGCTGCTTTATTGATGCGAAAATGGTTTTGAAACCTGTAGATAAATGATATATTTTATGAATGGCATGTATCAATATAAAAATTATAAAACTTACTTGATATGTGGTAGGTTAAATATATCTGACATTTGCCTTATAATTTTTCTTTGTATACGAAGGCTTTTTTTCTGTTCTTCATCACTAGAACTTGAACTTTCATCAAGAAAATAAATCATTTTACCAAACAAATTGAAGAAAATTTTCTTTATTCGTTAGGGATTACACTTTTTGGTGGTAAATTATCGATACGCAGGCGTCACTGGCCGCGACGTCTTACAAAGTATCAATTTTGCATTCATGTGACAACGCCGACGTCAACGAGTGACAACGACTTTGAGACGACGACGCCTTTGGCGACGACTTACAGAGTAGGGGTGAATTTCTTATTTTCGAAGGATTTTAAACACGGACTTTTAAACAATACCCAAGGCTTTAAGTCATGAATTTTTAAGACTAGCTGAATATAGTGCAAATTCTGCACACCAGTGTAAGTTTTGTCTGATTTGAAAGATAATTTGATTAATTGAACAACTCTGGGAAATATTGCGGGGAAAATTGAGCAAGTGGGCCGATATACCTCATTTTCACACCAGGTATTGTTTAGATAAAAATATTGGGATGTTCAAAATTTGAAGATAATCGAACCCTCATTTCACATTTTATAAAGGTTATGATTATTTGTGGGGGAGGTGCTTGGTGGAGTGACTTTTAACCAAAATTGAATGATTCTTTCTTGTTCTATCAGGTACATGAAAAATTTAACCTTTTGGGGTGGAGGCAGCAGCTAAGTTTGATAATAACATTACAATATACCAAGTTTTGACAAAATCGAATACTCCCTTCGATAGTTACCATATGTACCAGAGAGAGAGAGAGAGAGAGAGAGAGAGAGAGAGAGAGACGAACGCACACTTCGAATTCGACTCCAAATGTTCTGAAACGAATTTGGTTCAAACAGACCCAGAGTTTAAAACCGTTTTCCGATAAGACACGTTTTAGTCGCATCAATTGCATAGAAATCTTACCGAAGGTCTTTGTGTGTAGTAAATCTTGTATGTGGAGAAATTTTTGTCATAGAAAGCCCTAGGCAAGGGAGCCCTGGAGCCGGTTGCATACGAAATGTTTTCTTCTCTGACATCTTTTACGTTTTAAGTTTTTCCTATTTGGGTCCCCGAAATGAAGTTTAAATTCATTTCTGGCTATTTCGCTGTTAAGGGATCATATTATCAGAGTATATACAGGGTGAGATAAAAAACTGCAACAAAGTCAAACGCCAAAATTTTTACTTTTTTTTTAATTGTATTGATTGAAGGCAAAACATGTCGGAAATAGCATCAAATTTTAGAATAAGTTTAGATTTGTTCGAATTGGTCACCTTTGGCACGAATTATGGCCTTTAAACGGCCAATGAAATCATCACACGCTGCCCGAATGTTGCTCTGCGGTATTTTGGCCCATTCCCGGCGAAGCGCTTGCTTGAGGTGATCGACACTTTGGTATTTTTTTAGTGCCAACCTTACTTTCTAAAATACTCCAGACACAATATCCAACGGATTGGTATCTGCAGATTTTGTAGGCCAATGTGCGCTGGAAATGAATCAATGAACTTCATTTTGTAACCATTCTTGGATGGCACGTGCTGAGTGCGATGGAGTTGAGTCCTGTTGGAATGTCCAAGGTCTGCGGCCAAAAATTTTTGCTTGCCCAAGGCCCAATTTTCGGCATTTATTCTGATGCCACGGTCGATTAATATACCATCACCATGGCCGGCGCTTGAGTTCTGGTGGCCTACCGGAGGTGCACATTTTCAGCTGACCTCTTTAGAAAGTAAACACGATAATTTCGTTTGTTTACAAACTGCTAGACAACGACTGTTTTCTAATCGAAGAAAACCAAATTCGGCAGTTTACCACTTTCGACCAAGCGAAGCAACACTTCAGCTCTTTTGAGTCTATTTTCTTACTATTCCGGTGTAAGCTCTTGCACTTTTTAGAATTTAAAAAGGCTTTACCCAGAGCTCATTTGGAATATTGCGATATGTTCAGCTCACGAGCAATTTTTGCGACGAGGGTTTCGATCAAGTCGCTTCTTTACTTTTAAGGATGTTATAAACGGAATGACAAAGTTAATATACCCTCCTTTCCAAGGTGGAGGGTATAAAAACTGCAACCATCTTCAGACTGATGTCATTTCTAAGTCACTCATCCGACAGTTGTTAAAATTATTACAGGGACAGCTCATTTCATTATTTTTTGCATTTTG